>NC_136966.1:51324966-51714966 GCF_032717465.1 Coenobita brevimanus
TCACGAGTAAGGTAAACTTGATATAGCCTATAAGAAAAAGGAGGGGAAAGGTAAGACAAAAGGTAGAGAGGTAAGGTGGAGAGGAGCGGACGTTACAAGGCAGATGTTAACCCTTTCACTAAGATGACGTTTAATTTTACCGTAGTTTATTTTTGCTACCTCCAGATAATTTTATTCAGCTTAGGAAAGATCTATTCTGTTGAAAAAGTTAATTAAGGAAATATTTACCACCAGTGGCTTGAAAATTCCCTCCGAAGGAAAAAATAGCATTGAGATAACAAGAATAAAATGAAAATTACGTCCTAAGTCAGGAGGAGTTAAGTAAATAAACAAACAGGTGAGCCAAAGGAAATGCTGATATGAAAGAGGTAAGCGTGTGGAGGCGGTGGTTTAGTGTGGATTAACGTCATCTCAGGCTGACTCATTATGCTGCTGGAGATGCACCAAAGTTGGCGCGAAAACACCGTAATGTTGGAATGGCTTTTATAATGAACCCCACTCGAGAATCCTCCAGGGATAAACTGGGCACTGTGTTAGGCCTGAGTATAGTCCTTATTTACTGATTCTCTCTCTCTCTCTCTCTCTCTCTCTCTCTCTCTCTCTCTCTCTCTCTCTCTCTTCTGGCCGTTATGTTTTGTTTAGGAAAGATTATTTGATTTACAGAGGTATGACGTAGCCTTCATCAACCCTGCTACTACGAGGAAGCTCTTCCTAATTTCAATAAAAGACTTAGAAAGTCGCATCAATAAAAAAGAATAATTTTACCTGAGTTAACGTTCTTGATATCAACTGGCCAATAGGTCACGCTTAAAAAATATACAGGTTTATAGTGCTTTTATTAGCTCTATGAATCAGGCGATGCTTTTCTACTGCATTCTTGACATTATCAGACGATTTTATTTAACTTATGAGAGGCTTTTTGAAATGAACGGGTTAGATTATACTCTTCATTAACGTAGATGACCATTATCTGTATTTCTCTATATTGACCAAAGTCGATCTGGCTGACCAGGAGTGATCTGAGAGGATCTGAGAATATATAAATTGACTGAATCAGAATTGTATTGTTATGCTTAATACTGAACACAGCCGAAAGGAGATGAAGTGATTAATGTCGGGCCTGAATAGTCCTGAAATGGAGCTGATGAACCTGATTTGACCTGGTAACTTCCTTCCATCGAAAATATGGAGTGGTTTCTCCCTCAAGAGATGGCTTCCACTCAACATTACTAAGTGAATGAAGTAAACTTTTGGATCACTTAAATGCCGTGTAATAAATTAAATGTCCTTTTTTTTTTTTTTACATAAAACTGCACAACGTTTTTCTGTCTGTCTGTCTGTCTGTCAGCTGCACAAGGTTACAATTTATATACCGAACTGTTCATTATTTGCAATGGTATAGGTATGGCACAGAGGAAGGTCCACTACACCATAAGAGATGCAGAGTGCGCAGGAAATGAGGGGGAAGGCGCAGCCCATGATTCCTCCCCCTCCCCCCTCCCATAAAATTATCCATAGTTTCCAAGATAAAGAAACTGAAATTTGCACGACCTCCACAGACTAATGCAAAAATAAATAACTGGTCTCACAGAAGTTTTGCTTTCAACCTCGAGGGAGAGGGACAAGAAATCATCCACAGCTTACAAGATACAGGAATGGAATTATGTATACTTACAGGTTCAGATTAGGTTGTAGGAATCACAGGAACTGCATCTGGGGGTTCGAAGAGAGGTTCTTTCGTGGCCATCTTGAATGAACTCTGAAAATTGGAGTCTGGGATTAGACAGATAAGTGTGTACTTCCACAAAGTCTCTTCACTTCAGCTTATGTGATACTGAATGGATAAAGCTCTGGACTGCGTTCGTAAGGACACATGTTTCATTTTCTCATCGTCGCTAGGAATACTTTGGGGAAAAATCTTCCACTTCCAAAAGCCTCAATGGGAAACCGGAAAAATAAAAAATCCTTACCACAGCTCATCCACCTTAACATGGCGGAAATGATCGTCCGTTTGCAGCTTATTTCCCGTAATTCAGTGGATTTAAGTCTTTTTCACCTTACTTCGTGACCAGGGCTATATTTTAAACAATTGTTTACCCGCAAAATTTGCAAGACTAACTATTAACCATTCCATCACAAAATGTTTGCAAATACCATTATCTTTGTTTCCATACTGATATTGAGTCCACACCCACCAGGATTGACCAGAAAGTAGAAAAAAATATTTTTGCATATTTTTACGTGTCGCGATTTCCGATAATTTCGCGTCGTCCCTATGCGCGCAATCGCTATTTCTTTCTTTCTTTCTTTTTTTTGTGTGTGTGTATTTTTCTGACACTCCCTGGACTTACCACGACGTAATACAAAAAGAATTAGGTCGATATATATGTTACCGTTCTCGTGAAAGAAACAAACAAACGCATAGACAGACACACACATATACATCTAGACTTTATCTAGTTACTCGGGTTCTACATTCATTCTAAAGAATTCCTTCGTGACTAGTTTCATATTTCAGTGTTAATTTCTGGTTAGAGCTCAGCATTCACATAGCTTGAGCTTAGGAGAGCATGTACAGTATGTACAGTTGTCAGCGGTAAAGAAAGGGACAGTTGCCACTAAAGATATGGAGATTATGTAGATGAACTTAGTGTCGGTACTCTGTGGTCTTCACATACAAATGGGTGAGGCCGGAATTGTTTCAGCTATTTAGAAGTGTATTCCCCTTCTTCTGTGTCTCATACTTTCATTTTCTTTTTCATCAGTGTTACACACTGCTTTCCTACCTGTATATCTGTACTCATCTTTCATGTTTACACTACATTAGTAGTGTTGTTTACATTTATTCCCTTACTTCATTTTCTCCAACATCATCATCACCTTCTCTGCAATCACCCTAATCATCCTTGCTAACGAAGATCTTAAACACGCATCGTCCCACCCACCCCCTACAAAAATCGTCTACTTCCTTTCGTCCAACAAAAGGAGAAACAAGAGACAAACGCAGGGATGACAAGCAATATGGAAATAACACCCTAATTCACCTGACTGGCAGTCGTTGTCACTGAAATCAATTCCCTGATTCCTGCTGTCATGCCTTCTCACTCCTCCCTCTTTGCCACCCTCCCGACGCCAGTGTTTGTCACCTAACGGAGAACTGAGCTCAGATTCACGAAGATACTTACGGTCAACTCCCTCACATAACTCAACTTGGGTTTTGCAAGGACATGGAGACTGTAGCATCTTCACATTCCCCTTGTTCTTGTTGCACACACAAATTTTTGCTACGAGAGAAAAAATTTAATCGTGACCATTTATTTTCTGGTGGAAAAACAAGGACAGGAGAGAGAAGAAATTTCCCATGCCTTTTTTTCTTGTTGCAGAAGAAAATGTCAGTTACAAGAGGGAGTTGATAGTAAGTTGTTTGTGAATCCCGGCCAAGGGCTATTTGTATAAATCATATAGAGTTGAATCGCTTGTTCTTGCATTATGATGATAAGCAACATTACGGTACCACATCTCCCACCAACAGAGTCTTTCACTATACATCTCAGATGAAGATGATTGTGGGCATGGGTTTAAAGAGCAAAACTTACAGAGTGTCTGGGGTTATGTCTGATAAACGAGGTGCATGATAAACTCTGCGAATCTAGTCTTCAGGGGTTAACCCATCCGTACTAATTTTTCTCTTCCAGTCACCTCATGCTGGAAGGGAGGACTGGTCACCCACAATGGCACACTCCACCCAACTCTACTTCACCAGAGAATCTTGATGCTGCGAATGTGTCCAAGAGTGACTAGGGAAGGAGACTGTTGTGTGAGCAAACCAGGGCAGTACCCTCTGTGTCCCCTCATATATATCGTTCCCTCTTCCCCGCCCTCAGTCCCTCTTTCCACTGCCCATAGTGACCTCGCTTCCCCTGCCACCCGCAGCCTCACTTAATTCCTGAACTTAGGTCAAGTTGCCTGATGGATTCGGATGCATTTTTCGTTCATACCTGCCTCCAGCCTAATGGCAGTATACCCTCTCTTGAATTAGCTGCAGTGCCTCCGACCCAACGCTCTCTTTAGCTTGCCTGTAAATATGAGGCAACGCTGTATTTATTCAAATAGGGCTGATGCAATGATTTGCCATCGTGTTGATGACTCACTTAGTTTATTGATGCTGGAGAGGGACGACTTCGGTGGCGGCACAGAAAAAGACAAACAGCTACAATGCCCAGTTCTACAAATGTCCCACAGCTCCCTCCCTATCTTCATATGGGGCTGCAGTTCTACAAGCCACATAATGCAACATTAAGGGGAAGCGTGGGCACTCTGCCGGAACCGTGCAGCCAGTCAGCCTTGGTCTCTGGTGGGCGACAAACACTGAGACATGGGCGTCGGGAGGGTCGTAAAGAGGGAGGAGTGAGGAGGCAAGAAAGAAGGAATCAGGGAATTGATTTCCGTGACAACGACTGCCAGTCAGGTGAATTAGAGTGCTCCTTCCATTTCTGCTGGCTTCCCTGCACCTGCCTCTTTCCCTCTCTTTTAATTCTGCACTCTTTTCCCCCCACTGCTTGCTTGCCTGCTTTCTTCATTTGCATATATCATTGATTTCAGACTAATTCTGAGTGTGGGGTAGACTTAACTGTAGTTGATCTCCATATCAATTACTTTGTTTCCGAGCTGTATAACCTGCAGCGGAACACAGGAATAACTTTACCTACTCTCCAGATTTACTGAGAAATATATACTAGTAGACATTCGTCACAAACCTATTTTTTCACTGGGAACGAGAGAGAGAGAGAGAGAGAGAGAGAGAGAGAGAGAGAGAGAGAGAGAGAGAGAGAATATGGGAAACGGCTCAAAGTGGGCTACGGCATATATTAATTCAAGGATAATTTATATTCCACGGCATCCCCACCTTCCTCGTATATCTGAGAGAACCACACAGCCTCGCCGTTTAACTATATCTGCATATTTTACAACTATGGAGGCTGCCGTCCCTTACTTTCCCGCAGCCAACCAAACATTTTGGTGAACATATACTTAACTTTATTCACCACCGCTTCAGGAACACTTTGGTTAGACAGTGACTCAGTTTGGTTCATGAGATGCGCAATGTGGGTGTTGCAATTACTTTAGCCAATCGTAATTGTAGTAACCGTGTTCATGTAGGCTCTACACGGACTTAAAGACAATTATCTCGAGCAATTAACATTGTGGTCCGAAATTAGATATGGTATTTAGAGTTTTGCCATGCTGGAAATACATTGCGTGGATTAAAGTCATATTAATGCTTATTATGAACTGGAGTTACCTTTATTACTGATTCTACAAATGTGTCAATCACAGAGAGTGGTTCTGGAACTGAACTGTAAATGTATTCGTTGCAAGTCGGGTTTTTGTGACTACTAGACATCATACTACAAGACAATGCCTAGATGGTGTGCCATGGAAATGTGACCTCTTAGAAAGAGATGTATGAAGCCTGCAGATTTTTTACTATTTTGCTGACACTGGATATATTTTGTCTTCTAAAACTTGTGCTGGACATCCTAATAATGTCGCTGAAGTTTTCGCTGCCCAGTACTTGTGAAATCAACGAGTCAATATCGACACATTTAGATTTCTTTGTTTATTTTCTGCTTCACAACGTTTCACGTGCCAACAGTCAGCAGTAACGACGATACTTTTTTCTACACTAGTGATTCTTAGCCCAAGGCTGTGCCCCCAAGGAACGCTCACCGGGAGCATGAACGCGGTATGAAATACCTGTAGGTTGATACGAAAGCTTACGATTATTATTCAAAGCTTCACACATTGACTGTGTGTGTGTGTGTGTGTGTGTGTGTGTGTGTGTGTGTGTGTGTGTGTGTGTGTGTGTGTGTGTGTGTGTGTGTGTGTGTGTGTGTGTGTGTGTGTGTGTGTGTGTGTGTGTGTGTGTGTGTGTGTGTGTGTGTGTGTGTGTGTGTGTGTGTGTGTGTGTGTGTGTGTGTGTGTGTGTGTGTGTGTGTGTGTGTGTGTGTGTGTGTGTGTGTGTGTGTGTGTGTGTGTGTGTGTGTGTGTGTGTGTGTGTGTGTGTGTGTGTGTGTGTGTGTGTGTGTGTGTGTGTGTGTGTGTGTGTGTGTGTGTGTGTGTGTGTGTGTGTGTGTGTGTGTGTGTGTGTGTGTGTGTGTGTGTGTGTGTGTGTGTGTGTGTGTGTGTGTGTGTGTGTGTGTGTGTGTGTGTGTGTGTGTGTGTGTGTGTGTGTGTGTGTGTGTGTGTGTGTGTGTGTGTGTGTGTGTGTGTGTGTGTGTGTGTGTAAGCTCGACTGGTATCTTCACCTCATTACATTTCTTAACTGTTGAACTTTTTTCTTCTGGTGAATGGACATGAAATACAGCTGGAGACAAAGGATGCATTTATCAAATTCATCATTTTCATCATATTTGTCATTAATACATAAAATCGGAATGGTCTAGCAGTAGCAACAGGACTAAATCTCAATACTTTCTACTGTTAATTTCTGTAAGTTCACTTGTACCATATTTATTTTGTGTCTCTGCATTTCCAATTTGTTCCTTTCCCCACTGCCCTTTTTCCTGCCTTTAATACTAACGTAGCATCCCTGTTCTTCCCCTTCGCCTTTCCCACTGCAATAACAAGCACCTATGACTACGGTATATATTATCCTTCCCCTTGCTTCCCTTTCCCCACTTTCTCAAGCTCGTCACTCACTCTCTCTCTCTCTCCCCATTATGTAGCCCATTGGTTGCTATATATGAGCTTTGTATTTTTATTGATTTAAGTCAGAAGATCATACTGAGCTCAAAGAATAACATCAACAAGCATATACATCTTTCCCCACAATCGCCCGTCTCCTGTATCAAGTCATCCTTCTGTCAGAGGAATGAGAACATAACTAGCTATGATTCGCTCTATTCTTCTATAGCCAGATACTTTAATCACGAGAGGTAGCCACAGACCGATCGCTTCCTTGTCATTCTGTTTTCGGCAACAGGCTTTCGTCCCTCCAACTCACTCTTCAGTCATAAATCGCTCCATCCCTCCGTCTCATCCTCAGTCTCATCCTTCCCCTACCTCCCTCTATCTCACATACACCCTCCTAATCAGCCTACCATCCACCATTCTCTCCACAGGATCAAGCGATGCTGTACACGTTGGAAATGTATTTAACACTCTCAGACTCCTATGGCTCACTCGAATCCTAATAAAATAGTCTGGTGTTAGCTGCAAAAGAGTTCTGGTGTCGCGTCAATAAGAAGGTTAACGGTACAGCAAGAACTCTCTCAGTCTCTAAAGCCTTACCGGGTTTGGTTATGGTTTTCTTCAACATAAAATACAGGCAAAAAACAGACTTCTGGTTTGGTTATGGTTTTCTTGCGTGTAGAGAATAACCCCAATACTGGTAACAAGTCTGGGAAAAAATTAACTCCCGTTGGAAAACGGGGACACTTTCTGATACGCACGATGAACTTTCAGTTTCATGTCGTGATTCAAGCATGATTTTTAAAGAACTGCGTTTGCGTCTGTTCACTCAATCATAAAGCGTCCGTTATCGCGACCTTCAAAGAACGAACATACAGACCACCTGAATCTGTATTGTGATATTCTAATGCCACCAGATAGGGCGACCTGCGATATTAATGAAAACCTCCAGGTTGTTCTGGGGCAGACTTTGAGTAAGTGCATCATATATCATTATGGGTCCAGTTCTCAACCGTTACCGAACAACAGTTACCTATGTCCTTATTTGTTAATTATGAGGGAGATCTCTTCTCCCGTAAGATTATCGGTAACTACAGCTCGGTAACGGTTAAGAATTGGAACCATGTTGTTACAGCACTGTTACCTTAAAACTGACCCCAGAACATCCTCCTGATATTTCTCACACATCTCGAAGGACACACGGTATTTTCCTTCAGAAAAACCCACACTACTTCAGTTTATCCTTTTCACAGGCATTGTAACAACTTACTACATTGTAGACCCCGCCAGATTACTTTATCCAGCTTCTAAAACACTATGAAAGTGAATTTAGATTTTTGTTTTTCTTTACACTCATTCAATAGAATTTTTCTTTATTTCTTTCCTCTACCCATCTTTGGGAACTTTTATTCTGCCATGAATGTCCCTTTATATGTCTCAACCTTCGCTAACAGATATCCTTCCTGAGCTGAGTAATATCGTCTGGCAGCAACAAAGATAAAACTAAAATGGCCCACTCATATGAAGAGATAAGCTTCTTTCATTTTGGAAATCTCCCAAAACAAAGTCATGAACTTCTCCCGTTGCCTCCTCGTCCTCGTCCTCTGCTTCCTCTTCCTCCTTCTCCTCCTCCTCCTCCTCCTCATCATCATCATCATCATCATCATCATCATCATTTCTCTCTCCTCGTCCTCCTCGTTCTCCCTCTCTTCCCTCTTCCTCCTTTTCCCTCTCCTCGTCCTCCTCATTCTCCCCCTCTTCACTCTTCCCAGGTCTGATCACACGTCTGGCTCAGCCGTAACTTCAGTCAAATATCACTTCTCGCGGCCATGGAATCAACCCGACAAAACAAACAAACAAAATAAATAAGTAATCCAGAGGCGGAAAGGGTAAGTGCTGGGAGTGAGACACTTTGCAGGGGATTGACAGTGATTTTAGTTTTCTCTGACATTCACCTCGGGTTTTATTCTTTTTACTTTGTCTGAGAATTCGAAGAGTAATACCCTGTGGACGTTGACGACAATGTAAACAGTAGCTGCGAGAAGAAATGCAGACAGACAGGCGATGCTTTCAAACGATCTGATTTAGCTTTTTCGTACATTTTCTGTGTCTTTATTTTACTTTACGGGCTGCTAATCTGGAGAATATAACTCTGTGAATGTTGATACTATTGTAGTGAGGAGAGGAACTAAGATAGCTAAGAGGTCCAGATACTCAGGCCGGATCATCAAGACGTTTGTTTGTAGCATTAACATTCTCCTTGCTTTTATTTAATCTTACGTTTGTGTGTTAATTCGAAGGGTGACAGTTCGCGGATGTCAGTGATAGGGTAGTTATTACAAGAGAAGACAAGCGAGAAGAAGCATTAAGAGAGTACAACCCCTACGCCCTATAACAGGTCTACTGTACAGACCTAGCATTTGATTTAACCCTGTGGCCTTGACCATAGACCGATTGTTTTTAAAATCAATTTATTTCATTCTTGTCTGACCCTCAACACCTCCACCAAATATTGCCCAAATCACATCAAAAGGATTTGAGTTGAACTTGCCCTGTGATCTTAACCTTTGAACAATTGTTCTCAAAATGACTCTTTATCCTCGACTGACCCTCAGTCACTCAACCAAGTATGGTCTGAATCGAATCGAACTTGTTTGATTTATAGGATTGTACTTTCGACCTTTTGAGACCTTGACCTTTAAATGATAGTTCTCGAAGTCAAATACATGTCTTACCCTAAACTCATCCATCAGGTTTTATCTAAATCTGACCAGAACTGTTTAAGTTGACCTTGCCAAATGATCTTGGATTTTGGCCTTGCCCTGAGACCTAGTTCATCGACTGATTGTTCTCAAAATCGAACCACTTATTTTATTACTTTCCTTACACAGAACCCTTCCATTAAACTAACTTAGATCACATGAAAATTGTTTAAGTTGACCTTGCCATGTGACCTGGGTCACTGGCCTATCCCTCTCCAGAGCAACAGGTCACGGTTGACCCTCAACTTTTCAACCAAGTTTGATTCAGTTTAATCAAAACTGTTTCATTATTTTTTTTTCACATACGGATGCAATCGTGTCGAACTTTGGCCAGCCCCTTTTGTCTTGTCCCTTGACTAGTATTTCTTCAAAATCAAACGCATCAATCCTTTCAGTGAGCTTAATTTTAATCAGATCAAAACTGCTTAAGCTAACCTTGCAGTATGACCTGAATTTGTGATCTGTTGTTCTTAGACATGACACGCTTTCCCTCTGGCTAACTTTCAGCATTATCACCAAGTCTGGTTAAAATCGGATGAAGCCTACCTAAGTTGTACTCTTCTCAAACAGAGAGACAGTAACACATACACACAACGGATCATAATTTTATAGCCTACGCACCAACTGTTCACAAGTATAATGAACGAACTGCTCATCACGAGGAAGAATTTTCAGGTGCTCTGTTCTGCCTCTCAGATGATTTCATCATGTTTATTTTTCTTTATTTTTGTCAGCAAATTCGTATGGTCATATCTTACAGAGGATGCTGATGGTGTAATTTTAAGGCGATATGGGGGTATGTGAAAAAAAAAAATGCTTTGGTTTAGCCGTGTATAATATTCTGTATATTTTCATCCATTAATTAGTTTATCTGTACATTGGAAGGGCGATAATAAGTGTGGTCAAGGAAAACGAAATGTACGAAAAAACTGCAGAAACTGAAGAGGTATTTTCAAGGGATTTAAGTTCCCTCCTGGTGTGTGTGTGTGTGTGTGTGTGTGTGTGTGTGTGTGTGTGTGTGTGTGTGTGTGTGTGTGTGTGTGTGTGTGTGTGTGTGTGTGTGTGTGTGTGTGTGTGTGTGTGTGTGTGTGTGTGTGTGTGTGTGTGTGTGTGTGTGTGTGTGTGTGTGTGTGTGTGTGTGTGTGTGTGTGTGTGTGTGTGTGTGTGTGTGTGTGTGTGTGTGTGTGTGTGTGTGTGTGTGTGTGTGTGTGTGTGTGTGTGTGTGTGTGTGTGTGTGTGTGTGTGTGTGTGTGTGTGTGTGTGTGTGTGTGTGTGTGTGTGTGTGTGTGTGTGTGTGTGTGTGTGTGTGTGTGTGTGTGTGTGTGTGTGTGTGTGTGTGTGTGTGTGTGTGTGTGTGTGTGTGTGTGTGTGTGTGTGTGTGTGTGTGTGTGTGTGTGTGTGTGTGTGTGTGTGTGTGTGTGTGTGTGTGTGTGTGTGTGTGTGTGTGTGTGTGTGTGTGTGTTTGTGTGTGAATAAATTGCATAAATTGCAGGTACTGTGGGCGAGTGAGGAGAGTCGTCGGGAGGTCAGAGCTAGCCCTCTCTGACATTTCCCTCGTTTTCTCTCTGTCTTATATATTTCTGTGAATACGAAAGGTAATGATAGTGTTGTCAGGAGAAGGAGGATATTTGGCTGAGTTTTTGTGTAAAGGATGTGCAGACACTGAGCATGGGTTTTCTGGGGCTCTGACATTCTCCTCGTATTTCCTATGTAACATCTATTTGTTAATTCAGAGGGTGATGCCACGTGGATGCTGATGGTAATGTAGTCAGAGAAGGAAGAATTGAAGATACCCTGGAGAAATTTTCAGGTGATATTACTTAGCTCTCCCAAACATTCTCCCTGCGTCCACTCTTTATGCCACAGCCACATAGATGGTCATATCCAGTGCATGTCCCAAACTGTGCCATTCACTTACTGAGTCATTGCCCTTTTGAAGGCAGGTACGGTGAGCAACAGTAGTCGTGTCGCGGTTTTGTCCGAAGATTAAATGTAACTCGTGAAACATTATGAATCGTCCGTATGACAGACGGCGGAATGTACCAGACGCTTAACCCGTTAGCTTATGTTTTCACCAAATTTCACGACACGATTATTGTTGCTTACTGTACATGGAGATGGAAAAGGTTAATACTCTCTCTCTCTCTCTCTCTCTCTCTCTCTCTCTCTCTCTCTCTCTCTCTCTCTCTCTCTCTCTCTCTCTCTCTCACCATCTTCCAAGGTTTATTGAACACTGAAGCAGGAGTGAAGTGCTGTGAGTCTGAATGGTGAGCTGAGTCGAAATGTTTGTGTGGGAGAGAGGACGCTGCATGAAGTAAGAAAGAGAAGTGGAGAGAAGGAAGAAATGAGAGGGACGAGAACGGCGGAAAGGAGAGGATGGTGTAGGAGGAAGGGAAAAGGAAGACTTGCATGAAGTAAGAGACACAAAGCGGAGAAGAGAAGGAAGAAAAAGGAAAGAAGAGATGAAAGACAAAAGAGTGATGGAGAGAAGAGGATGGAATGGGGGATGGGGCGGAGGGAAGGGAGAAGGAAGATGGGATGGGAGGAAGGGAGACAAAATAATGGAGGGAAGAAAGTTGAAATGGAGAGGAGAGAAAGGGTGATGGATTGGATGGAAAGGAGAAAATAGGTTGTATGAGAAGGCAGGGCAGAACAGAGATTGGTACTAATAAGGATATGAAGGGAATGGAGGAGATTGAGAGTGAAGTGGTGACAGATGGGATGAAGATGAAAAGGATAGATGGTGTGAAAGGAAGGAAAGGAATAAAGCAAGAGAGAGACTGAGACGATATGGAGAACGGAAGAGGGGGAAGAGGGTGAAATGAGGAGATGGGAATTGCGTATCCACCCACCCATGCGCTCACACATTAGCGCCCGAGCACACACACACACACACACACACACACACACACACACACACACACACACACACACACACACACACACACACACACACACACAACTTCGAGGAGGAAATGAACTGCGATATGCAAATGAACATTTCAGGCGCAGTAGGTTATATTTCTCTTCTTGTTTTATAAGCAAAGTTTAAGGGTTTTGTGTAAATATTCACTATTCGGCTGTAATAATAACTTACGGCAATAATACACAGCTACATCATACAGTGCGTTTGAGGCAAAACATTTTTATTCCGAAGAGGGTAAAAACAACATGATGGAGCCACAGTGTTTGAAGCTTCAGTCAGTCTGTTTGGAATCTGATTGAAAACCGTGATTCAATTAATGCTTCTGCTTTAATGCTGATCGTTTGAAGTAACATCAATTAAAACAGATGATTATCTATGATGATGATCTAGAAGATAAAGCACAAAGGGTAATATGTTAGGGCTTTCATCTTGAAAGAAATTTTTGGACTATCACTTGCGTCATTAACTTTTTCAGTACGACTGCTTAAAAAAAAAAAAAAAAATCTTGCTATCCTTAGAGTCTTCACCTGAAGCGACTTTTGGAATTGGAGAGGTTAAACATATCCTTCCTTCAGTACTTTATTAAGATTTTTTTTTTTAAGTTCAAAAGAATCGTTTACAAATAATATTATGAAACAACAAATTTACGGAACTGGGCTCAAAAGGTAAATCTTTTCATTACGATTAGCTTGTGTTATTTACACTACCAACAGATGACTTACCAGACAAGGAATGCGTTAGCACAGAATATCACTAATGCTAACCACAGAGAAAGCAAAGACGCTAAGTGAGATGACGCTTTGAAAATTATATTCATACTACATCCGGACAATTTTCCTCTGCACAGTAGAGACTTTTGGAAATGGTGGGATATAGCCTTCATTAATTCCA
This sequence comes from Coenobita brevimanus, assembly GCF_032717465.1. Lineage (NCBI taxonomy): Eukaryota > Metazoa > Arthropoda > Malacostraca > Decapoda > Coenobitidae > Coenobita > Coenobita brevimanus. Next base: position 51,338,239 of record NC_136966.1, read on the forward strand.
TCTCTAGGAAAAGATCCTTTTCTTAGCCTACCTCACACTTTTTATTCTTTTTTACCTATCCTCCTTCTTCCCCTTATCTCTCCACCTCACCTCCCTTACCAGTATTTTACATAACCAATAACAGGTCCGGTTATTACCTCTTCATGTCATTAATCGGTCGGAGTTATGGGTTAGAACGCCTTCAACTGTGCACTATTTGCAGCTGGGCCGGGTATCACTTACTGGCCTGAAGGAAACCAAAGGGGGACGGGGAAGAAATTGATGGGAAGAATATGGGGGCTGAAACGAGGCCGGTTTAGGAGGGGACTGGACGATAAGAAAGAAGAGAGGTACGGAAGTTTAATGGAAAACTGCTGTGTGGAAATGCAGAGATGGTAAAATTAAAACGTATAAAATGAGCCAGATGATAAAAGGAAATGATCTGTTGGATAGAATAATAGATCAACAAGAATGAGTTGAAGGGAGATTGGATGGTAGGAATGGATGTGTAGGTTTAATAAGGAAGTCTAACGAAGAACATAGAGAGGAGGAAGAAAGGTGTGCAGGAGGAATGAGAGAGGGAAGATAAATATACAAGAATTATCTTGTGTTGCGAAATAAGAATGAACGCAAATAGTTGTTCATTACTTTCCTTTATACCCTCAGACATTTCCCATCATTTCCACTTTCCATTTGCTTTCTCTCCCTCCCTTTTTTGCTTCCCCAGCTACACTTTCCTTCCCTTTTCTTCTACCTGTTATCTTCTTATTTCTCCTGATTTTTCCTTTTGTTCCATTTACTTCTATTCTCGCATTTTCCTTTCTTTTTATACTCCCCTTTAATGACTTATCCGCCTTCCCTTTTTCACGACATCTCCCCCCCCCCCTCTCTCTCTCTCTCCTTCTCGTGCTTCTTCTTCACTCTTTTGTCCTCCTTCCCCTCAAGCCCCCAGTATCAGTCACTGTAGCCAATTCATTCAATTAACCAGTACAAAGCCATATCACCTGCCTCTTCCTACCAACACAGCCTCAATAACTCCCAATATAATACCTTCCTGCCTGGCCATTCCCCCAGCCAGATGACGTCACAAAACAGAGGGAAGAGAGGGCAGGAAGGAAGAAAGGAAGGGTTGGAGAAAGGATGTGAGTTGGTGAGGAGGGGCTGCTATATTTTATTTATTTAAATATCTGTGGCCGCTTTTATAAACTCTCCTCGGTTTAAACTGTGAATAAAATATCTTGTTTATAGTTTTGTGTTTACTGATGTAGCCACCAGCTACTTCACAGTCAGATATGAGGAAATAGTAAGGTAGCAAAATATGAAAAACAAAACGATTAAGACAAGAGTTAAATGTTGTGGAAACCTGCTGATCCTGCAAACTGACTAAGATTCTTTATCATACTACTCCTTTAGTCTAGAGGTGTTCCTTAGAAAGTCACAAATTGGTTGATATTTCACCTGGACATGAAGCCAGTCTGAATGTCTATCCCTCTTTCTTATACCACTTACCAACATGAACTAATAATACACCATCTTAGACCCACTAGATAAGGCTACTTTATACACTGCTAATAATTGACATTCTGTTCAGCAATCGTTTCTATTTTCTGACGTGTAGTTTATGGGTGGCAAAAAAAGGACTTTGAGGAATTTCTGTTGCTGCTTAGTAACGACTCCTTTCTTACGACACCACCCTCTATATCAACACACCTTTTGTCTACCTTTAGTCTCCACAAGACAAGATCTTTCATATGTCTAAGCAAACACACACACACACACACACACACACACACACACACGCACACACACACACACACATGGGCGCGCGCATTCAAACAACCAAGAAAATAAAAAAAATAACAAGGAGTACAAGGTAAATGTCAGGTATTTGTTTTAAGAAAGACGACATCGTCACTGCTCGGAAAATATTTGCTAAAGGAAAGAGGTGAGGCAAAGCGGGGCAAGATGATGAAGAATGAGAGAGAGAGAGAGAGAGAGAGAGAGAGAGAGAGAGAGAGAGAGAGAGAGAGAGAGAGAGAGACCTAAGGAAAGGAAAAGTATCAGTAAAAGAAGACAGACATCTAATGAAGGTAAAAATGAAGGATACAACTGAGAAGATTAAAAGGGAAAGGATATATGAACGAGGTGACTGTTTAACCCCTTCTTCCGAAAGCGTCTTTAAATATTACTTTTAGTATTGCCAAGAGATTATATTTTATTTATGAGTTTGGAAAATGTGGGGGTTCGACATAACCTTCATTTTACACCTTCGCCTTCCATCTTTCTAAAAAATACGATCCTTTATAATCTATGGGGCTTTCTTGAGCTGAATGAAATCGCCTGTGAGCAAGAACAATAAGAAGAAAAATGTCGCCCTGCAGCAGAAGGAGTTACGGAAAAGTAAATGGAGGGGGATGAATTAACAAGAGAAAATAGAATAGATGCGGAGGTGGCGTGTGAGTAAAAATATGAAAACACCAGAGAACGGGGTTACAAAAAACACGCGCGCGCACACACACACACACACACACACACACACACACAACTTTGGGAAAAAGAGGTCACATAACTTTGGAGTCTTCTTTTCATCTAGGCAAATATTTGGCCCTTGTGGCATCAAAGGAGGAGGAGGAGGAGGAGGAGGAGGAGCGGAATACGGAAAGGAATATAAGCAGGTAGGGAAAAAAAGAGGAAATCGGAATGCAGTAACGAAGGACATCGTTAAGGAAAGAACTAAAGTGATATTACTGCAGCAAAAATATATATTTCATGTAGGAGACAAGGAAGGAAAGAAGAACTAATAACTAAATGAGGAAGAAACTAAATAAGCTGTGGAATGGAAAGTTGAGAAGAAGAAGAAGAAGAAAGAAGGTAGATATGAAGTTAATGTCTATGAACAGGAGTATAGGATCAATGAGGAACGAAGGAGGTTGGACAAGGAGTAAGAGAACGGGAGGCGACAGAAGGAAGTGGAAAACATTAAAAACGAAATTAAGAAAGCAGAAGAAAGGAAGGATAATATCAAATATATATATGTAAACACCAAAATAAAAAATCACACGACATTCCATTCCGGCAGAAGATAATGGTTGTGGTCTACAAGCGATTAAAAAATATTACTCCTGATTAATTATGTCATGCCTACAAAATAATGGCAGCGCTTATTAAAAAATAAAAATAGTAATAAAAATGGTTACTGAGTTGGGAGTAAGATATCAAACCTAGAACACCTGATATATGTGCAAATGCTAGTTGAGATGGCTAACGCGTCTACAACCAATGGTATCTAGGATACCGTAGATTCTGGGTCTAGAGTACAGACCTTTCAAATGCATTCTGTTACTGTATTATGATCTAGAGTACAGTTTTTCAAATGTATTATACTACTGTTGTTACACATCATCATCATTATACACAATACACTACAAAAACATACTAAGAAAAAACTATTAAAATAGTCTCGATTAACTGAAAATATTGATGGATAAGACTGGAAGGTAGAGGGTAAGAGATTCATGATTGTTTTAGCTATTGTTTTTGTTGTTACTGTTGTGGCCCCGGGAACATCTGAAATGTAAACCCAGAGGACTGCTAGCTTAAGTTGCCTTCCTCCTGCAGTCCACCACCATCTTTTCGGGGGATATGGGAGTAACTGAGGGACGTTTGTATAACCAGGCACAGTTGAGGGTAAAAGAGTCGTGCATACAGAACGGGGATGGAACAGAGGGGATAACAACAATATATCTCAGCAAGAATACAAAAGTTCGTTTCTGGAGTGATGGGTGTGGGATGGAGTAATCATTTAAAAAGGGATGGATTTAAATAAGCTCCTGCCTTTATGTCTTGACTGATGTTGTTACCCAGAATGTTTCTACTTCACCCTTTCTATTTTCTCATTAATGTCTGCAACCCAAGGAAGCATTTCAGCTTATTCTTGTTGGCACCAGATGACTTTTTGAAATGAAGGGGTTAACTGAGGCTTTAAAAAAATCCAGGTCGAAATGTTTAATCTATGATGAATATAAATTCTTGGAGCTGGCAAGGAAAAAATTTAATCATACCGAACGACGTACGGCCATATTATTAAAAACTGAGTTCACGAAGGTTTGGTCATAGTCCCTTGCTCCTGCACCACAATCCCTGAAATGCTATCCGTTCGCAAGTCGCCTCAGTTTCACAATCAGATTAACCTTTTCTCTTCCTGTTTCCGGCCCCTTTCCGTCTTCTTATGTCACTCCCTCCTTCCTTCTCCCCAATTCTTCATGGAAGGTGTAATGTCAGTAGTCTCTGGCCTCAACACCATAAAGCGTCTTGTATGCCTCCTCCTCCTTTGAACATCACAACCTCTTACGTCTCCTCCTCCTCCTCCTCCTCCTCCTCCTCTCCAGCCCTGCTCAATAACCCCTTTATGCCGGCCTTTTTCATGTTACAATCCCCTCCTAGCCCCTCACCTCCCTCTCCACCTCTCCCTCAAAGGTTTTCAGCCCGTTTTATAGTCGGTCTAGCAGGCTCCCTAACACCTCTTTCTTACAAGTTTATTCCTGTATCTGGAACGTTACTACAGTTTTGCACGTTATTTGTGCAATGTAACGACATGCAAGAGATTATTAAGCTGTATAATGCACATCAGTAAGGAAACTGTCATAAAATCGCCAAAGCTAACGAATGTATGGAATCTTGTCTTTGTTTGGTGTAAGTCTTGGATGTAAACGGAAGATGTGTCATTAATTAAAAACCGCGTTCTGTGTGTGTGTGTGTGTGTGTGTGTGTGTGTGTGTGTGTGTGTGTGTGTGTGTGTGTGTGTGTGTGTGTGTGTGTGTGTGTGTGTGTGTGTGTGTGTGTGTGTGTGTGTGTGTGTGTGTGTGTGTGTGTGTGTGTGTGTGTGTGTGGGTGTGTGTGTGTGTGTGTGTGTGTGTGTGTGTGTGTGTGTGTGTGTGTGTGTGTGTGTGTGTGTGTGTGTGTGTGTGTGTGTGTGTGTGTGTGTGTGTGTGTGTGTGTGTGTGTGTGTGTGTGCGCGCGCAGTGCTGGAGGTAAACCAAGATGTTGTCCTACAGTTTTTGTCCAGTTCAGCTTCGTTCCCAGCAGGCAACAGCACATTCACACCCTCTTGTATCCGATGACGTATTTTGAAGTTCATTCGTGCTATCTCCAGCCACTTTCATCCACTTAGGAAAGCCCTCTCATATTTAAAGGGTTAATGAAGGATGTACGTGAACCATGTACCGTAGTATGAAAATTCACTCCTAAGGAGAACAACATAGAATGGAGGTAGTGAAAATAAATACGCTCGTAGAATTCGTCAACGGATTCAAGAGGTTCACCTCTTCATAATAAGGCGTCTCTCGTATTAGGCGTCACCATGTTGAAATAATTTCTGCAAGCCGGATAAAATCGTCTGATGTAGCACCTATATAAGAGATAATGGGTCATCGTATTGAAGAGGATAAATCCAAAACAGGGAAATAAATCCAGCATCCTTGAAAACTGACAAAAAAGTAGTATGAAGATAATTACATCTTTTACAGGATACAACTGGATGGATTTTGAGAGTTGCAGCAAACAGACATTTTAACAAGTGGAAAGGGTGGAGCAGAGTCAAGCCTACTCCGACGCAGGTATTTACAGCAGAGACAAGATAACAGGAGTGCTTGCGGTTATAGATTTGAGGGACGGAAAAGCAGGCAGGGAATCTTCCATTTCTCTCTGAAGTGGACGGGTAGCGACCGCTATCTTGATGTCATAGAAATCCTCGTTGCACTTATTCCTCAGCGATTTATTTTGTATATTGCATTTTAACACTCATACGCAGTCTGACTAACTTGCACCAGTATTGAGGTGTGATGTGGAGAACAAGCGTCTAAGGAAAAGGTGACGTCTTTTTATAGAATCGAAATATTTTTGCCGCCACCAGACGATATTATTCTGTTTGGTGAGAGGACACATGTACTGAATGGGTACTGAAGGCTGCGTCTAACCCCTCTACCTCAAGAAATCTCTCCAGTGCTGAATGAAATCGTTTTAAGACAGTAACAATAAAACTAGAGGGGCACTCAGTGGAGCGCATATCTCCAACATGGGTAACGTAATTTCCAAAACACTCTTCATAATGGGTTAGGGTTTCTTATCACTGATTAGGGTTTCGCAAAAGTGTTTTCAGGATCCAGAATCTGTAATACGATCCGGATCGGTCGCAGAAGTTAATCGATTGTTCCCTGGGGCATGGGTTATCTACACACCAAATTTGGTCCAAAATTTCTCTTCTGATTTTTGAGTAATCATTTTAACAAACAAAAAAGCAAACAAACAAACAGGAGTAAAAACATACTTTCTTTCTTGGAGAGAATAAAACATACATCAAAGTGACTTGGATGAATTTAGGGGGGAGCGGGGAAGAAGTGGGGCGGGAGGGATAATGGGGACAGAGAGAGATAATGGGGAGAGAGTTTGAAGAAAGGGAAGACAAAGAGATGCCGGTGTCGTAGGGAAAATATTTGTTGTGATAATATAAACTCCAGAACTTTTCTCTCACGCGTTTATGTATTTGGGGTATTCCTCTACTTAATACTGTACTGATTTATTTTCTTTTTCGATGTATTGTTGTCTCACATTTCTCTCCTTACTCAGCTATATTACTTTCCTTTCTATGAACTTGTTCCTCTGCTTATTTCTGCTTTATTCTTACTTGTACCGTGTATTTGTGGTATATATATATATATATATATATATATATATATATATATATATATATATATATATATATATATATAATATTTTCGTTTTCTCCATAATGTCCCTCTTATATACAAAATTTCATCAAAACGTCTTCAAGTCACTGTTGCTCACCCTATTTTAATCTCTCTCTCTCTCTCTCTCTCTCTCTCATATTTACCTCTTCCTCTTCAAACAATCTTCTCACTCTTCCACTTCTGCTGCCTCCGCCTCCCTCGGCCGCTCCAGGGCTCAGTGGTTCTTTCATGTCTGTTGCTTTATGACGGGAACCTTCAGTGCTATTGTCCTTTTGATCAACGATGTCCCTGCTTTTGCCTGGCCTGCCTCTGCCTCCTTTTCTCCTGCTGCCTGTCCTTTCTTGCCTTTTTTGTACTAATCTGTCTTCCCTCTGTCCACTAAATGTCACCATTCTCGTACCTGTCATCTTATTTTTTTCTTCTGCCTCCTCCCTCCTCGTTTCCAAACATTTTCTCCAGTTTCTCTGCCTCCACTCCAACTAGCCTACTTCTTCTTATTTTCTTTTTTCCAGTCTGTCATCTCCCTGCCCAGTCTCTCTCTTTTTTCTCACAGTCTTTTATCACATTCTCGTATGCCCACTCCCTACTCTTCCAGCCTGCCTTTTTAAGTATTTTCACAAGTTAGTTCCAGTCTGTCTCGTTTTGCTACTTATTCATTTATGCCTTTCTCTCTCTCTCTCTCTCTCTCTCTCTCTGTCAATCTTCGTTTTCTCCACCATCACTCTATTTCCCCACTGCCTCTTTTTCTTTTCTTTATTTTCTTTCAGTCTTACACCTGTCTGTCGCGCATGTCATTATCCTCACCTTTTCTTCTCAGTTTTTCTTCCACCTGTCCACTGTCCCACTCTACTATTTTCTCAGCCGTCCGCCACCCTCTCTTCTCTGCCTACTTCTCACCCTGTCAGTCAGTCCTTCCTATATTATCCTTATTCAGTTTCTCTCTACCTGCTGTCCTACTACCGCTCTTATTTTCCCGCCTATCTTCTGTGAGTCTGCCTTGTATCTGTTCACCGTCTATTCTCTCACTTGCTGTCTTCATCCCTCTTTCTTTCTTTCTTTCTTTTTTTTCACAGCACACTCCTCTCTTCCAAATCTCTCTTCAGCTTGGTTTCTCTCTGCCTGTCCTCCTATTGTCTAGTCCTTTCCCTGCCTTTCTTGCGTATGTATACTTTCATATAGTTTGTCTCCTTTTCAGTTAATCTACATTTTCCTTTCGTCTTCTTGCCTGACCTCTTTTTAGCAATTCTTCCACCTCCCTTGATCCATGAGATACTGCTCAGTTATCTAGCTATCTTACACTTTCATCCCTCCCCTCTTCTACCATTGTCTTTCATCTAGTCTGCGTTAATACATCTTTTCCTTCCATCACTTCAGCCTGCTATATCTTCGCTCCACAGTTTCACCCTCCTAATCCCCTTCTCTTATTGCCAAAATATCACCCCTTTCTACCTTAGACTCTTTATGTATGAGATGATTATTTGCCCAGGAATTAATGAAAATGAAAGTGAAAGAAGGAATATGCATAACAACATCCTAAAACAAAGGATGAGGTACGTCAGGATGGAATTGGTTATGATGAAAGCAGAAATATTTTTAGTGGCGAACAGGGTACAGTGAGTGAGTCTGAAGATGAGAGGAGGCGTGGTAGGTCAAGACGAATATGCAATGGTTAAGGCATATGGCTGTGTGTGAAAGCATGGTATGGAAGCTGATTAGCCTTGAAAACTGGCATGGATCGATCTGGTTGTTTGAAATATGTACGGAGGGGCACACGACAAAGGACTGGCATCTCTTGCTTAACATGACAGACAATTGACTGAATCTGTCAGGCAGGTGTATGAAAAGCACATGCATACAGGAAAATGCAGAATAAAAAAATCTGCAGATGGCTAGGCCTGTGAAGTGGAGCCAGTATTCTGGGGCTTGAATGATGGGTGAATGTTTGTGTGGCTCATTTTACCGGGTATGGAGGTCTCTACTTTTGTAAATTCTCTTTCCTTGTTCCTGGATTCTACCTAAGCTCATCCTTAGGTGAAAAAAAAAAAATATCGTTACAAATCCACTACTTTCATGAGAACAGTCATTCTTAAGTTTCTCTAAGACCTGCCTGTTTCATGTCAATGTGTTGAATGAAAGTCTCCACATCACCATCAATAAAGCCTTCTTGTTCTGTGTAGGTTAGACAATGTATCAGAGTTTTATTCTAGCTTCTTCTCTTAATAGATAGGAGAGTAACTAACTAAAAAGATGTGGACTGAATACGTGAGTCTGAAGCCAAGGACGATTGGCGACGGTCGATTCTGTAATTTAATTTTCTACCTGGAAAGACTCCAGTTCCCATCGTTCTCTTCGTCTCTTTCTCTCTCTCTAACCTTTCTGTGTCTTCCTTTGTCTGCCTGTCTTCCTTTGACTGTCTGTCTGTCTGTCTGTCTCTCTGTCTCTGTCTGTCTGTCTGTCTGTCTCTCTCTCTCTCTCTCTCTGGCAGGGGCTGAGGGACAAGAATACTGGCTGGATAATTTTAAAACATAGGTCATATCAGACTTACAGACAGCTTGGTGTGGCCGAAGATATTTTAATTAAATTGATTCACAGTGACAGGCGGATAAAACGGGTGGGAGAGAAGCACATGAAACAAATTGAGTTCTTCATTTCTCTAACGTTTCGAACTGCACATTTCCCAATCTCTCTGAAAATGGGTTCTGTGTAGTCGAAAACGTTATACAAAATTACTTCACGTCGTTCCTGTTTCCCTCTCAACCATTTTACACATTGCTTTTCCATAAAACATAACGTAGCTACTTTACTGTGAGTACGAGAACATAAAAGCTACTGCAATGGCTGCATTTTGGTAGGAGTTGCGAGACAAGGCACTTCCAATGATAGGCTGAAGCGGAGAGTATTGGCAAACACACTGAGAGAGCGTCAGCAATTTTAGTCAACAACTATTGAGTGTATGAGAAGCGATATTGCACCAAGCATTCTCAGCATCAAAAGTGTAACCATCTTAACTTGCATATTGTCTCCTTGGCAGTAAGGCACGGAAACTGAACTGCAGAGTTTCAAACTGTGGGATCCAAAACGATGAGCTGCACATTACGTAGAGTGAATGTGAGTCTTGTTTTGTAGGCATGCCTGATCTCGTTCAGGAATTAGCGGTAAACACTCGCTGATTCTTGTTTCTGTATGTCCAGCGGTATGTAAAGGAAGTGCATAATTAACAGAAATGTTGAACTGCACGTCTACTGAAGGAATTGATACAAAGTAAATTTCTTTATAGGACGAGCAGCAGAGTTGAGAGAACTTTGAGGTAAATGGACAGACGTGCATTTCTCTAGGTCACGTTTGCCTGACATTAGCAGGGTCTGTGAATTTGGTCCTTCTGGCCTTACTTCAGGCCTCTGAGTCTCATCTGCTGCTAGTCCAGTATGGTCTCTTATTACCCTGTCGTTTCCTTTCATCATACATTGTACTCCTTTATACTCTTCACTATTCCAAATCTAAGCTATGTTTTCTGTGCATATCCCTCTCATACTCTCTTTGTATCCTTCTTTCTTCCCCAGTATATCATTTCATTTGCCTCCCTCGCCTTCTACCAAATTCCTCTCTTCCTTCCTCATCCCCCCGCATTTTTCTTCCCTCAGTGCTTCCTTCCTCCTCTTTACCCTGGAGCTCTCCACCGTGGTAAGTTAAAAGGTGTTTGCTCAGAGCTGCATTGTGTTCCTTAAAAAAAAAAAAATCACCTCGCTCTTGCTGGAGTGTGTGTGTGTGTGTGTGTGTGTGTGTGTGTGTGTGTGTGTGTGTGTGTGTGTGTGTGTGTGTGTGTGTGTGTGTGTGTGTGTGTGTGTGTGTGTGTGTGTGTGTGTGTGTGTGTGTGTGTGTGTGTGTGTGTGTGTGTGTGTGTGTGTGTGTGTGTGTGTGTGTGTGTGTTGTTGCATGCCTGTGTTATCATTTCCTGCTGCTAAAGTAATGCTGGTGATTGCTAATGGTCCTGTTTTGTTAAGCGAAGCTCGGTGTGATCTGCATGACTTGGTGAAATAGTCAAAATGAAATTCAGTGTGTAAGAAACGAAATTTGAAAGCTAATGTAGGGAAGACGAAAGTTACGGCGCCTTGAGAAGAACGCAGCTAAGGGTTGTGCAGTGAGGCTGTACGGTCTAGAAATGGAGAAAGATGGTGCATTACTGGCACGAATACATACACACATACACATAGTTATACGCACCAGCAAAAACACAAAACTCTCTCTCTCTCTTACTATCCTTTGTCATTACGCACCCCATTCCCTCCAGCTCCCCCTCTGCCACATTCACCCAGTAAGCCTGCCCCTTAAGACTCCAGGCGCTCTCTCAATAGGTGTTTATCCAGCTCAAATACCCACCAGCTCAGGCCTCTTGTGTTGCATCTACCAGCTGAATCCTAGTAGCCGCCTTCCCTCCCCTCCCCAACCCTGCTTGTTGTTCCTCTTCTCTTCTCTTCCCTCTCTCTCTCTCTCTCTCTCTCTCTCTCACACACACACACACACACACACACACACATATGCACACAACCCCCTCATCTTCCTTCGCCCTTTTCCTCTTCCTCCTTTTCTCCAAACAATAATGACCTTTTCCCTTAAACTGAGGTAGTCTTAACCTCCCTTTACTCGCACCCTCTTTTATCCCATAGACGATGTTAAGGTTTCCCTCTTGTTAGTAAAATTATCTGAGAAAAGATAAGAGTTGATGACGACGACGACGACGACGACGACGACGACGAAGACGACGACGATGATGATGATGATGATGATGGTAATGATGATAGTAATATCAAAAGACACAGATCGTCACCATTCGTTAGGGGTTAATGGTAACTCTCTTAACTTCCTGAACCGAGGGATCATCATTTTGGCATCTTCTTTTGATCTCCTGGCCATATGATTCAGCTTAAGGGAAAGTATCTTGTGGTGAAAGGGTAATAATGGCTCTCAAACCCCTACAGTTCAAAAAGCCTTTCCAAGCAAATAAATTCACCTGGAGGTAGCAAGAATAATTAAAGCTCTAGCCTCCTGGCTGTGGGAATACAATACTTAAGAGCAACTCTTTTTGAACTGTTTATTTAAGTAGTTAAAATGTTTGCTCTTCGTTTGTTTGTGTGTCTTATTGATGGGCCTCGCTTGCTCGCTCTTTTTAAATTAAATTACTAAGTAATCAGAAGAGAAGTTGGAGGCCATTTTTTAGGCCTACTGGACAGTGCAACCCCTCCCCCCTATTGAACTTGTTCTTAATGCATTTCACTATACAGTAGAGAACATTTTCTTGGACAAATTAATTCATATCTGAGAAACTCATGTAACAATCATTTAGGTAAAAAAAAATCACGGTAAGAGGAAAATAAAATTAAAGAATAAAACGAAACTGAGAGAAAATTAATGAAAAGAAATAGATGGAGAGCAGACGATGCCTAAAAGAGTGATGCGAGATGAAGAGATTGACTAACAATATAACAGGAAGAGTATGGACAATACAGAATACGACACATACCATATATGAAGGATAAATGGAGGCATAGTTGTTAACTCAAGAAAGGTAAATTACAGTACAAAATAAGAAAAAATAATGCAAGTAGCCTGGAGGTGGAAAGAGACGACGTATAGAGGAAAGGTGGTTAGTCCTCTGTGATGGAGATTGAACAAGAGAATACTGAACTGAAGCACAGCTTTTGTCAATATACTGACAAACATTCGTCTGAGGTTGTTTGGAAGGAACACATGTCGGGTGACAGGAAGTCATAGTTTAATTATGTGAAGACTTCCTCCTAGAAAAATAAATGGAAACTAGAAACAAAAGGGTACAATATTGAAAGACGGGTCAAAATACTTTAGATGCATCATGCTTTTGTATTACACTCACGATTTTCCGGAAGTTTTCAGTCCGCCAGCAGATTTCTATACGCAGCTTACGAAGAACGTGTTGGACTGAAGGAACCATACATGAAGCTGGGCAGAAAATAATTCAGTCTTACAGGCAGATAAAGGAGTAAATTGGCGAGTAGACTGCTGACAGAGGTACAGTCATCCTCAAAAGTTAGGTGGTCGATTATGGTCCTCGACTCCAAACCCAAATGCCTGTCTCTCCTCACCTAGGGGCTATCACTAACCTTCAGCCGGCAGTCCACAGGGTTCACGTTCAGATGGTCATGGGGTTACTACCACTAATCCTACTGCTACCCCTGTCCCAACTTAAACTGTTATAAAAAAAATATTTCTTACTCTGATGTTTCAAATTAACTATCTTCCATTGCTGGGGCTCACAGTGGGCTGGGATGGACGGCAGGACATTTGTGGATGGCTGTACAGAGTGGTCCGCCATCACTCTCTTACAGCACCACTAAAAGTGCCTGTTATCAGCGCCATCAGTATTATTTTCTCTTCCAACAGCCACTATCATCCTCACCATCACAATAACCTCAACAGAATGGCCACAGCGGCTATAATTATTCTATGTCCCATTCCTGTTTCGTATAAACACCCATTGCCTTTCTCTATAAGCCTTGAAGTAAATCTCTCTCTCTCTCTCTCTCTCTCTCTCTCTCTCTCTCTCTCTCTCTCTCTCTCTCTCGTTTCTACCCCACTATTCTCTAGTATAACGCTTCTTTCCTTAACTTTGACGGTAACTGACCTCTGTTTCGCCCGTTTGTTAGGACATGAACGTTTCTCACTTCCCTTTTCCATTCTCTCTCATTCTTCTCTTTCTTTTCTTTCTTTTACTCACTTACTCAGTTACACTCATTCATATACGCTTTTGCATATTTCTATCCTTTTCTTATCACATAATAAAAAAAATCTTGTTAGCTTTTCTATGACACAGCAACAGTACTGAGAACAGAGCAAAAAAATTAGACTTAAAATACTAGAACTGAAAGGTTAAAAACAGCTAAAAGTGAAAAATTGAGGACAAAAAATAAAGTTAATGAAAAATCTGATCAAATATTCACTTGTCAATTAGCTTAGAGGATGGACAGATAGACTACATTATGAGGCTAAGGAGACTCTCAAGAGAAAGAAGAGAAGGGAGTAAGGAAGACGTGGCATGCGACAGCGGAAAGCAAAAGGGCGAGCATGAAATTAGGAAAAGAAAATGTTATGGAACAGACAACAACATATACAACAGAGAAGTAGAAAAAAATGAAAATGCTTGTAGTCCTATGCCTGATGTGTATCTGAAAAGTGGAAAAGAAACACGAACTTTTATGGACCAAACGCAAGACATAGAAAAAAAAATATCCAAAGAGAAATTGGGTTGAGGAGGCGATAGCAAGGAGTGCGATGTTGGAGGCAAGCCAAGGTGTTGGTTTCGTGTTTTTCTCAATATTTTTCAGAACCTCCGACATGAAGGCACTGGCTGGGAGGGGGGGGGGGAGGCAAGCTCAGCAGCAGCAGGCACAGACAGTAAGAAAAAGTAAAGAAAGAAAAGCGACTATAGTTCAAAGAGCAAATCAAGAAAGCTCGATTACGGACAAATCGAGAACTAAGAAAGAACGATTACGGTAAAAATCCACTAATAAAGAAAGACATTTAAGTTTAACCCTCCATCTTTCATTCAAACCTTTATTGCCTCATGAAGAGCGCATGTGGGCTGGGTTAGGATTACTCTTTTTCTGTCGGGAAAGTTGCTTTAATTCTGGCGGAAAACTGTGCCTATCTGGTTACCATTTACACGTCTGTTACGTTCATCTTTTATGGGAACATGCCGTCTGTGTTCATTTTGTTCCTGCGAAGCCTAATAATTCTTTCTGTGGCGTGCAGGTGCAGCAGAGTGCTGTCTTCAAGTGACTCTGCACTGAGCGATAAACCAAATGATTTCTTGTAATCCGGGAAAATTTACTGCGATGGGTAGCAATGATATAACGAAATGGACACCTGGTAGTCTAGTGGGTTGCGACACTCCATAAGGGTTTACATGGGAGAGGTGATGTAGTTGAAGTTTACTGCTCACATATCACACTTGGCTCGGCGACTAGTCCCTCCTCACCTCAAATATTTGGGCTGAGTAGCCTAGCCTCAGTCCCCAAAGCTCCTGATGGGGTAATAAATGATTGGGTGACAGAACAGTAAATAACCTGTAGTAAACTTTAGCGGCAACTTTGCCGAGCAACTATTCTGACAAGTTCTAATGTTTTTAATCCACCAGTACCTTTGTAAAGGCACCAGGATTTTTATTTATAGTCAGTCTGCAGGGTAAATATGTCTCCATAACAGTTAGTTTTTCACCAGGAAACGCTTTGGTCCGCTGCATTTTTCAACGTAATATTCACTCTAGTTTGGTGAAGTGTCTGATGTCTGAATTAGTGAAAAACGTACAAACAAGCAACCTTATACATAGTTAGGACGAGAAATAGGGTAAATACTGCACCTGAACCTCACATCCCCCAGTCCAGCTGCACAACAACGCAGTGCCAGTGTCCCAGTGCCAAAAATAGCACAGATGTGACAAAAAAAAAAAAAAAAAAAAAAAACGACGGGTGTGTTCCAGATGTACCAACTGGCCTAAGGGACGTCACAGGCACGCCGATGAGCAGGGAACGAAATTATAAAGCTTCTCTAACTTAATATATGAACAATAAAGGTTGTATACACGCTTAATTTCCTTTATACAGATAACATGCACGTTAGTATCAAATAATGAAGAATAAAAAAAAAAGTAATCAGCCTTTTGATAATTTAGCTAACTTATTGAGATATTTACGAAGGCAGAGATAGTATTCATAGAGGGTCTTAGCTAAACCCGACAGTTAACAAGTTCCCACAGCAGACAATGGTTGTCAAGAATCGTTTTGTTTTGTCATTTTTTTTTTTCTCTCTCTCTCTCTCTCTCTCTCTCTCTCTCTCTCTCTCTCTCTCTCTCTCTCTCTCACTACCTTGCTTGTGAAGTATAGTATTTGGTAAATGTATAAGAGAAGCTGAAAGTATAAACAAACAATATCACACACAATTAGTGCTCACGAATGCCTAAGAATATGAGTCCCGGACAGTATAAGATCACGTATTTGTACTTTAGACTCCAACAGCAACCAAATACTTAACTACGAAACTGGAATGCAGAGTAAAGTGAAATATACAACAGAATAAAATTTCATAATAATCTTAACTATTTATCCTCAAGTAAAGATGGTGTAAGGATCTGAGGATTCATAATAGTATTTAACTAGACACCATTCATTTTCAACTGGCAGAAAACTGTCATCACCCAATCTTTAATATTGAGTTGTAACAAAAGATCAACACTACTATGTGGTGCCAATCACGAAGAAGTTCCATGGGAAAGATTCACATCCTGTGTGTTGTTTTATTCTGCCGTTCAGGTATGGGACATAAGCTGCAAAAGGTCGAAACCCACCTAGGCAGAAAACTTGCTTATCATCCAAACTACAATCAAATGACATATTTCACTGAACTGCTTTCTCCCTCAAGACGAGTCTACTCAGCTTAGAAAACACCTCTCATAATGAGGGGGTTATTGAAGTCTATACTTAACTACTCCAGCCCGTAATTTTTATCTTTCGGTGAATAAATTCGTCTGTCGACAAACTCAAAATAAAAAAATATATATGTCATCGAACTGCAGGAGTTAAAACGTTCATGCTTTCAGGTCCAGGACAAAGGTGGACCGTCACCCTATATTTCTGAGTTCAGTCACGACCCAGGTAAAAGTTGGACTTGTTCGCATGGGAGGCAGGGAGTTGGAAACCATCTCTGGCAAGATTTTTCTCGCTCAAGGTGTGTGTGTGTGTGTGTGTGTGTGTGTGTGTGTGTGTGTGTGTGTGTGTGTGTGTGTGTGTGTGTGTGTGTGTGTGTGTGTGTGTGTGTGTGTGTGTGTGTGTGTGTGTGTGTGTGTGTGTGTGTGTGTGTGTGTGTGCTTTTTTTTATGTGTACGACTGCTTGTTTTTTTTTTTCTTTTTTCCTGCAGAGTTTTCCGAGTTTTCATACAAAGGGCTGTTTCTATAAAGCATGAGTGCATGTTTTTGCTGATGGTTCGTCGGCTGTCTCAACTAAATTTTGCAACATATGCCCGTGTTCTCCCAAAGGCCTGTTGATTTATTTCTTTCACTACGGTTTGGGGATGTATTCTGTGAGGAAATATACTCTTTGCAGAAGCTTTTTCTTTGTTATTTACTATATCTTTTTCACCTTGATGTCACGATTCCATTACATATGATTCTAGTATGGACATAGTTTACCACAGTAAAAGACAGACAGACAGATGGATAGATAGATGGATTATAAGCTTGTAGAGTAGTACTTCGTAAATTACATCTGTGAGAATTCTAGCAGGTAGACAGGACCGAATTTACCCACCCAACAATTACAGCCTACACAATGAAGCTATTTATTTGGTCCACTTTCTTCACATTTTCACACGAATCTCTAAGCCCATTCCTTAAGACGAGGTAGGACAGCCAATTCGATAACCTAATTTTCTAGGCGGACGGACCCCAATTCTCGTTTTACCTCTCCTTTTCGTCTTTTCACCACTCTCAGAGAATGAAGGAGGCGGCCGGTGTTAGCGAAAGTGGAGAGGGACAAGTATAAGACGAAAATGAATCCTCTCCATGATTTTTTTGCACTTTAGTCTCTCTGATAGCTGATGTATTTTATAAACTTTGAAGGGCCACCAAGTAGTGAAAAAGCTAATGATGACAACCTAACTCCTCCAGTTCTGAAAATCTAACCTACGCTGGATTACACTGTTCGGAGATGGCAAGAACAAAATACAAAGCAGGTCCTTGGACTGAATGGATTAAATAAAGCATCCTGGACTCTTCTGGGATTCGTACAGCCTCTCAGACCCTGTTTCCTCCCGGATCCTATTATATCTCAGATCTTCTTATCTCCCATTCTCTCGCACGTCTCGGTGGCTTTCTCTCCGATGCACTTGTTTCTCTTAAGATTTTTCGATCTCCTATGCCCTCGTGTTTCGCATCCTCGTTTTTGCTGATACTGCTTATCTCGCTGCTTCATATTTATGGATGTAGGCTAATAAGTAAACTCGAGACTGTGTTTTTCCATGTGTTTTGTTTGTTTTTTGTTCGTGTTCTTACTGTGTGTGTGTGTGTGTGTGTGTGTGTGTGTGTGTGTGTGTGTGTGTGTGTGTGTGTGTGTGTGTGTGTGTGTGTGTGTGTGTGTGTGTGTGTGTGTGTGTGTGTGTGTGTGTGTGTGTGTGTGTGTGTGTGTGTGTGTGTTTAACTTCCGTTATTATTGCGTCGGTGAGAAAATGTAGCTACTCTTTTTATGTATTATCTCACTTCCTATCATCACTTTTTCGTTTTCGTTTTTTTTTTTTTAATTCACTTCTACACTCAATCCTCCCTTTTTCTGTTTATTTATTTTTATTTTTTTACTTCGGTTTTGAAGTATCAATTATTCTGTCTGATAACTGCAGTACTTCGATATATAAATTTGAAAGGCATCAGCGAGACGATTATATTCTGGTTGTGGGATCCTTTTTCAAATATGAAAGTCAATTATTTCCTTCATCAAACCTTTCAAAAGTCGTGGTCTAAGTTGAATATAATTTGCTGTAGGTAGGGAGGGAAAAACAATAGCATGAATTAACACACCATGGAACTGAAATGAGTTATGTCATTCAGTTCTATGACGTGCTTTTCAGGAATACAATCGTCTAGAGGTAATAAGAACACACACATAAACCATCTTATTAAAAGAGAAAAAGCCTCTGCGACGACATCCCGTGTCACATGCCCTGACTTTCTACTACCCCTGTTTCTTATCTATGCAAAACCTGTCTTTCGTTAAGAGTGTGTGCTGTGTTCGGAGAAGAGAGGTCGGAAGGGGAATCCTTGATAAGAAGTGGCAGTGATATTGAGGAAAATGTATAGGAAGAGGAAAGAATCACAAGAAAAATAAAATCATGAAAGAGGTACTTTTTCTTTTTATGTAATATTATTTATCCACCGGTACTTATTTTTACTTATTTTTTCATTCCTCCCCATTCCAGTTATCTGGCGGAAAGGGGAGTGGATGGGAAAGAGGAGGAGAAAGATAGCAGCAAAGAAGAAAGAGTGAAATTGGGGAAAGGAAAAAAATTGTGAGAAGCACAAAACGACATCAGAGTTGCATTTGTTTACTTTTATGAATATTTCTTTGCCCAAGGATGTGGGGAGGGAGAGCTTCTGTGAAGGAGAAAAGGAGATAGAGATGAGAGTGGTGATGTAAAACTGAGAAGAGGAAAGCACAAAGGGAAGCCTAAAGCGACAACAGAGCTACACGTGTTTTAGTTGATGAATATTCTTTTCCTCTGACTGAGGGGGATTGAATGGGAGTAGGTTGCAGTGTCACACTTGCTTCAGATCACAAATATTTCTTTGCTCTGGGGCGAGGCAAGGGGTGCTTAAGGGTGGGAGGATGAGTTTGTTGTGAGGGTGAGGAAGTAAAGTGAGAAGAAGAAAGAACTGTGAGCTATATTGGCATCAAAGGCTACGGTTGTTTTCTTTTACGATATTTCCATGCTATGTTCATTTTTCCCATGATAGAAATTATATTTTCTTAGTTATCCCAGCTACATTCATTTCCTGTGTTTTGTTCTTATTTACTCTCTGTCCTGTCTTTTATTCTTTTATTTTTTTGTACAGTAAATCTGCTAAAGGATTACCGGTACTCAAAGTGCATTAAGCTTTGAAGATATTAAAGTGGCTGATTGCTCTTTTTTCCTGTTTCTTTGTTTTGGAATTAACTTTTCAATTCCTTCCTTTTCTTCGCATTTTTACGTCTTTCTTGTTTTCTTTTATTCTTAACCTTTTCTTTATCCCCTGCATTTCCTTTCTCTAACCTCATTCCTCGTGCCTCGACAAATCATTTTCGTTCACCCCCTCTCCACCATCTCTCTCTCTCTCTCTCTCTCTCTCTCTCTCTCTCTCTCTCTCAACTTCTTCCTCCACCTCCAATCCTCCTTTCCTTTCCTCCACAGTATCCGTCTTGGCACTAAATCCCTTATCGTCTGAGAGGAGAATGGGGTTTCTATCGTATTTTCCTCTCCTCCATCGCCGCCTCCTTTTTCTTTCTTTCTTTCTTTCTTTTTTTGTAATTTCGTCAAGCCAGCTATAATTTTTGTTGTTTTTTTCTTGTTCTTGTGCAATCAGGAACACTCCAGCTCGCACAGCCACTCAACTGAATAAAATTGTCTGGCATTAGTTTAAGCAAAACACTATAATTTTTCTGATCATGAGTGAGTCAGCAGATAGTATGTGAAACTAGCCGCGTGTATCTCCAGAGACAAAGTAACCTCTTTGATCCAATGACGTCTATGAGGGAGGGGGGGATGAGTTGGGGGGAGGGTAGTCAAATGGTGGGTGACAGAGTGACTTGGAGGCGTTTTGTCTGCGGCCACCGTTTGCGGGATTAGGGCGTCGGGCTATAGACAGATAGATAGATAGATCCAATGACGTAACTGGCAATTTGTTCTGGGAGACTTAAAAAAAAAATATCTTTGGAGAAGCTTTTCGAATGAGAGGTTACGTATAGTTATAACCAACTCCTTCCATACTAGAATCTAATAAAGTTCTTTTATGTCTGGATATAACAAAATTTTAAAGAGCCACCCGACCGAAAAGGTTAAAGCCTGCGAAATGAGGAAAAGAAGTTCCCGTCATTCCCTCTTGCCTCATCCTCTTACCCTCAACCACATTCCCCCTGGAGCTTGTCCTGTGTGTGTCTGACTTAGGAGGGGAGGAATGTAGGTCAGGTAACTCCTATGGTCAGGACAACTCTAGCATTCTATTCACGATAACGTCCAACGACTTTATCCATATGAGAGTGAGTCATAGGAGCCCGAGACTATTAAAGTGAATTATTTTGGTCGGTACTTCCATGTATAAGCGAGAATTGTGTATATACTGGATGTGTTCGTGTTTAGCAAGTGCAAAAAGTTATTTATTCAAAATACTCCAAATCGTTATATAATGACAAGTGGAAATACTTTATTCACTGACGGAATAGGAAAAAGAAACCTCTCATTATTCATTACAATTCGCCAGTAAATGAAAAGTTCAGAGGCTTTACAAGAACCGAAGTAAATATTTTTTTCTCTGACAGAGTACAGCAGCTGTGTGGCACTGTGTTACTGCTTTTGGCATAAAAGAATGGTAATATGATGCTCGGACTTATAAAATAAAAAAATGAATTTGTGTTGACGTGTCCACGTCTTGTTGATAAAATGACGCAAATGGGGCCGTATTTATAATCTTTCCCCAGCTTAAGTGGTGTATAAGATTGTTTGTGTATACGTTTCTCTTTCACCCAAACAGCCACCAAGACCTTCACAAGCACACTAGACTTTGTATTAAAGTGACTGAATACAAATGCATCACTATATATGGTAATGGTTAACTGTTATGATGACATCCATCGCACAAATTAGTTTGGGTATAAATGCACTTTACAGCCAAATCTGACTGAATATTAAAGTGAAATACAAAAACAAAGCGATATGTGATAATGGGTATCTTATTTAGACTTGTTGATCCAGTAAAATGGTTAGTATTCGTTATAAAAATATTCCCTGCGGTGTTGTGTGGCAGTGAGGCGTGGAAATAATGGGATATAAATGACAGATCACCCAGACACCCCGATGTTTCATGACCTGTTAACTGACTTGATGGTTTTTTAAATTTCATTTTGCGGATAAACTTCCCGCGTTCGAACATTCCCCTCAAAAACATATATATATATATATATTTTTTTTAACGAGTGTCAACAGTTGCAGTTCCTTAACCATGGAATTATTTGAATATACTCGCTTAAAGGCCGCCTTCGGCAGCCTTCCCGCTCGATGTCAAAAAGGCTGTGGTACGGTAACTTCAGTGTCCACAAAGTAAGTGATCTGCCTAAAGGCTGCCAAAGCCGTTTGATGTCAAAAGGCCAGATATGAGTCATAACTTGGGAACCCGTGGCCCATTTGGACTGGAAATTGTTCTATTCTTCAAGTTAGTGCATTTTAGCGGTATCTCGCTCTGGCAAAAATTTCGCTACAACGCGCCGTTTTTGCGGTGTTACGGAAACAAATGAACAAACCAACAAACATACAGAAAACGGACCATTATAACATAAATAGACAGATAGATTTATTCAAACAGTTATAAATTAATCAGAAGTGGGAAAAGAACATGGCATAATCTGCAGTGACCTGTTGCTTATTTTCGTAGAATTCTCTCTTATCCCCTGCACTTCCCTCTCTCACTCTGGCAGGATTTACCATATACCAGTAAAACGCCTTTGTCGGCGAGGTACAAGCGAGGCCATTTAAATCCGAAAGCATTGAAATGTCGCCCTACACCCCGAGGATGCCTAGAGTATATTGAAGGCTATCTACCTACCAAGTTTCATGCCTTTACGACAAACTGCCTGGCCTGTGGAACTCATTCGCGAGTAATAACATTCATCCCTTACCATATCGATCAGTCATTGCTCCTTGCCTACCCTTCTTACCACGTTTTTCTGCCAGCTGACTGAAACATTATTACATAATAAGCGGTTTTTGTAAGGAGTTAGAGGTGTATCTGGCTCTTCACTTGACACGGGTAGAGGGCATTACCTTTTAATATTCATGCTCCTACAACTCTTTCATAGCTGAATAAAATCATCTGGCGTGTCGAGGGGAAAAAAATAATATAGTTGTCCAGATCACGTGAGAGTTAATGGTATCAATATCAACATACATCAAGCTTCTACGTCACTCAGAGATGAATGATACCGTATGGCTTTAGCTGGAATAGCCTGCGAAAGACGCCACCATATATGGTAATACTGTACAGTGCGTGTATGCAGAGGTGGACGCGTGTATCACGTAGGCGACTAATTAATGCCAGTGATATGAGGCGGATAAATTGGGTGATCGGCAGGGAAATGGTATGGAAATTTCATTACGGCACCGGGGATCGATTACTATTGCAGCTGCAGTGGTGGTGGTTGTGGTGGTGAGGTAGTTGTGGTTATGGTGGTGGTGGTGGAACGAATGGCTTATGATGGTGGTAGTGGTTGTGAGGGTACCGGTGATTGTGATGCTTTTCTGGCAGTGGTTGCGCAGGTATTGGTGCCTATACTGATTGTTGTGATAATTTCAGCCCCTTCAGTGAGGCGGATTTTTGTTATCTATTGACAATTTTGCTGATCTTTGTAAAGACTCTCAAACAGGAGGCGCCAGACAACTATATTCTTCATCCAGTCCTTTAAAACGAGAGATTGCTTCACTTTTCATCAAACCTTTTCGTACAAGAGATGTTTCCTAAGGCGAGAAAAATCGTTTGGTGATGGTAAGAATGGCAAGACAATAAATTCACCAATCTGAAAGGGTTAAAGATGGTGCCAATAATTACTGGAGTTATGGTGCAGGCGGAATGACATTAATTTTATTGTTGTGATAGTCTGATAGCCAAAGGGATGACAGTTTTGGTGATGATGAAAGGGGTTGGCAGGAAAGATGGTGGTGATGAAGGTCTGTTGTAAGAACATAAAAACATTAGAATAGAGGATAACTGCAGTAAGTCAATTGGCCCAAGCTGAACATCTCCCATATGACTGTGACTAAACTACTATAAATACATAAGACTATCAAAGAGGAAGGCTCTCCCCCACCTACTGAATCCTAAATCGGAAATAAGGCCCTACTGTGGTGGTGATGGCAATGGTGACTACTCACGGAATGAAAAAAAATAAATAAATAAAAGGGAAGAAGATGGTATGGGAGAAATAGGTGGCTGATGTGGAATGGGAAGCGGGCAGGTGGAGAATGGGAAATGAGGGTGTAGTGGAGGGAGAGGATCGTGCTGTATCTCATTAATCCCGAGTTAGACTGTATGTTTTATGTGAGTAGAATGATCCCCGAATCATAGTGAATGTACGTGTGTGTGTGTGTGTGTGTGTGTGTGTGTGTGTGTGTGTGTGTGTGTGTGTGTGTGTGTGTGTGTGTGTGTGTGTGTGTGTGTGTGTGTGTGTGTGTGTGTGTGTGTGTGTGTGTGTGTGTGTGTGTGTGTGTGTGTGAATTTTCATGTTTTTGTGTATACAGTTTCCTTGTGTTTTATATACTCACTGATTATTTTCATCATGCATCTTGGTATTTCGTTCTGTACAGCATAACAGCGACTCTATATTTGAAACTGTCATTTTTATACTTAGCTAAGTGACTTCTATCATTACGAGAGAAACCTACCCATATTTCATCAAAAACAGGGAGAGAAGGAAGAGTCAACAAGTAAATACAACGGAACATAGAGTGAGGCAGTAGGCACTGGAGGCGATATGCATAATCTGGCTGATGTAAACCCGGCGTGGGAATCCGCTTACACCGGCATTATGTATGACACTGTGTTGCTGCCACTGTGTTGTGTTTTGTTCTTTGATGTCTCTCCAACAGTATTACTTTCTCTTCCATTGCGCTGATCTGATTTAATCCCTTCATTAGTGATGGCGAGGGACGCCTTCTCGTGGTGGCACCGATATATCTAGTGGCTCCTCAATCCGTTTATTCAGACTTTCCTCACCTCCCTCCTTATCCTATGAAAGGTTAATAGTGGACTAGGGAGAAGGGCAACTTCAAACTACGGTTCGCCGGGTTCAAATTACTGATGAATTTGGGGCCACCACTACCACCACCACCACCACAACAACAACAACAACAGCAATAACCAACAACAACCAATATCAACAGCAACAGTAACCAATATCAACAACAACAACAGCTACTTCTACTATTATTACTACTACAGTACTACCACTGCTTCTACAACTACTGCTACTACTACCACGACCACAACTACTAACCCCTTAAGTACGATGACGTTTACCTTAGGCCAGTTTTGCTATCTCCGGATTCTCAAATTCAGTTTAGGAGCCTCTCATATTCAAGAAGTTAACGAAGGCTATCAATGTCGATGTTTGTTTACTTTTTGTGTGTCTTTCTAACAGGATATATTCTCATCAATTACATTAATATTCACAGTCCGATGACGTTTTCTGTATTATATTCCTGGCACTGGCTTGCGATTCTTTTCAGCTTATGAGAGTTTCCAGATAACGAGAAGATTAATGACACCTACATCAAACCTATCGAGTTTGATTTGCTTCCTTGTACTTCCTTATCTCATTCCTCCTCCTCCTCCTCCTGCTTCCCTTTTCGTGGTCTCACGAGTTTCACTTAACAAGGTCCCTCTAAACCTGTTCCTGTTTTTGAAAAGTTACATATTCAATTATAATTTTTACTCCGTTAACCGTGCCAGCACTCTCTCTCTCTCTCTCTCTCACACACACACACACACACACACACACACACACACTCGCACGCACGCACGCACGCACGCACGAGCGCGCGCGCGGTTCATCTGGACGTGAACATGGTGAAATGCAGGCTTAAGTTGCCCTTTCACTGCAGTCCAATCTCCTACTTTGGGGTAACAGAGAAGGGGCTGAGGGACGTTTGTACAACCGGAACACTCCACCACCCGACCATATCGCTGCCACCTCATGAAGGCTTCCCTCCACAGCACCAATTAGGAATATATAAGA
Organism: Coenobita brevimanus; assembly: GCF_032717465.1. Lineage (NCBI taxonomy): Eukaryota > Metazoa > Arthropoda > Malacostraca > Decapoda > Coenobitidae > Coenobita > Coenobita brevimanus. Next base: position 51,363,513 of record NC_136966.1, read on the forward strand.
ATAAAAATAGGGGAAGGGGGAAGTGATGAACAAAGAAGACCTTGCTTCGCCTCGACGGTAAAGAAATGTTGTTTGATATTTTTTAGTATGTTTTTTTGGTTTATACGGAAATTGGATTTTTTTTTTTATGGGTGCATTGTGATACTACGACCTGATCCATGGTGATAGGTCAGCTTTGATTTATGAGGCTCTGGGATGATGGAAAAAATAGAAGGATGGTTGGAGAGGCACTAAGGATGGCTGGCTGGCTAGATCGGTGGATGGATGGAATGATGAATGAACGAATGGATGGATGGATGAATGGATGGCCGGATGGATGGGTGGGTGATTTGAACGATAGATGAATGGAAGGGTGGGTTGATGGTTAGTTCGAAGGACGAATAGATGGATGGCTGAATGGCTGAATGGATGGTTGAGAGGATGGATGGATGAATGTGTGGTCTGACGATGGCTGGCTGGCTGGCTGACTGGATGGATGGATGGATGGCATGATGAATGATCGAATAGATGGATGGATGAATGGATGAATGGACAGACGGCTGCATTACTGACTAGTAAACTGTAAAGTTATCTTCTTCACTACACGGGCGTATGTTGTCATTTTGTTCTAGCAACCTCAAATCGATTTATTTCAACTTAAAACGAACATCCCGTAGTGAAGAGGCTAAAGAACATGACATACATAGTTTTCACTGTTCAAGAAACACATTGGCTATTAATTTTCGCTCTCCTCAGAGTTTCTGGCTGAGGTTAAACCTTAGCAAATACATACTTCTTATGTAGGCTACTATGCTGACTAACCCGTTCAGTTTCATGACCGTTATTAGGTCTTGTATGCTGCTTACCGAGAAAGGATATTACTCAGCTTAGGAGAGAATTGTAGTAGCAAATGGATGAGTTAAGGCTACATCTAACCACTCCAGATAGAAATGTCACCCTTGGCTAAGTATTCCCTGTTGTGTTGAGAATCTTGCACAGTATAAAAGTTACGTCCTCAGACTGACGTGCTGATGTGCTGTGTTTCAGCCAGGTCATCTAACACTTTTGCTTTTCGTCTTTTCCTCCTTTTTTCAATACTTGCCTCATTCATCACTCTCATCCTTGTCATCAATTACTTTTGACGTTTCCTCTCTCCTAATTAGGTTAACACTTTATATGCTGAAGGCTTTATCTTAGCAAACTTTTAATTCTGGTCTTTCCCTCCCCTAATCCCCCATCCTAACAGCCATCAACAGGACCCAAGCACCTCGCAAACTGAAAAAATGTGGTGCCACGGGGCCGTAACCGCGGCTCATACGAGTATCACCGTGTCTAGTTGGGTTTATGCACCGTACTTTACCGTGTCCTTGGGGCGTGGCTGGGAAGGATATATAAAACAGGTCATACAGTAGCTGAGACAGGATGGGAAGAAATCATAATAAGCAGAGTGAAAAAAAAAAAACAGAGCAGCAGGCAAAGGACGTGTACTGTTTATGAGGCTTGTCAGAAATCTGTAGGGTAGATACGGTAGGTTAGGGTAAGGTTCCAGGTTGAACACTGAAGGCTGAGAAAGAAAGTAAGAATAAAGATTGAAAGAGTGAGTGATGAGGTTTGAAAATGCAGAGATATTTAAGTATCGATTTTGATGATAAGTGAAGACAGAAAATATCTCAGTTCCTCCCTATATTCTAAACACCTGTAAGGAATCCACACTGCCATTTACCCCAGGACGTTCACACACACACACACACACACACACACACACACACACACACACACACACACACAGGCGGCCTGACAACCATCGAGAGACAGTAGATATACTGTACAGTACTGGGTCGCTAAGGAAAGACCGTCACGCGAGTTACTGAGGCAGTGGCTAGGAAATTGGCGCACTTCGGCCCTGTGTCGGCCTGAAGTTGTTACGTGCCTACTTACGATGTGGTTTAAAGCAAGTGTATCGACTTGCTAAACATTCACCAGACTTTTGGTGGGCATAACAAATCATGCATATGAGGGGGAGGCATAATAATAATAATAATAATAATAATAATAATGAACACTTAATGGGAAAAAAAACATAAAATTAGAATATCATGCGAAATATAAAAATTGGAAAATGGCCAGTTATGTGTATAGGAGAATAATGATTCTATCGTTCATACTTTGTTTAGCTATAATTTAAAGATTCTCACTTGTAACATTTCACTGTATACCTCTTTTATTTTTTCGCCATTAATTACTGTTATTTTTGTTTTCATTGTGCTGTGTTGCATATAAATTGAACACCATCATGCGTTACTTGTATTGCCTTTCTTTTCTCTTATTTTTTCTCGTTCTCTCTTTACGTGTATTATTTCCACCCTCCGTATACTGCATTCTTCATCTCTCATTCCTTCAAGGTTATTGCCAGCCTCCTTGGTTCCCATCAGTGTCACTGGCACTTCAATTCCCTTCCATTTTTCATCATGAGTCTTATTTTTTCGCCATGTAATGTTATTTCATATTTCTGAAATTGCTTTCTCGTTCCTCTGTCCTGTGTTTCACGTTGCATTTCTGTCTTTCCAAATTTTCTTATTAATTTTCTCTTGACTACATTGCCGTGACTTACTCAAATCGAAAAATTATACCCACATATGGAATCTGTGTTTATGGGGAGGATAAAACTATTCCGGCTCTAAAGAGGATCCAGGGCGGAAGGAAATTGTTATACACACTCAGTAATCATAAGTTCCATACCGACCTTTCGACCTACATCTTTCCATCGGCCTACATCTTTCCACCCACACTGCAACAGTTGGAGGCTGGGACAAGCCATTTGCAGTGTACCTCACGTCCACTTGTCCTGTTTAACTCTTTGACTAGGCTCATTTCATACACATCAACATTTCTTCAGCGATCTTCAGTTACATTATGGCGATGTTACTGTTTTCGTTTTCTCTGACTTCTCTTCTTATATTTTACCGACCTTTCTTTGTCATAACCTCTTCCGCTGTCAGAAATGACTCACTCTCTCTCTCTCTCTCTCTCTCTCTCTCTCTCTCGTTTCCAGTCATTAATTCAGTAATTAATTCCTCCCACCAGCCGAATCTTCTTTTTCCATTTCCCTCTTAATGAAGTAAAAAAAAAAAAAGTCTTCATTTGCACAGCTGCAAATTTTCTCTTTACCACAAGCAATAAAAACAACTGATATGAATATTAATGTTTTCTCATCTGTTACGTTCAGTATACATAGCAGTTCTGAAAAGTGATCTAAGATGGATGAAAATTTACTATGCTGTGGAAAGACGGAACGACCGGGTTGAGAGAGAGAGAGAGAGGGGGGGAGCGGTTAAGAAGGGGACCAAGAAATGCGACAGGAAGTAATAAAGTGTTGAAGGAGTAATAAAGCAATAACAGAAGGGCAATTTTACCTATTTATTGCGACGACGAATCATTGTTGTTAGTAGCTGACGATTTCTTTTGTGTTTGGGGAGATCACATGATGCTGGAGCTAATATACAGTTTCTACTCCTTCCACAGTAAGAGATTTCCTTTAGACTAACAACTTTACTCAGAGTAAGTGTTACAGGGTTTTGTTCTTGCTAAATTCAGACAATTTTATTTAGCTCTGTAGAGATTTATTGTTAGGAAGGAGTAAATGAACGTTATGTCTTAGTTCAAAAAGTCTCTTGAAAGTTGAACAGAAATGCCTGGAAACAACAAGAATAACACTGACAAATACTTTAACGTACTGAAAGGCTTAAGTGAATCTGTGTAGATAAGAAAGGAGTCAGAAAAATCATCACAGTGAGATGACTATAATTTTTTGGTGAAGCTGAGGGTAACGATGATTATGAATACCATATAAAATTCCTCATTTCTTTCCGTCACCGAATATAGTTTCCTCAGTTTCATTCGTTGACGCATTATTTTTTTTACTCTATTTGCTCTTGTTCACGACCATTTTGTTTCTAAGCTGTCTCCACTTCACTTGAACAATCATTTCTTTCTTCTAAAACAACGTTTATGATCCCTAAGCTTGTATGTCTTCCTTAGCCTTAGCCCTGTGTGTGTGTGTGTGTGTGTGTGTGTGTGTGTGTGTGTGTGTGTGTGTGTGTGTGTGTGTGTGTGTGTGAAGAATGAGGCCATATTAGCGTGAATGGGTCCCACTTGGCACTGTCTTTATGAGGGTGCTTCCATAGCCCGGGAAATAAAGGGTAATGGATGGGTAAAATGGTTTCTGAAGGCCCCATTGCTGATATTAATTCCACCTTCCTTCTACCCCTGTTTCTTCCCACCCATGTATTTACCTTGTTCTTCATCATTAACCTCTTCACTCCCCTCTATAACCCTTTCAATCCAATGACGTATTTATATTTTATTATTCATCCCCTCAGACAATCTGACCAGGCTTACGAGAAACTTCTCAAACTGGAAGGGTTCGATGTAGCCTTTATTAATCCTTTCACTTCTGTCCTGTTCCTCTCAGCTGAATAAAAGACAGTATGATGTTAGCAATAATATGATGGTAAATCCATCATCGGAGTGAAGTGGCTAATCCATTCAACATATTCTATTCTTGTTGCTATTAGAGGATGTTAAGTCATTCCATAAAGTGCCCAGAAGTGAAGGGATTAATGCAGGCTGTATTAAACTCCACCAGATCAGAAGAATGTCTCGTGATGTGAATAAAATCGCATAATGACGAAAAAGTCGAATACAAAAAAGACGTTACTGTAGTGACAAGGATAATATGACGTAATTCAGCTTCTCTTTTCGTATTCTTTCTTTCCTTCCTGCTTTTTCTTTTTTTCTCAGCCACTGCTATGTTATACAGCGCGGTTTCTTGCTTCATTGGTCTTACGCATTGCTACTGTTAATTAAAGTTTTCTCACTTCTCGGAACCATGGGTAGTTTTCATGCAATAAGTGCTTTTGTGAATTAACATAAAAAGCGCTACATTTCTTCAAGAGCCTAATCCTATGACGTAATTCTCTCTCTCTCTATTTATAACCATATATAGTCTACGGTATTTTTCTTTCCGTCTGTTTCTATTTTACTCCTTCCGATTTCCCTCCACCCTCCTCCTTGAAATCCTTCGTCCTCCCTACCCTTCTTTCCATTTTCAACTACCAGATTTGTGTCTCCTCATCCTTTACTCTCTGCTCTCCTGCTTCTCATCAGCATTTATTTATCATCAATCTCATCTCTTCTATCCTACCCTCTAATTTCTTCTCCTCTCCCCACTCCGACATCCAACTTTTCACTACCAAACTGATAGCTGTGTGAAGTCTTTTGTATTTATGGTTGACATTTCAGCTGACGAACCTTGACCTGGATCCGAGCCTGTGTTAACATGAAAAACAACGGGGTTATTTTGTTAGCTGCATTTGATATTTGGAGTGTTTCCTAGTTCATAAAACTGTTGTTAAGAGGTTTTGCTTGTACTTTTTCCATTCCAAAATGCATCATTCGAAATCACCTTCTTCAAGACACACAGATGCTTACGAATTTGCAGGTGAAAAAAAAAAAAAGATAGATAATCGTCAATGTGTATTTCTTTCAACACGCTCCATATCTGCAGTAATCTTGTTTGTACACTTCTTGTAGGTATCAGTCTACAGTACAACACACACACACACACACACACACACACACACACACACACACACAGGTATTTGCTTGCTTGTGTGTTAGTGTGCGTCCGTGTGCGTGTGGGCGTGTGACAGACGAGGGTTCGGCAGAGAGGTCCATTATCGGTATTGACCCAGGATATGCTGGAGATATTCCTCCTTGATGTGGCGGGGGAGAGGAGGAGAGGCAGGATGAGTGAGGTTTGGGAAGATGGACGGAAAGTGAAGAGAAGATGGAAATGGAGAGAGGATGAACGAGAAGAAGGTACTGTATGGAAAAAAAAAAATATGGAAGAGGAAGGGGAAATAATGACGATGATGCTGAGACGACGACGACGACGACTGACAATGATAATTACAAACAAAACATATTAAGTAAGATATTCCTCGAGAAAGTAGTATTCGCAATAACGTGAACAACCATTAGAGAAGAGGAAAGCCTGTGTCCATTTCCGGCAGTGCAGCAGCAGTGCCCGTGCAAACACATTTACACTAAAAAGCTTCCAGATTAGTCCTCCCTGTATGCCAGCTCAGTGAGAAAAAAAGGGTAAAAGTTTTCCTAGTGTTATTTGTTTCGCTTTTGGCAATGTGAAAGGGGGTATTATTGCATTTACTCGAGCTTTTCTTTCTTAAAGTAAGTGTATTGTTGTGTCTGTGTGTGTGTGTGTGTGTGTGTAATTCACCGGGTCGGTCAGGATCACTTGATGGTCGTGATCGTCAGCTTTTACTCTCCCGGAAGGGAGCTGAGAGCTCATATAGTCCGATCTAAGGGCAAGGCTGTGACCTTCACACACGCACCCACCCGTCCCTTTGCTCAAGGGGGACAGTAACCACCCACTTCGTCAGTGAAACTTTTCGCAACCTGAGCGAGGCGCGAACTCCCGTCCACCAGTTAGCAAGCGAGAACATTACCACTGCACCAGCGAGGTGTGTGTGTGTGTGTGTGTGTGTGTGTGTGTGTGTGTGTGTGTGTGTGTGTGTGTGTGTGTGTGTGTGTGTGTGTGTGTGTGTGTGTGTGTGTGTGTGTGTGTGTGTGTGTGTGTGTGTGTGTGTGTGTGTGTGTGTGTGTGTGTGTGTGTGTGTGTGTGTGTGTGTGTGTGTGTGTGTGTGTGTGTGTGTGTGTGTGTGTGTGTGTGTGTGTGTGTGTGTGTGTGTGTGTGTGTGTGTGTGTGTGTGTGTGTGTGTGTGTGTGTGTGTGTGTGTGTGTGTGTGTGTGTGTGTGTGTGTGTGTGTGTGTGTGTGTGTGTGTGTGTGTGTGTGTGTGTGTGTGTGTGTGTGTGTGTGTGTGTGTGTGTGTGTGTGTGTGTGTGTGTGTGTGTGTGTGTGTGTGTGTGTGTGTGTGTGTGTGTGTGTGTGTGTGTGTGTGTGTGTGTGTGTGTGTGTGTGTGTGTGTGTGTGTGTGTGTGTGTGTGTGTGTGTGTGTGTGTGTGTGTGTGTGTGTGTGTGTGTGTGTGTGTGTGTGTGTGTGTGTGTGTGTGTGAAAACCGCAAATTCTTCGTAGTATATAGTGATATATTTTGCACTTAAGTGCTCAGGTCTACACTCTAACCTATTGATCGTTATAATTTACCATCCAATCCACCATATTTTCGGACTTCGTTCCTCCATGCTATTCTCAGCATACATTTTATACTCATTTCATTCCTTTCTAAAACATGAATAACGCAAGTCTTCTCCCAGGAAAACAACTGTCCTTGAAATTTGCTATTTTCGTAGTCAGAAAAACTTATTACGAAAGACTTCCAGAGCTGACCACAGTCGGTTTGTTTTCTGCTGGCGGAACTGGGTCATTCTCACAACTTTAATACAGAGTCGTGGTTGTATCAAATTGGATGAAACTTACTTATAAGGTAGCAACGAATATCCTTTATTACTTATGAAACCAATCCTCCAATATGATTACATCCATTCATCCATCATCCAACCCTACATTGCCCCATGAGGAGCGTAGAAGTCAGGGGCTAGGCAGTTGGTCCTGACATTTAAGATGAGAGTGACCAGCCTCACTCATCCCTGAGTGGCATTACATGAGCAATCAACCCCAACCACCCCTTGGATATAAACCTTCACCGGCTCAATCTGATTGGAGCGCAATAATTACCCACTAAACCACCAGGCGCCAATATGATTACACCTGGACATAAACAGAGCAGAAAATGTTTCGTATCTTCGTCAGGTTACAGTAAACAAGCTATAGTTGTAACCATGAAGTATTAATAACACCATTTAGCTCTGGCACTGGAAACTGCATGTACAACAGGTAAGAAATAGACGGATGTTAATTGTCCATTTTCACTCTCTGAGTGTCGGTGGTAACACCTACCCCAGTAACACCTGGGCTGAATAATCCTGTATGAAGATGCCAAAATTTAAGCCAAGGTAATTGGTGATTTTGATTAGATAAATGGGAGAGACACATAAACAGGTACAAAAGTGGGATATATCATGTAGCAGCAATAATAGTCGAAGTAGTTGCAATCGCAAACTCATCTGAAACCAAATCCAGTGGACTGTAAGCTGAAGCTGCCCCTCTCCTGCAGTACACCACCCTTCTCTCAGGGGGATAGGGAGTGAACTGAGGGAACTTTAAATAACCGGGCAGCTCTGTCTTCCAACTACATATACCACAACATGAAGGCGTCCCTCTCCAGCACCTGTTATAATAGTGAAAAAAAAAAAAAAAGAAAAAGAAAGATTGTATCGCAACAATACTGCAAAAATAAAACTGACATCCGGGAGAGAAGGAATGTAAATCGAGAGAAAATATTCCCATTTTCTGTATATATTCAGCTAAGTCTTAAAAAAAAAATAAAATAAAAATTGATATATCTTCTAGCCAGAACCTCCAGCAGCCATCCAGTCCCAGAGGACAGCAGTGTGTCAGGCTTTAATCATTATGAATGGACTAAGTGAATCGCTTAGCTGACTACATGGCCTTCTCACTATCTTGTACTCTCTCTCTCTCTCTCTCTCTCTCTTACGGTCTATAATACGTCACTCCTGCTCTCTTTATGTCTTATGATTTCGTAATCGAATGAGCGGGTAACCTAACAAACTGACCAACTGCATCGATTACAGTTTTGCCATAAAAATAAAAGCGTGGCAATTTATTCCAGCTAACACCACTCTTATTGAACTGTTAGAAAATCAACGCAGCCAAAGGGTTAACCGGTTTACTACGATTCCCCGGATTAAATCAACAGTAATTCAGCTTTGAGATGACTTCATAAACTGGAGGGATTAGATACAGTCTTTATTAACTCCCTCGCTACGAATCAAGGTATAATATATTTCATTAATTTTAACTGAATTGAGATTTTCCCATCTTTACATTTTTTTTTCAATCAGAATAAGACAATACTGCGGTTAATCATCCCTTCCATAGCACTTAAAGCAATATCACATTTTAGTGTTAATCTCTTTTTAGACATATGTATTCAAAACGGATAGCTATGACAGTTTTATGCCTAGCTGAAATGAGAAAACAAACGAAAAATTCGTCCTCTTGTTGAAGTGAATTAAGCCAGGCTTCACAGTCCTGTATTTACTTATTGATATATTATTCTCACCTCTCCAACCAATATTCTGTCCAGTTTAATAGGCGTAAAACTGGCAATTCTCGGTTAAATGCTGCGATGTAACACTAGATTAACATTGGAATATAGTTCTAAACACGAATTAGTGCGATAAAGGGTTGTAGAGACATAAAGTTGTATGATTTTGCCATTGGGACACTGAAAATAGGCTACAAAAGGAATTCCACCAGCTTAAGATGAATGAACATTAGTATTGCACTTAAATTAGACTGGCAGTTGAGGAAAAATACAGGTGGAGAAGAAGTGTGAGGCAAATGGAGAAAAGGGAGAGAGAGGAGAGAAGAGGTAAGGAGAGAGAATAGTTAGTATGCTTTGGGGCAGTAGAGAACATAACAATTGTGTGGTGGCCGTTGTTGTTATTGTTATGGCTCCGTTAGCGTCCGGGGTGACTGTGATCTCTGGCAGGCGAATATCGGGAGGGTTTGAGGCCAGTTGTGAGCCTTTATTGGGTGGACGGTGGAGCCAACACTGATTACTGCGAGAAATATTTGGAACATATGAAAAGACGAGGCGCAAAAAACTAATGAATCATGGCATTGGATAATACTAATATACAAAATGATCCACATACATCTCTCTCTGATCTTTTGTGATGTGGGAACGGCTCTGTCAGCGTTACCCCTGCCTGTCTTACACGATTTTATATCTCCCATAACCCATTTCAGGCTTTATAATGTCTGCTTTTTTAACGTCCATTGATTGCATGGACGGTCAGTAATTTCATGAAGCAGCCAAAACATGTCTGCTCCTCTCTAAGCAGACTGAGCCACTCCCGCAACGTACACGACTGTAGAGCGCAATATATGGACCACCCTATACAAACGGTTATGATTAACCCTTTCAATCAGATGACGTACTTTTAAATATTGTTCCTGCTACTGTCAGCCGTTTCTTTTCAGCTTCGGAGAGCATCAGGAGAGCGTCACAGAGGCCTGCTGAAGGCATTAATGAAGGCACTCTCAAACCACTCCAGATCAAACGGTCTCTCTTAAGGTGAGTGAAGGGGTTAAGTAACTTCAGATGCAATATTTTGTGTTGCACACACTGCTGTACGCTGTGTGACGATCAGTCATTACTCGTATACCTCATTGGCTGAGAATAAACCGACACAAATCTGTATATAATAGGTAAAGTAAAATATTTTTCCGTCCCATGTCAGTACGAAGAAATATGATTTTATTTAGCATAGGATAAACCCCTTTTATTAATGGGGGTGGAAACCAACTCCACTGCAAATGTTTTCCATTAAAAACTATCTCCATTAAAGGGTTTAGGCTATGGGCACCGGCTGCAAAGCGTTATGAACATAAATACAAGTACAGTAAAAAAAAAAAAAAAATGCAGCAGGTCGACTGAGTCATAATACGTAGCTACTTTTCAGTGGTATGACTATACTGGCATTAGGACATGGTTAGCAAAGAAGACTGCTATTCCTGATAATAAATGAAATTAGCGCCGTGCTGAGGTTATTATTTTCTCCTCGTCTCTCTCTCTCTCTCTCTCTCTCTGTATCTGATGGGCATATATCATAGGTTCTAAGTACCGTACTTGATTACAGTACTTTTTGTAGGAATAAAATCACCAACGATGTATTTTGTCCTATGTTCTTGGTATCTCCAAACAATTTTAGGCTCTTCAACTTTCGAGGGAGGTTAGAAGCCTATAGCCTTCATTTCTACTGGATCTCCAACACTGAGTAAAACTGTCTGGAAGAAGCACGAATAACCTATAGAATTATGTCACCAGACTGGAGTCGTTAATGAATATTCATCGTGGCAAATTTGTTGTAAGTAAAATGAATGCCCTTAGGAAGTTTTTGTAGCTAAAGAGAATATGGATACAACGAAGTGGATACAGGATATGAGAGACAGTGAAAACGAAAGTGAAAATAAGAAACCTATAGCTGTGTATTACTAAGCTGACAAAGATCCCTAAAGATAGAAGACCCCAGCTGTACAGACGAAAGGACGAGCTATATGACGAAGAATTAAAAAAAAAAAAAATGTCGATTGAGCTTACTTGTTACAATGAGCGACTGAGAATAATAATAATAAAAAAAAAGATCAGAAGACAAAGAACTTGAAAATGAGTACCAGTAAGGGTTGGGGAGGGGGGAAGATCACGCAGGTACAGAAAGAAGACAGGGGTAGGAAAAGTGGCCTTCGGGTTGAAATACGATGTAGTGAAAAAAAAAAAATGCGGTCTGTCCTGTAAATTGTATATCAGGAGAATAATTAACAGTATGATTATAACCCCCCAAAAAAATAAAAAGCAGACGTACAGTTGATAGAGAAGAGAAAAAGATTTTGTTGTCGAGATAAAAAGAACTGAGAGAAAACAACCATAGCCTATCCAATAAATTCTGTATCATGAGAACTGAAAGTCAGGAATGGAGGCAACGAGATGGAAGAAGAATAATTCTCCAATATAAGGCAAGTCCTGACATAAGTGGCAGGCGGCGAGTTAATAAAAAAATAATAATACAAGCGAAGTGGGAAAAGCTGGAACAAAGAAAACGAAAATGCCATCAATTTAACTTTAGCCCAGTAAGTGCAGTTATATCTTTACTCTGATCTTTTAAGGCAATTCTCTCTCAAACCAAGTTTCTTCACAACAAAGCTCGCCTTTTTTATGCCACTTCAGACTTCCAAGGAATTCGTCCCCACTGAGTCGTGTTGTTGTGGGATATATTTTGGTGGGGATGACTTATGGACATACTGCAGATACGAATAAAAAGAATACTGAGAATAGTCCCACACGCTGAGAGTGAACATTGATCTCATACTCATTACACTGTCCACTCGACCACTATGTTTCGAAATAAACCCAAATCTAATTGTTTTCTGTTATCTGAACTGTATTGGTACTACCATGGAATGGCAAATACTCGGATCTATGCACCTGTAAGCGATAAAGATTAACAAAAAAGAGATGCGATCACACAGGTATTCAGCAGTACTTTGGAGTCCATACTTAAGAAGCGTAACAGATCTGTTTATCCATCAGTAGTGTATTTGTTATTATTGGGTACCTCTTTGTAACTGGTTTAATGTTTTCCTCTGCTTAATGGGATATTGTGATGAAAGCAACGTATTTGTATGTGTATGTGGCACACAAATATACAGAACACAGTACCTATCATCCAAGTAGCTTTAACTAATTTCTGCTATCTTGGAATTTGAAAATTTACTTAGTTAAATGTTCTATTAGTGCATCTTTTATTATCTGAAGATAAAATGAATAGTGTCAATACCTTGTTTCTCACCGCATAAGTACTTGAAAGACTACAGAGAGTGAAAATTACGTGGATGTCAGCCTTTTAGTCTATCTAAGCATATATCATATTCATCGCCACTTGTCAAATACAGAACAACGCAACAATTACACTAAAATATATCATTTGGTGTAGAAACGAAGAAGACGGAGAAGCGGAAAGAGAGAGAGAGAGAAAAAGGAAGGTGAGGAGGGGAAAAGAGAACTATGAAGAGGCAGAGGAAGAGAAAAAGAAAAGTGGAAGACGTGAAGGAACATGGAGAGAAAAAAAAAAATGAGTTGAGGGGGAAAGCAAGAAGAGAAACGAAAGAGATGATGAGGGAGAGAAGAAAGGAGAAGGAGATGTCAGAGAGAGAGAAAAAAGTGAAACGATGGAAACAAGACTGGAGAGCAGCAAAGAAAAAGGAAGGATATTAAGAAGAGGAACATGAGAGAAAGGAAAGCGATGCGGAGTGAAAGAAAAAGAAGAAAGTAAGTCAACGAGAGAAAGACGGAAATGAGAGAAAAAAAAAATAGCTAGTGCCTGAGAAGTAACAACGTCGGAATGAGAAGAGTAGGATGTAAAAAGGAGGATTAAATTTGGGAGAAAAAAAAAAATCTTCAGGGAGGCAAGATGGATGACTGGCAGAGATTTATGAGTCGCAGGAATAATGATAATGAGTTTTCTCGCTATCTCGTCTGCCTCCAAAGACCGCATTATCGTCAGCTCAGGAGACTTGATAACACCTCTTACTTACTGGTGTATTTCTGCATATGACAGGTTAATACTATCTTCCATGTTATATATGTAGGTAGACAGTGTTGACACACAAAAAGGTAACCTAAATGACAACACTGAAGTGTAATTTTAAAGATAAACCGGTAAGAAAAATGTGTTCGAAAGCCTCCTAAACCTTTAGGCAGCATTCTAGTCGGTTCTGAATGTCCTAACATCTCCAAATCTCTCCACTAAATATACATACATTAATAACTGTGTCTGTTGAGGGAAAGAGTGTATAGGCATTCTGAAATGAACGGCTCTAGATTTTCGACTGTTCTGTTTTTTACCAGGTCTAGTTCTTTTCACTTATGAACTAAGTTGGTAAAATTAGTATATCATTGTTCCTGACTTCACGAGTAAATATAGCAGTTATAACTTCTCTTTGGAACTCAGTTCCCCAGATTACTTTCCCCCAGATTTAACCTACAGCAGCTCAAGTCCAACTCTTACAGAGTTTTAATGAATGGAGAACACATGTCAATCTGGTGTATTTTAAGTTAATTTGTTTTTCCTTCCTTTGTTTATCTACGAAAAAAAAGCACCCCTTTCAGCTCAGCTGACAGCCGGTCGGGGTCAGTATAGAATCGATCCGAAGAGAAACCGAGGACAATTATTCCTACCTCATAGCAAAATATTATCATATTTCAGGCAACAGACTCACTACAGGTACCCACGTTGAGGGGGTAACTCATTTCCGTCAGATGACAACGACCCGAATACAGTAGTTACGTCAGAATATGGCTATAAATGCTGCAGTGCAGGATATAAAGAAATATAAGCATGAAAGCCCTTTCATACTGCTGAGTAATTAGAAAAAATACAAAGAAAGAAATCTATTGCAAAAGAAAAATTTCACCAAAAGACATCAATTTTCTGTGCCCTAATGATCATACACATCTGCTGATTACTTAACGATCGGCTCGGAAGTTATTAGCTTTTACATCAGAGGAACTTTATGAGTGAGAAAGAGTGGAGGTGCGGGATGGCGGGAAGTGGAAGGGTAGAGGGCTGAGGAGGAGGAAGAAGATGAAGAAGAAGAAGAAGAATTAGAAGAGAGAGAGAGAGAGAGAGAGAGAGAGGTGGAATAGAAAACATGAAGAAATAGTGAAAATTCAAAGATTCAAGGAGTAAGAATGACGGAATAGTCTACCTGAGGAAAAAATGAAGCGATGATGTAATGAATGATGGTGGAGAACGTGAAGAACCTAGAAGGATGATAATTATGGGAGAAATGAAAACAAGAACTGACTATGATAAGAGGCAGAGTTCAGATTATGAACTGGGAAAATGGGAAGGAATGAGAGCATGAGAAAATGACAGATCAGAAAACCCAAGGAGGAAGGCAAACCTAGAAATAAAGAAATAATGAAGACAGGATAATGAAACGGAAAGTGTCAGAGGAAAGGAGTGCAGTCAATTGTATTCAAAGTAAAAGCTATTTCGCCCCTTGTTATACGAAGCAGATGACGAGCAACACCTATATCTGAACTAAGGCTATACTAGTGTATCGCGGAAAACATCACTAACCTGTCTTGTGTGTTATCACACGGAATAGGTTACATGTATATTATCAACAACCATTAAGTTTGTGATACGCATAGATTATTCTGTTAAATATCCCGTTCTTCTAATATTATGGAATTGGGTATTATTACATGAATGTATGGCTGAATTTTTATATTTCTAATACATGAGTGAAAGCGTTTCAATGATACGGAAAATAAATAAATGCTATGCAGATAGGACTTATCTGTAGGTTAGTAATAATTTATTATATAACAGGTAAAACGGCACAAGATGCTAATCGCCAACGTGTTTAGAATCGATTTCAGGTGTCATCTGATATCTCTATAGGAGTACTTCAATATCTCATTTTACGATCCAAAACTGGCATCGTAAATACCTACAGTATAGTCGCAAGTTGTCATCTTACTCAAGTAATTGGGCATGGAAGACAGGAAGCCACATTATAAATGGAAACAACAAAATCAGTAACCTCAGAGGAAGACTTTATGACACTCATGTTTATCAGCTTCAAAAGCTGGGGGTGATAGACACCTCAGGGGATAGCAAGCCAATCGATAAAATGTAACTACTTCATTCTTTTCGTCCCATTTTAGTGAATTACGCAGCTGTTCATAATCCAGCATCATCCTGACAGGTTATAAACACGAGTAATTAGCATCTTATGACAACGAAAAGAACACTCACCAACTATGGGCATGAGGACGGCAGGTGGATGGGTTAGTCATCAAACAGTTGGTCGTGGGTCGTCCTGGCTGGAGAATTGAAAAGTTTTAATACGTAATGCTTCTTGTAGCCATCACTGTTGAAGGGATTAAACACTTGCTTGTAATAGTTCTGAGATACGCACTTTCATCCAGTAAGTATACACGACGTACATCCGGTGACAGTTCATAGTGCTTCATCTCCACAAGTTCGAAGCAGCTGATTCAGAGTCATTAATCCCCGAAGTTAAATGACGCACTTGATCTTTTATTTTTGTTACCACCAGATAATTTTATTCAGTGTAGGGGAGACGTTTTGTAATGAAGGGGTTGTAGGGGTTTTATTGACTTTGCTGTTCGTAAAGTTTCTCCCATGAATAAAATCGACTTGTGGTGGCAAGAACATGAAAATACGTTATCAGAGTCGAGGAAATCTGGCAACGTTGTGTGTAAGGGGAGGGGAGAGGTATGGCAGGAGGATGGTTAGGGGCTGGGTGACATTCGAGGTTTCACGAACTTGTGTTTAATTCGGTTCAACTTAACTCATACAACAAACGAGTACTCCAGTGCCAAAGCAGTTCAAATAATGCATTGAAAATTACAATACAGTACGATATCTGTCAATATAATTCACAGCCCTATTGTTCTCCCTTTTCTTTCATTTACACGGTTTCATTTACATTTCCGCTTTTCTTGTGAATATATCTTCTGCGAGTAATATTCAACACGCTCTCTCTCTCTCTCTCTCTCTCTGGGAAGCGAGTAGGAATTATTGAAGCTGAGTAAATAAATGATAGGTATGAGATTTTGCGTGACTAATATATGAAGACGAATCGAATGCGAAAGGAATAATTATCATTACCTTTTTTCACACTGAAATATGGGGTATAGTAGGATCCAGACAACAAGGGAAAAGAAAGGAACACAAGTAAGATAATGATAAGCTGAAATAAAAAGGACTACACGAGAGAAAAGTAGGAAGATGGGTTCGAGTGTGAGGGTGATGGAGAAAGACAGAGGGGTACAGAGCGAGGGACGATGCACATGCAGTTTGGGTTGGAATGGGAGGAAGAATAGGACAAACGATAATACAGGCGGTGTTGCACTCTAATTGGATGTCTTCCTCACTAGTGTCCAGGAGGGAGGAAGAAGGAGAGAGGAGAAACAAGCAAGGAAAGTGAAAGAAGCTGTACGAGAGAAAGCAGTGGATGATCTGAGGAAGAGACAGGGGCAATATGAATAATGAAAATGAAGTTATGAGCGGTAGGACCATGATGAAAAGGAAAACAATGAAGTTAAGAAAGAAAACAAAGGGTAAAGTTTAACGACGGCAAAAAAATAAAAAAAAATGAGAACATATAAAGACGTAACTGTGTGCAATGAACTTGGATACGAAGAAAAGTGAAGTTGGAGACGAGTAAGGCAAAACAGGCAAGAGAGAAAATAATATCAAGGTAAAGCAAGGAACAACAAACATTGGGAAAGTAGAAAATACAAATACCTACAACTGTTCACTCGAGAAAGGATAAAAATGTTTAAAAAGGTACACCAAAAGGGGAGAAATATAGACAAGCACGAACGAGAGCAGAGCGAGGGAGAGACAGATCATGTGTCTTCGTCTGCAATATCTTTTGATGAACTGCTTTGTGTTGAGATGACAACAGTGACATATTTACCCTGTCAGACCCTGGTGTGGTGGGTCGGGATGAAAGGTATTTGTTGTCATTACTCAGTGAATGGAGTGACGTGGTTATGATAAAGGGGTTGATAATATATTGAAAAACATAGATAGGCAGAGAGATGGATAGATAGACAGACAGGTATAGATAAATGGATCAGAGGGAGACAGAGGACTGTCTGGCCAATTGTTACACTGATGGTCTCATTAGATTCATGATTGTCCGACGCAATTACTCCATATCGCTCATTAGGGAAGATGATTACAGTAGGCTATTGTAATCACTCTTAATTACCTTATAATAGAGGCTGGTGAAGTGTGGGCTGCGTCGGAAGGTGAAGTGCATGGGGTGGTTACGTAGATGTGAAGGTCAGGAGTAAAAGAAAGGGGTTAAATACTGTGTCAGAGAGCGAGAGCGAGAGAGAGAGAGAGAGAGAGAGAGAGAGAGAGAGAGAGAGAGAGAGAGAGAATGAATGAAGTTATTAAGAGGACATTAGGTCACAAGAGAGAGATAATATTACGAGCAGTAAGCAGGATCAGCATCAGAAATAAAAATGTAGCAACATACTTGGAAGCATTATCTGAAAAAGAAGAGATTAGGGATAAAATCAAATAATAACTGGCTGACAAAAGAAATAAAAAAAGTAACATTATCAGCAGAAAGAACAATATAACAAATATTAGCAACTAGACAGGAATAGCAACAGGAAATAGAGTAACAGTGTCAAGAGCAACAACAAAAGCAAATACTATTTGTAGTGGCTTAGCGGCAATAGGAATAGAAAGAATAAGAGTAACAGCAAAGGCAACAGCAAAATCAGCTACTAGTATCCTGGCAAAAGCAGCAATAGGAATAATGGAGGCAGCAGCAAGCACAGCATTAAAAGCAAATGCAGTAACAATACGGTAGCAGAAACAATAATACGTGTGAGGGAAAGCAGTTACAAGAGCAGTAACAATAGTAGCAGAAGTGCAATGCAACAACAACAATGCCTGTAGTTGCAGAAGAGGCCAAGAACAGCAGGGGCCGCATTTACAAACATTCTTAAACTTAGACCGTTCCTACGTATGTTTGTTTATACACTGATCTTCACTCAGGCAGCTACAAAACACTTTATCATCAAACTAGAGTGAGCGGTGAAGTGGAGAAATGCGACCCAACAAAACGACTCTAACGACAGTCCACTTCTATTTTGACTTGGTTATCGTGAAAATGAGATG
The DNA here is from genome assembly GCF_032717465.1 of Coenobita brevimanus. Taxonomy (NCBI): domain Eukaryota; kingdom Metazoa; phylum Arthropoda; class Malacostraca; order Decapoda; family Coenobitidae; genus Coenobita; species Coenobita brevimanus. The sequence goes on from NC_136966.1 coordinate 51,381,863, forward strand.
AGATTGTCTATGAATTGACTCTCAGGAATGGGAGTAAGGCCGAAGAGGAGAATGTGTGCACAGATTCCCTCAGGAGAAGTAGTGTTGGTGTATTCTCTGTTAATTTGGCATTATGATATTTGGTGTGTGTGTGTGTGTGTATGTGTGTGTTATGAGAGAGAGAGAGAGAGAGAGAGAGAGAGAGAGAGAGAGAGAGAGTGTACCCTTAGAACTCAACAGTAGTACAATAATGGGATCAGCAAGAGGGAACACTCTGAGAGCGGAGCAAACACCCTGGCTACACAGACGGCGACACACGTCCACCAGAATAATACTTAATGGTGGCACAAACAGCCAAATGACGGACACTGTGGCAAAGACGGGCATGCATGGATAACTGGCAGTAGTAGTGGTAGTTGTTATCCTAGGTTCATCTAAAATTTGAACCAAGTGGAATGCAGGCTGAAGTTGCCCTCCTCCTGCAGTCCTCTATCCTCCCTTCGGGGATGGGAATGGAGTTGAGGGACGTTTGCATAACCGGGCAGCGGAAACATAAGGTTAAGTCGGTGCCACCTATTAAGATGTCCCTCTCCAACGCCTCCCAGTGCTTAGGGTTGGATAACTAATTTGATTTATGGAAAACGAAATAATTTTTTGAAGAATATCGCGGACATGATCAACATGATTAATTAATATGTAGTTTATCTGAAAAAAAAAAAAAATACTTGTCACTGATGATTATCACTGTACTGATGATGTATAAATAAGTGAAACAAAGTCACAAACACATGTGCCGTAGAAAAAACAAATGTATCTCTTGAATGTTCATCGTACTCAGGGTCATATACTTATTGGCACTGGAGTCATCATAACGTCTTTTGTTTAGCGATTCACTCGTATTATGCATATTCAATCTTGATATTCTCTGTTAGATTATTTGTACTTTGCTGTATCAACATAATTTGCCTCAATAACGTGTCGAGGATGGAAATGCGCAATATGCAAAATTTACCGGTGAGGAAGAGGTTTTACGAAACCCTGCTTGTTATATACTTTCAGTACGATCATCTGACCGATATAATATGAGTAGGTGCTTCCTACTCCAGCGTGGGTTTTGTCAAATATTTGTTATTCCTTCTATTTATTTTATGCATGCCATACCATGCTTGGAATTTACCTGAAAAAAGTGAAAATACTGAGATGCATTTTTTTTTTGGCATATTATATTTCCCAGAATTTGAACTTATCTTTTTATGTATGTATGTATTTTTTTTGTTTTTACGTAAAGTAACGTGGCTTACTGAAGGAGTAAGAGAGAAACCAGTCTGGCAGAGGGATGATGGTATCAGGTTACGCAGTATTCTGATGTATGAGGATAAAATAAAGAAAAGTTTGACAGACAGTGTTGTCAAGGAGGAATATTAAAAGGGAGGCGATGAAGTGGGATGCAGACAGGCAGAGAGACAGAAGGGTAGAACAAATGAAATGGTTATAACGAATTACATAGGTACAATGATAACACTTTATACACACACACACACACACACACACACACACACACACACACACACACACACACACACATATATATATATATATATATATATATATATATATATATATATATATATATATATATACAGTATATATAGATAGATATTAGAAATTCACTTCGTACCCTTCGACCAGCCCCTGAACCCTACTCTTGGTTGGGAATGGTGGTGGTGTGGTGAGTTATGGTGGTCATGAGGGAGAATGGGAGGGGCTGAATGAGATATGGTGGTGCCCTGTCAATATCAGATTCTACTTTGCACTGACTTCAACCATCGCAGTATATTTACACTAGTATTTTTTAACGCCCTCCACCTACCAACCTTCTGTCAGCTATACCTTCACATTCGGTTTATCCTTTTATTTCTTAATATTATAATTATTTATCAAATTTTCCACTTACCATCTTTCTACAATTACTTACACGTACATAATAGACTTATCTTTTAAATTTTCAAAATCATTATTTTACATTTCAACTGTTCTACTTACTGAATGCATACCATCACATCCACTGTAAACACTTAACTTGCCCTCTTATAACTTCCCATAATATGTTTACGTTTTCAGCTCTTTTCACTTGCCATATTTCTACAACCGCTTTCACCTCCACATTCATCCAACATCTTTTACCATCTAATTTTATTTGTACTTTTAGAGACGTGTTTATGAGTAATATATATTCTGGTGACAAGGTAGTTCATAACCATGCCTGATACAAAGAGGAGAATGATTTTAGATATTAATGGGACCGATTATGAGCTTAGCAGAGAATGATGACTAAATGTATTTGAAAGTTGAGAGAAAATGTGCAGGATTGCCTCATCTTAGGACTGTAGTATGTGAAGAGGAAATGGCTGGATCATAGAATGGAAAAGGTGAATGAGATGCTCAGAATAATGTGAAAAAAGAAGGTGAAGAGCAAGTTACCAAAATAAGCAAACTACAGTGGAACTGGTGTCACTCACTGACTTGTTACTTTGTGAGGAAAATGACTTCAAGGACTTATGGAATGAATACAAATGTTCTGAGCTGGAAATGCTAAAAATGTGTATTGTGTTGTACGGATGGGATGACGAAAATCTGAAAGGAGTACAGGAGATGCATGAAAGAAGGCCAGACTAAAGAAAGGAGGTTTAAATGACAGTTCTATATTTGTTACTCCCATTTTCTGCTTATGGATCATAGGTTAAAGATGGCTGTGATGATGTGAATGAAACGGTGTTTCTCTTTTCTCTATTTTATCCCTTTATCTCCCTGAGTTTATATATCAAGAGTTTCTGTCTTTGTCACAGATCTTTTATTTTTTAACCCGCCTTTCTTGTTCTGATGATCCTTTATTTGCATCGATCGGCTTTATCCCGTTATTCTTGTGCCCTCTTTACCTCACTCCTGCTTTTGTTCTGATCATTCCTAGTTTCTCTCCTTGTTGTTTCTCTAGGCATTTCTGTGCTTGCTTGGCTCTCTACCTCCCAAGAACTGGCTCTCTTACTGCAGTGGCCTCGCTCGCCTCTGTTTGCCTGCTTGTGTATGCATTATGTTGTGAGACTCAGGCTGAACTGCGCTTGCTTATCTTACACCATGTGCTGGTGTGACTTTCTCTGTGTACTGTATGTGCTGGTGTGTACGTGATAGTGTGACTGTGTGTACATGTCGGTGTAGATGTACATGTGCTGGTGTACATGTGTGTTATACTGTGGTGGTGCTGTGTGTACCTGATGACATGGCCGTGGTATACGTGCGTTGTGTATAAGTGGTGTTGAGAGTGTGTAATGTATGTGTGTCACTATTCGCTGGAATGTCTGTGTACTGTGTGTGTGCAAGTATTTGTTGGTATGTACAGTTGTACATGTGGCATGAGTTTTGTGTGCACGTAGTGATGTGAGTGATTAGTAGATGAAACAAAGTAAATATTTCAATCTAATATAACATCTGATTCTTAAAACATTACTACATAAACAAACCGAGGAACAAACCCCCCCAACAAACAGGATGGTCTACAAACATTCCCTGGCTTCAGCAACGAAACCTTTGCTAAAGAATAATTGTCATCAGATATTGGATGTATCGGCAGAACTTGCACAATTATATGCTAATGATCAGAGTGATGAGGGTTCTGACACAAGTCTCTGCTGTAAGTACTCTGAAGCGCGTTGTTAATAAAGAACAGAGGATGACGATGAAGAGTTTCTATCCCTGCGTTGCATATGAACTTATTACTCTTATTTTCACACAGAGAACAATACTGATACCGGAGGAGAAGACAGACAACGGTAAAAAGATAAATTCTCATAAGCTGCTGGCCGTTTGTACCGATAATTTCAACATGTTTCCATGCAGAGGCAAATGGTGGAGCTCATAATTATGATAAAACTGATTATGGAAAGCATGAACCTTGAGGCTAAGACTCTTGATGAGTTGTGCAAGCTCTGGAAATGATGTGTCAAGGCTATTCAGCGTTTAATAATGAGTTTTTTAATTCCTAGCAGAAATTTAATTACTCAATGTTCGATTGTGAATGCATGTCTCCTATTACCTCATGTATTATACTTGCGCAGAAAACTACGAGGAAGCGAGCATAAACTCTATTAGCTGTACTACGTTGAAGTAAAGGCTTAAAACTACACTACGCTCATCTTTCATGCTAAAGTCAAAATACCAAACCTCTCTTACGAAAGCAGAAGGCTTCAACAAACAGCTTTGTTAATCATCAGTTGCATTTCCCAGTAAACATGTTCCCTCCCGGATGTAAGGTGGGAGGTGCTGTGACAAGGTCACCTGATCCACATAAACATCAGCTATATTCTCCACAGTGACTTTCCCTTAACTTGGCTTTCGTCCCATCCATTGCAACAGATTCATGGCATCCTTAATAAGTTCTATTGTTCTTGCAAAGTGCTAGGTTCGGATGCAGTGAATAATAAACATGCAAAGTTCACTGCAGTAGTTGTTAAAGGTAGTGAGAAAGTTGGATGGAGTTTCTGTATTTCTAAAGTTTTAGCATTATGGTGTGAACTTGCTTGGTAGTGGAGTGGCAACCCAACACGCACTACTTGGCTAACTATTAAGCAGAACTATCTACACAAGAGCTTAGTGGGGATCATATTCTGCGTTATGCTCCCTCAGCCTGGTATGATTTAATCATTTACAGGTTCTCTGTTAGTATCGCTGGACATTAAATGAGAGCACGCGTATTTCAGTGTATCTGTTCTTGAAAAATAGAACACTGTTGATCACAGGAGTGGATTTAATTTGCCTCGTGGAAACAGATGGCAGAGTTCTCACGTTCGTAGCACCGGGAACAGCGGAACATCAAAGGTGCAATATAAGATGGGGTTGTGTTATACGTTGCAAGAGAGCCGTGACAACACCTGCAATGTGTTCAAGTGACAACAGTAACAGGAACAACGATGTAGTAGTGTGAGGCAAAACACTCAATGAAGCATATTGCAGCCAATGGTCATAAGGAACTGGTGAAAGTATGTCCTTAAACGTAAGTTTTGTTTGCTCAGATACAGAAGCAGAATACTCGGAATCAAGGCTTAACGACCTGTGTTTTGCACTCCAGTGAAACAAGGAAAATGATCCTTTGATGTTGTGGCATATATGCTTAAGTAAATATATATCAGCATAACATGAACTTTAAAATACATTATGCTCGATTCCTGAGAGAGAGAGAGAGAGAGAGAGAGAGAGAGAGAGAGAGAGAGAGAGAGAGAGAGAGAGAGAGAGAGAGAATTAATCAGGCTGCGGATTCAAAAATGTCTATAATCCCTCATTATGTATCGTTCCGCTTTGCCTTTCATGCTATTGTTCCCCCTCCTGCCTCATCCAACGTTTTCCCTTCTGTCTCCACCCGCGTCTCTCTCTCAGTCTCCTACCTCCCTCCTTCCATCTTTTCCTACTCCTTTCCTCCCTTTTTCTACCTCGTACTGCTCCTCTCTCATTCCGTCCTCATATCCTCGTCCCTCCAACTTCTTCTTCTTCTTCATCTTCTTCTTTTTCTTCTCTCTCTCTCTCTCTCTCTCTCTCTCCACATTTTCCTACTTCATTCCTTTCCTTATCCTTCTACCTTCTCCTATCTCCTTCCCCTATATCCTCCAACCCACCTCCCTCTACCCCCTCCAATCTCCCTTTTTCCACCTGTTCCTACCTTCACTCCTCCACCACCTCTTACTTCCCTCCCTCCATCCCCTCCCACCTCAATCCTCCACTGCCTCCATCCCACCTCCCTTTACCTCCCCCGACCACTTACCCTCCACCTCCTCCTACCTCCCTTCCTTTACCTTCTCCTATCTTCATTCCTCCACCTCCTCTTACCTCCCTTCCTCCACCTACCCTTCTCCACCTCCTCGTACTACCTCCATGGTCGTCAGCTCATTCGTGGAATTTGTATTCTCTTTGTACGCTAGACTCGGAACTTACCGATAAAGGACAGAAAACATGTTCTCTGCAATCCGATTATCTGAAAAATATTACGAGAATCAGTGCTGGATTAAACTTTTCTGTAGGATAACGCTTTTTTTTAATGCAGGGTAGTCTATTACGTATCCCCTCTCTCGTGTGTTTCGGGGAGGTATTACCAGTATATACCTTGCGTGATTTTTTGCTTCCCATAACTATTCTTATATTTCACAGTGTCCGCTCATTATATGTTTGATTAACAATTTCACGACTCAGCCAAAAGGTATATACTCCTCGCACTAGCAGGCTGAACCCTCCACACAACCTCCCTGTATTTCATTCTTGCTGCCTCCAGATCCCCTTATTCCACTTAGGAAAGGTCCCTCATACTGAAAACGTTATAAGCAATTCCCATTATTTCTTTGAGTACGGCAACTTACTTTATCATTATTTTTTCTCTTTACCTTGATAATGTGTTATTGCTCTTGCCCCAGGCTCATCATGATGTGAACCCTGTGGGCTGCAGGCTAATGTTGCCCTTTTTTCCGATTTTTCATCATCCTCGTATCAGGATAGGGAGAAAGCTACTGGATGTTTGAATAAGCAGGCAGTGGATCCGTCCAGTTATATCGGTATCACCACGTGAAGGCGTCCCTCTCCGGCACCAGATTTTATCTTTGCTGTACCTAGACTGTTCTTTTCACCTTAGGACATTCTTCCCGCGGCAATTTTTTTTTCTTACTGTGGGAAATGGTTAACTTGATGCTAAGAGTTAACTGAAGAACTGATGTTATACAAAGTGGTTTATAAGTTAGATAGCCTAGTTCTCATATGCTGCGGAAACGACCCAGTCAGTGTTACTAGTGCCTATGCTGCACCGTTTTCTACTTTTCATAACATTTTTGTGCCATAAAATCTGCCTCACCTATGCCCTAACCTCTACCCCAAGAACTACCTACCTCTTAGTCGTTCGTATTAACCCATCATCTCCCTGTGTTAGCTCCTCATCTTCCACCTCTCCCTGTTTCAGAGTTTGGCCCTTCACCTCTCGCAGCCAACCCCTCACTTCTACCTTTGTCACCTCCTAACCTCACACCTCTCACTGTGTCGGCCAATTGCTTTTCACCCTCCCTCCGTCAGCAACTCATTTCTTCACCTCATCCTCTTTTAGTTCCTTACCTCTCACTCTCCCTCTTTTAGCTCCTCACCTGTCAGTTCTCCCTGTGTCAGTCCCAAACCTTCCATATCCTTCCTCGCCACAACACCATCAAGCTTCATCATCCACACTGATGAGCCGTTTCCAGCACAACTCATGAGCTAATATGAACCAACTTCCAGGGCCTCCGTTCACTGTGCTAAGAGCTTCCTAATTCCCCGATGCAACTTGAGGAGAGACGGCTGGGAACATGACAGGGGAAGTCGAGAGCCGAGGAAGAGAAGAGGGAATAGCATTAAGCGGGAGAGAGGGAATAGATGAGAGGAATTAGGATGGGTGTGCTTCTAAGGCCAATTATGAGAGACCATGACTACTCTGACAAACTGAAGGGAAAGAAGAAGGATGGGAGAAATTATTAAAATCTAGAGGTGAAAACAGTAGAGAATCACTAAATCTAAATACGGAGGAGACAACTGGTGTTACTTGAAAAATGAGAGTGCAAGAGCATATATTATGTGATGGAATACAACGAAGAAACGAGATAAAGGAAAATTACAGTTAAGATAATGAATAGCACAATGAAGCTTTGAAGATCACGTAAACAAACTGTATATGACAGGCAAATAAACAGACAGGTAACCAAGACGAGAAAGGCACTTTAGAATAATTAAATTATGTCAGGCAGGGAGTTAGAAATTTGGTTCGGTCGCTTAGGCAGGTAGACAGGGAAGAAACGTAAGTAAATAAAGAAAACTTCTCTGACAGGGAAGGGACACAAGAAGCGAAGAGGTAAAGAAGGGAGGGAGGGGAAGGAAACAACCTCTGTCAGGCAGGTAAGTTTACGCTGTCATAACGGCACCTGGGAACAAGTTAGGCCAACACTAATTAATTTAAAGGTGCAGGAGCTGTCTGAGGTAGGGGAAAGGGAAGGATTAGGGTGGGGAGAAAGGTGGTAGGGATAGAGACAAGGCAGGAAGGAAAATAGGGTGAAAGGTAAGGGATGGGAAGAGTTACGGTGAAAGGGAAGGTAGTAGGGAGACAGGCACAGGGCAAGGAGTGAAATAGGGAAAGATTTTGAACCTATCTTCAATAGAGTCATCAGTGCCTGGCGTCTTTAGTGTCGCCCTCACCCTTTTCTTTCCTAACGCCCTTCTTCGTCTCGCTCACCCTCTTATCATTATCATTAATTATCCTCCTCAAGCTTTTACCAGAGAAACCTCGTCCAACGCTGACATTTCCTCTTTTGGGCAAATTATGGACACGGTTGAAGCAATTCGGTTAATTGATTCTCGTTCTCTGAATGACTTGTGCTGTGATGATTTACAAATGAAAGACGTATTGCAGTAATACGCTTGACATGTCAAAGCTGATCTTAAATGGAAGTTATCAGTTGAGCCAACAGGCTAAAGGGCACAACTTTTTAACGCGCATTAGACAGTAAGAAAAGCAACGTTTACAAGAGAAGATCGTTAGAAAAAAGACCTGCATTATTATTTAGCTGTATTTCTGATAAGCGCGGGATGGATATTGGAAGGCTTTGATCGGTCGCGAGATCCGAGGTTTTAGTGTGATTGATACAGAGCCGGTCATGTGTGACTCTTCATCCTATAATAATTTAAAACTTGCAAAATAGAAAAAACATTTTTAATTAAGTTATTTATTTATTGTGAAGAATACTTTGCGAGGTGAGTGAATAAGTGAATGGTGAAACCATCAGGCTATGAGGGGAAAAAATTAAATGTGCAGTTCCAAGGAACACTGATGACTAATATGGAGAGTTGGTAAAGTTGGTGATTGTGTTCTTCAATAACTTGAAGAACACAATCACCAATAATGTTAGTTAGCTATGTTTGTTGTTGCTACTACCAGACAAACTTTCTCTGCTTAGAATTATACCGGTATTTAGCTCGGCTCTCTAGTTTCTTAAAACCGCACTGAGATACTGACAATATTAATAAAATAAGAAAAAAATTTCACAGTCATTCGAGAATTAATATGATCACGAAGAAAAAGAACTCGAGGAAAAGATGAGATAGAAGAGAATTAATTCAAGTGACAGAAGAGAAGGAGAAGCTATAAGAGAGAGGAGAAAAATAGGAATAACTACTGCGAAAAATCCCAAAGTGATGTTTGGATGTTATTTTATATGATCATTACAACTCCTGATATTCCGAGGTGATTAATCTGTTATGATCTAATTGTGCATATGATAACAGGAGTGACCTCCAAATGGTCAGGTTACATTCCTTCTCCTGGGTCCTGCCTTATGAAGGATTGATACTGACTCATTATCTATGCGCGACGCATCTTTTCAGTTATTGACCTACCAGTATTAGTTACGTATCCGTATGTATACATTATGTCAGCATTCCTAATTTCTTTCAGCACCATCTCCTCATTATTGTTTTACTGCATTACAGTTTATCATCGAAGCTCCAACACTGGACTGACAACCAATGTTGTCTTTTTATAGTCCCTTCGGCTGCAAAGAAAGACAAACCAGCTCTATTAAATGATCTATTTGCTATTTCTTGTAAGTGGCTTAATCGGATGAATTAATGATAAGGGCAAATTTCCTGTTGGTTGTCACACCAGCCATCCAAACATTACATCCTTCATCCTCATTTCTCTAAACATACCATTACTGCCACAGCATCCAAAGCTCCTGCCATCATCGCAACCACTGCCATCACCACCACAGCAACTACCATCACAACCACCGCCACAGTTTGAGTATTGATAATTTAACTCATGCACAGGAATCAAATTTCCACACCATTTCTCAGTTAATCAAACCAATCAGTGCTCCTCATGTTACGGCCATTAATCACTATGCCTCGTTATACACCCATTCAGTTCCCAGTGTATACATGTATTTGAATAAAATATATGTAACTATAAGCGTGCATTGACCAACGAATTATTTGGGGGGAGGTAGGTAGGAGGGAGGAATGTTTTTCCAGACCAGTGCTCATATTAACTACAAAATGGTAAAAATAGAAGGCAGGTTTATGCAACATAATTATCATATCATGAATTCTGCTCATCAGGATGGCATAAATGTGTAGTCAGATAAAACCACTGAATCTGAGATCACAGATAATTAAAAAGATGATTGTGTCATGATATTTAGAGTTACAGAAGGAACAGACTGGTGTCGATGACCATACGAGTAAAAGGAAGGCTAATGCGGTGGACGGAGGGAGGATGAAGAGAGGTATATTGTATGGTGTCCCTAGGTTTTTGTCATGTCCCAATGTTTCTGTGGTGTCCCATGCATTAAAAGTTTTCCCAGGAGCATTGGTCAAGATGATGGCTTAAGAGTGCGACATAAAGCTGTTTGTTGAGGCTCAGATTAAGTGTTGTGAAAGATGCATTACTTTGCACGTCAACAAACAGAAGGAGTAAGATGAGGGGGAGATCTGAGGACACGATGTGAGAGAGGTGATGAGAAGGATGAAATTATGTAGGTGTGGGAAAATGTAGAGAGGTGAGGATGACTGAATAACGAAAGGCAACGAATGTAATATGATGACAGAATTGTGATTCCAGCTGCTGACTGCATAAATTTACAGTATGAAATTGCAGAAGGTAAGTTTGGGGCAGGGAGAGACATGCAGGAGGAAAGAAATGGGGAGAGAAAGGAAACTTATTTCAAGGAAGATAATATACAGTAGTAGCACGGGAGATGGATATAAATAATAGATGTGCAGCTAACAGCAAAAAAGAGAGATGAGTTGAACCAGTCTAATGAAGCTGACATAAGAAAAGCACCTTCGACAGTACATTTTCAGCCTGCTGCATTAAAAACAGTATTGGCAATCATCTCCGGTTAAGACTAAATATCTGTGTACGGGTATTTGTAAACCCACAGCTCACTTATCACAGTTTTGGATGCGGGCCAGCTACAGGATGTTAGCGTGTCAACAATATGCTAGTGCTTTCAACATTATTATTTTATGAAATGAAAGAGCAGATCATATGTGTTAAATGGTTAGAAATATCAAAGTTTGTTTTCGTTTCTGTCCATTTGTTTTCAAACCTTACTCAAGGGATTTTAAGTGTTTACTCGTTAATCTATTAGTAAAACGCAGTGTGTCCGGACATCTCGAAATGAACGGATCCTGAATTTGACTGAATTGTCTTTTTTTTTTCCTTTTTTTTTTTTTTGAGGGAACAATCTTGCGGGTTTCTAGCCTTTGGTTCCTTCTTCCATACATAAAAAAAAAAAAAAAAAAAACATAATCGACGTACCATGGGCATCATCTACAGGCCGCACAGTAACAGTTACAGGGTCACATTGTACCATGACAGGTTTACCTTATGGGAAGAACAAACCGTTTTCACGATACTGAGTCTCATTTCTTGTAGGTCAGTATTCCAATATCATATGCTTTATTTGGATATATTTTTATATAATTTTCCTCACTAATATTCACTTTTCGCCTGACACACTAAACTGAAGTTTACGATAAAGCTGAATTATTCCGCACATCATACTAAGACATATACATGCACACACGAACCTTATGTAAAATAATGTACTGATCCTCTTGATAAAATAAATAGGTTTATATAACAAAACGATATTCGTATCACTCCAAGTAACATATATAAACGAATAAGCACCGAGGAAACATTAACTTGACACCAGGATATCATTTTTTTTTTTTTTTTTAGCTTTACGTCGTGTCCCTTTTTTTCAGTAAGATCTAAGGCGTTGTCCCTTGGCAGAGGACTTAGGTTTTTGGAACGTGTAGCGCTTTATGACCGCATGCTCTGCCTGATGTCTACCAATGACCCATGAATGGCCTCGAACTCCGACCTTTCGGGCAGAGCGGAGCTCTCTAACCCACTAAACCACGGCTGCTCCAAGATAACAAACACAGTCAGTCCCTCAACCCTGTAACCAAACACAATCAAAGTAATGCACACAGTCTCCATACTCACTCAGAGAATCAAACACTGGTATACACAGAACACCTGAGTCGACCTTACACACACTCCTCCCCTGCTCAATCAGACTAACACAATACAGACTCCCAGGGAACTGTGGTTGTGGAAGGAGGCAAGGTAAGAGGGGACGCTGAGGAGGAATGAGTTAGGGAATATATATATATATATATATATATATATATATATATATATATATATATATATATATAACACTGAATAAATACTTTCATCACATATGTCATATATGAGAGGGAACAGCGGAGACATAAACATGGACATGAAAAGATACAGGGGAAAAAGAAAGACAAATGAAAGCGAAATAATGTAAAAGAGGCAAAGTTAATAAAGGAAGAATGGGATGAAAGTAAATAACTAATAAGGAAAAATGAAGCAAAAGATGAGGGAAAGTTGACAGGAACAAGGAAGTATGTGACAACCGTAAAAAAAAAAAAAAAAAAAAAAAAAATCTCGTTCTATTTTCTCAAACAACAGAGAGAGAGAGAGAGAGAGAGAGAGAGAGAGAGAGAGAGAGAGAATCATGAGATGATGAGGTGACGGACTGAGATGGCGACCTTATAGAAATCAGGAAATATAAATAAGTATGTTCATCCCCTCCTGATGGTTCTCTTTTTCTTGTTTTCTCTGTCCTTTTCTTTCTCTTCTTCCCGTCCTCTTCCTGCATCTCCTCCCCTTTTTTTCCTCCTCCTCCTCCACCTCCTCCTCCTCCTCCTCCTCTCCTTTCCGTGCTCCTTCATTCCCCCTCCACCCTCCACCCTTCCACAGCCTCAAGCAGACACCCTTTGCATGGATAAGTAGCTGGGAAAGTGTGCAGCAGAGTGGGTGACCAGGGGGACACTGGCTACCAAGTAATTTTAACCCTTTCAGCACAAGACGTCTTTTTCTTTTCGTTCTTCCTACTTTTATACGATTTTATTTGTCTTTACAGAAACTGTTTGATCTGGAAGGGTGTGTTCAGACTTTACGAACCCTTTCACTGTTTGAGTGCACTCATAATTTATATAAAAATCGTTTGGTAACCTCAAGAACAGAAAAAAAAAAAAAATCACATCCTCTGGTTCAAAAAGTTAATACGAAAATAAGGAGTGGATTACGGAAATATTTACGGAAAGGAATATTACAATGAAAAGAGGGTAGGCCTCCTGATAGTAATGTAGTTTGACAAGTAGAGGGAAATAGACAAAAAAGCTTAATAAAAGAGGCCGGAAGTAGGAAAATGATCCAGAGAAGGAGAAAATGTTTTGATCAAATACGAAAACAAGATGATATGGGATGGTGCGAGGAGAGAGGAAGGCAGCTCTCCTAACTCCACAAGGACAATATTACACTGTTATATGTCGCCAGCATGAATGGTGGGGCCGGCATGATAAAGTTTTCTCTAATTCTCGTCCTAACTTTTCTGCCCTTCTGCACTTTATGCTTTCGTCTTGGTACAACATCTACGGCTTTATTTTTTTTTCCTTCGTACTCTTTCATGCTTCTTTCCTTGGCTTCTGTGTTTACGAGTCCCGCCTTGTACACATATTCTTCTTCTGTTATTTCCTTTCTTCCTGTATATCAGTTTTCCTCATTCAGCACTCGAGACTGCATCACATATTGATTTTCATTTTCTTTCCAGCCGTGCTTAATAAGATCTAACACGTTCTATGATCATTGTTTGGATGGGGCTTGGCTGTGTTTCCAGAGAATGTGATATACTGGTAATGCATCGCGAAAATGTTGTTTACGTGCAGGCAGCTGGTGCAGCGGCCACCACAGTGTAAGCTTAATTGCCGCCCTTGTAGGTTCATGTCCACCTGCCAACTGAAGGCCTGAGTTGCCTGTCTGTCTGGTTCACACAAAGCTTCCGTGAGCCTGGAAGAATTATACCCACATACAAAAATCGCGTTTGCTTTAAAGATGCAGGTTCGACTTAGGTTTTTTCATGCTAGTTCCTGTGCGTTTTCCATACTAGTTTACTACATATCTCTTCAGCCTTGCCGTCACACGTCCCTGAACTGCTACTACAGACTTTTCATTAACCGCTTTCATGTGTGGTGGTTCACAATCTTACCGGGTAGATGGACTGAGCTATCAGTCTGTTACTCACTCACTGCCAGTATTTCAAAATGGTTATTCTATTCCCAAAGGGCAACTGTACCCATTCAGATTTTAGCTGTTAATTTGCTACAGTCTTACTTCTTGTGATTCCGTTCAGTGAACTTTCTTTCAGTCGCTCCTACAAGCAGAAAAAATAAATGTTACGAGTACAGTTATTGGCCTCTTCTTACTCGTATTCGTTGTTTTGTGGCACACTCCTGCCTACTGCTCAGAGGTGTCACTACTCTGGTCAGTCCTAATGCCGACGGACCTACGGAACAAAGGGAAAAACACGAGCACGACACCTTGCCTTGCCTCCACCGCTTGCTGTTGCCTCCTCCTTTCTCATCTTCCCTCGTTTCACTGTTTTCCAGGACACTTGTTCCTCGTACTTTTTTTCTTCTTCCCTGTCTGTTCCTTTGAGTTCCCTCTTTATGAATCTTCTCTGATTCCACGGTCTGATTCTTTAACAAATTTCTCACTGCAACTTTCACTTATAATTTTGGCAGTAGGTACCTGGACCTATGCTGGAGGGTCTGTCACGTATAAAGTACTTATGGTACATGCAAGAGTGGGCAATTTTCAAGTTGGGACGGAAATATTTGATCATCATTTTTATAGCCTCCCCTTTACAACCTGTGGCAGTGAGGAAGAGATACAGTAAATATTAGGTGGTAATAAACTAGTTAAGCACGAATAAAAAACTTTCCCATCTGCCCTATCATTACTTCTTTATTCTTTCATATGTTTCTTCTCGTCCCAGAATATCCTGCCTACTTCGCAACACAACGCTTTATTTCATTTCTTCTCACCCGCATTCTGTCAATTCTTCTTCTCCCTAATCATGTGTTTGTTAGTCGTCACTTGCTCATCCAATGCTGTGTTTCACTATCCTTCCTCCTCCCTTACGCTGTCACAGTGGAATGAAACATAAAATTAAGTCAAAACTTTGAGATGTACAAATCACCAATACTTGGACAGGATGAAATTACTGCATTTTATGAATGTCACTCCTGTGGCATTATATAAAGTTCATTGCACGACAAAGACACGGATTTTTTTTTTTTACACAGCCCTTCTTAAAATCACAAACTTGCTTTTGTCATTGTTTATTCTGCAATTTTGTTTCACATCTTTTGTCGTGAGCAGATGATTCTCTATTACATAATTTCAGTAACACGCTAAGCTTCCTGTCTAAATGTATATCGATCATATGAGCAGAAAACACATTTTCTCATTTGTGGGAGAGGTCGCCTTTCTCATTCGTGTTAAAAAAATCAAACATGTTTGTATATCATCCCCATTCATTGGCGAATAATCCTCCCTCGGCAGATATATCACTTTTTTTTTTTTTTTTTCTGTTATAATGTTGTGCTCCCTCCTCCACTGACGAGGTGACAGTTCAGCCATTGCCCTCTTTAGCTTCTCTCACTGCCCGAGTTGTTTTCTTTATGTTCAGTGATGTTCAGTGTCATTCCTTTTATTTTTATGCGGGAAGGAGGAATATAATGAAGAAAGCCAATGTAAGTCTTTAAAAGCTAATCAATAGTAAATGAATATTAGCTTCGTTACTTTCAAAACGTCTGGCGGCGTTATGATGGAAAGTGAAAATTGTAAAGAGTCTCTGGTCAAGGTACAAAATAAATGCAACAGGAGAGCAGACAAATTATGTTTATTTTCAAGAGCTGTTATATTTACTTCATTACCTTTTCACTCGTTCTCCAGTCCTTACTTTAAAACAAAATGTGTGTGTTTATTTTTCCGTCATTTTTCTTTCAGCATGACTCTCCGGATCAGCACTCATATAGTCGACAGTATTTTCTCACTTCACCTCCCCTTCCCCAACGCCAGTCTTTAGGTCTCACTACGTCGTTATGTTTCTTCACGAACGACCAATCTTGCTTAATATTACCGTTTTCTTTATCAACTCTATATTTGCTGCTGTTATCCTCGCAGTTTCACGTCCCACGTGTTTCACTGAGCATACATCCCCTTTCCAGTCTTTTACTCAGTTATTTTTCCCACCCACATCTTTCCTTCATTCTGCCGATACCATGACTCTAAGCCCAACTGCTATTGCCATCTAGTCCCTCCTGTCCACACATTTCTGTCTTCGTACCCTCTCAGCCTCAGTCCTTGTGGCCCCGGTGTCCAGTGTTGGCAATTTTCACATACTTTATGTGACAGAGGGCTGGGGGAACTGACCAGCAGGAGGAATATTGATAAACGGACACGGGGTGGTGCTCAGAGCTGAAGGAGAAGATGACATGAGTGACGTGAGAGATCTGAGGGTAGAGAGTACAAAAGGAGTTCAAAGAAAAGCAAACAGCACTACATCTTACTTTAACTTGCTCGAGAACTGCCATCTCTCTATTTTGAATGCAAGGTTGTAACATGAGATTAGCACCTGAATATGATACTAGTCACGAAGAAGTTCTATGGAAAGGATGCAGAACCGTGGCTAATGCACTAAATCAGTACACAGCACGAAAGCCCACAATTGAGCCCCTTACATGTGTCAGAGCAACGAGGAAAAAATAGCGCCGGAAAAAATATATATATCTGGTCAGGAGCAGGAGAGATGAGTGAAAGGGAGATAATGATGCGGACGCAACAAAATGAAGACGAAAAGGGAGAGGATGAAGCAACAGATGATAACAAGAGGAAGATACCTGTGTGAAAAGAGAAAAAAGGCTGAAAAATAGAAAAAAGAGGAGGTGAGAGCGCGTGAAAACAGTCAGGAAATGGAAGGGAAAAGTGGCTGGAGATGGTGACGGAATGAAAGTGAGTGGGTATATATGGAAAGGGAGAGGAAACTGGATATTTTTTGAGGAGAGTAATTTTTCGAGTTTTGAGAGGAAACCAATCACTCGATTATGTAGACGGTAATAAAGAGCGTACAGAAAAATGAAGCTTGATTTTTAGAAACAAGGCACAGAATTAAGAGAGTTTTTCTATATCTGTATAAAGATTGAAAATGGGATGGCGAGGGACAAGTGAAGGTAGAAGAGATATATAAAAGACTTGTGAAGGGACAGAGGCAGGTTCTGAAGAGAAAATGGTGGGAAACAAAAGAGAGAAAGAGGAAAGTTGAGGGAACTGAGAAACGTTCATGGCTCAGCAAATACGCAGAACGGTGGGCAATTCCGTCGAGTTAAAACGACAGAGGCGTTAGAGAGAGAGAGAGAGAGAGAGAGAGAGAGAGAGACTACGAACTCAGACAAAAAAAAAACAATATAAACTACAGAACTGAGAGGTCTACACTGCTTTATCATCCAGGATTTGCGGACTCTCTCTTCCTGGTTCAGTGGTCTCTTTGATGGACTTTAACTCTTTGATCTAAGCAGGCTAGTGAAAAACATCATGTTTACGTCATAGGTATTAGGTTTCTTTTTGTGTGTCCTCCTTTGTCAGTGGTCACTTTGATCCCATAATGCCTTCCTTCCTGTATCAACTTCTTTTCCACAATTTTGTTTTCTCTGCTTCCTCCTGTTCTTATTCTCACCTCACTCGTCTTGATCGTTTTTGTGTGTCTCCACATTATGGGTTTTTAGACACTGGACACGTGCTGGATCTCTTGGTTTCTTTACCAAATTATTCCTTAGTTGTTTGCTAAACTATTGTTTTTACCAAAATTTTCATTTCTTTTTAAACATCAACCATCTTCCTATTCTTTAATAATCGTTTTGCTCTTCAGTCACATATCTGTCCTTATCCCCTTTCGCTTCCCCTTCCCTCTCCCTTTTCTCTCCCGCTCCTCGTTTGCCGCTCCCACCTCTTCCCTTTCCCTTCCCTTCCAGCACCTTTCCGCTCCCTCCCCCCTCCTTCACCATGCCCCGTGCTCGTTGGCTGTGACAAACACACCACAACAATAAAAACAATTCTTTTTGGAAACCCAGAAGAGGGTCTTTAAAAACTTGGACATCGTAAAATCACCAAGAATTTTTTTTTTTTTTTTGGACAACTGCCGAATAAAACAATTAAAATATTTTTATGTATGTCGACATATGTCTGTATATCCATTATAATGTAAATGTGCATGAGAGAGATAGATGCAACTACAGATACACAGACTGATCAGGAGAGAGCGATATAGACAGATTAATGAGACAGAGAGAGAGAGAGAGAGAGAGTGTGTGTGTGTGTGTGTGTGTGTGTGTGTGTGTGTGTGTGTGTGTGTGTGTGTGTGTGTGTGTGTGTGTGTGTGTGTGTGTGTGTGACATCCATATGCAACCGCGCGTCACCTGCGAAGAATCTGAAATACATTTTTTTTTCGAAATTTGCCTTACTGTTGTGTGATATTTGAAAAGAAATTTACAATATTTAGTAACGTTTTATGGCAACGCATCATATACTTTTTCCTTAACTGTGTACACAGGAGAATGCAACCACTGGGAGTAAAGAACGGGAGGCCACACGAGATTTCGAACATAGATGTTGAAGCAATTATATTGTCTTCTGGCACTTCTCTATAATTTTCTCAGACAAACTTTATACATTAATCCCATCAGGGGTAATTAATATTTGCACCATTATCACTTCATTCACTCGGACAATTATATTTCGAGTTCATGGTGAGATGATGCATAAAATGAAAATGCGATAACAGCAGAATCTGACATTAATCCCTCCTTCAACATTCCCATCTCCCACTCCTAAATGTGTAACGATGTTATTATCAGAAGCAGCCCCTCCAGAATGTTTGTCTCCTCGTGCGACATATTGGAGTGTCTTGAGAACTGGCAGGTGATGGCAATTAAGGGAGGATCGGACGTGTGATCAAACCAGGGACGGGAGGGAAGAGGAGGCGCTGACGGAGAAAAGGACATGTTTTTTTAACCCCCAGGTGGACAAGAAGGGAATAATTACGTTAATTTTAACCGCTCCGGACAGAGATGGACCAGAATTTGGTTGATTAAAAAAAAAAAAAAAAAAAAAATCTTTTGGACGGGAGGGGGCTTGATTTGCTTACTTAAGGTTGCAAGTGTATTTTAAGGTATAGTGAAATCAGGGTCGCTTACTGGGACCTGAAAATGAAATTTTTACAAACTGCAGTGAAGTACTTGCCTTTTCATTTGAATCGGCGGCAATTTTATAACAAAAAATTCAAGTTCTAACCATTTTGTTCTTTGAAGACGTCTTGGTGTTTTTATGCAGCCCATAATTTGTCTGATGCTGATTATACCTATCACCGCTTCTCTTTGTATTGTTTACCGTGTCCTGTCTCACTATCTCAAACACCTTTCCTTGCATGCCTCCTCTTCATTTTGTCTCTTTTATTGCTCATTTACGTTCTCCATAGTACTTGGTAAGTAACTAAGCTTACTTCGCTCTTTTCTGTCCGCTACCAGACTAATAATCTTGACAACCTATTTCATATCAAACGTATTACCCCATCTTTTTGTCATTTCCTTTGTTTACTCTATCCCTGTTTATCACCTCCTCCTCTCATCACTTTATTTGTCTTCTCTACTTCCCTTGTTGCATATATCAGCCCTCACTCCCTCTACTGCCCTCTCTTCACATGTCACACCCAGGCTTTACTCCCTCTGTTAACCTGCCCATCTCCTTACATTGCTCCCCGTCGTTAATCTCTTCTTACTTCGTTTACTTCCTCGTTTTGCTTCTTCCTCTGACTTCCTTCCCTCATCATAATTATGGTAGTCTGACTTATGCCACTGAGCTCTCATTTATTCCTCTCATTCGCTATAATATATCTGCTCCCCTTTTTCCCTGGCTTCATGACGCCTCTACATAACATGCAATTATTGGGGGATTAAGAGAAAATGTCTCTATTCATTCCTGTTCACCTGTGTCTCCCCACTGTTAAGTGGCAAAAAGTCCCTGTGCTATACTTTATTAGATGTGTTCCCTCTCTGTCCTGTGTTTTCTCATCCTACTGGTAATTTTATTGCTATGCCGGTGCAAGGTACGTAAAGTAAGCCCAGCTCTGTTATGTTTCATTCCACACTTCTCTCAAATTCCTCACACATAACACCAACACCCACAATCGCACCACAAGCCACTCATATTCCATTCCCGCACCACCCTAGCATTCCGTCGTCATCACCATCGCATCATACATCACCCTCACCCAACTGTCATCCCACCCACATTCAAACCACATTCAGCTGCCGGTTATTAAACATCCTGTCCACATTTACAACACATGCAATTCGAGCCACATCTGCATCACACAAAGCACCAGTTACTGAATTTAAACCCATATAACGAGTTCGTTTTTCCACAGCCAAGCACACTCCATTCGCAAAAAGCACATGATTATTGAACATATAACACAGACTATGCACACCTTTAACACAAATGCCAAGTACCTACCCACCACATAAAGTCTTCAGTTATTGATTATGCCACCTACAACACCTCTCGTTTTACTCAAATAACAGCCCAGATCCCAATATACAACCCAAAATACCAACACATTTAACTCTTACATCAACAACACGTCCATCACAAAAAATACCCGGTTATTGCACAGGCAGCCCAAATTGCCAACACATGTAACTCCAACACCAATCACATTCCCACCATACACATCCACTGGCTATTGAACATACAAACCACATTCCAATTACAGCCACCTCACACACTCACTATCAACATTCCCACGACTTAATTGCACTGATTACTGAATATACAAATCTCTTTTCCTTCACGTCCAACTCACGCACTCGCTACCAACATCCCTGCTTCCCCTCCCCCCGGCTGTCCCTTTCACATGCACTCTCATACATTCATCCGGGGCAATATCGCAAATTTTGCCACTGTGCCATTTTTTAGGCCCTGTGTGTAATTTCACGAGTCGACGGAGGCGTTTAGTGACATTCGTTTATTAAAAAGAATTTTATTGCCTTTGTGGTGACCGGTGTTTTATTGCTTTGTTTTTACACTGATTCCAAATAAAGTTCCATGATGCCGATTTGGATACTTACACAGCATCAGTTTGTTATCTCACATGTTTTCTCTTATTCTTGTTTTGACTCTTGAGATGGTTTGGTTCAGATGAACCTGCAGATTGTTTCTCCCATTTCTGTCTCGACTTTTCGCGCTGCAGATGACGGAATCTTAACTCGTCAGGAACGGGACAGAGGGCTAGGTTACAGGTGAGTTAATAAGGAAGTGGATGGAGGTAAGTGAGATGAGGAATACTGGGGCTCAAGGAGGCGAGGGGTAAGGCAGATGTTAAGAAGGTGGGTTGGAGAACAGAACAAGGAGTAGGTTGAAGGGGAATAAGAAAACAGGTCAAGATGTTAGGAATCAAGTCAGCAGGAACATAGATCAAGAGGCAGAAAATGTACCATGGGCAAGAACGTTGATAGGTGGCTAAAAGAAAGGATCTGGAAAGAGAATATTATGTGAAGGGATTAGGTTAGAGGGTCAATTAGGAATCAAGGTCAGAGCAATCAAGTATAATTTTAAAGAGTGAGTCATCAGCATTAAAAAAAAATATTTTGATATGAAAGTTATCCCCCACCTCTCTCTCTCTCTGAATTTCTTGTTATGGTACTTAGTCTTTTGATAATTATTATTCAGTTCTTTGTTTCCTTAATCTTTGACTATTTCTCTGTTTTTCCCCTCACACGCTGAATCGTTTTCTTTTTACATTCTTATCTGTTTTCCGACTATTATTTATTAATCACACGCTCTTTCTATTTTCATTTGTTTCCCCGTCATCTCAACTGCCACTCCTACTCATTTGTTCTTTTTCCGGAAGGGAAAATCAGTTCACTGCACGAGATGGCCCTGCAGGCGTAGTTATTTGCCTGTGGTTGATGAGTTTGCTCGAAGTGATAGACCAGGATTAATCAACAAATCATTAATTTCTTTTTTTCACAGTCACTTAATAATGCCCTAAGTTTCAGACGTTTTACTTGCCTCACCTATAGCTCATTGTTTTCCCTACTTTCCCCGGCGTCTGTTGAATCCATCTCTATCATTTCCACTTTCCCTTTCCTTCATGCTCTCCCTCCCTTCCTCTTGCAGTTCCTCTTTTTGTCTCTTTTGCTTCTTCGTCATCCCTCTTTCCCCACACCGAACACTCAGCCACTCCCCTGGCCTCAGTATCACGTAATATAGTTCAGCATGCAAAGTGGCTGTGGGAATGGTGGGCAGAGATACAGGAATGAGAGGTCGGAGTGAGGGGAAGAGGCAGAGGCAGGAAGGGGAGAAATGAAGCGAGGGGGAAATAGAAAGAAATAATGGCTGCTTGCTTGTTTGGTTGAGAGAGAGAGAGAGAGAGAGAGAGAGAAATTTTTAATCATTTCTGTTTCCAGCTCATTCCCTTCTGTAGCTCGTTCTCTCGTTTTCTCTTT
This sequence comes from Coenobita brevimanus, assembly GCF_032717465.1. Taxonomy (NCBI): domain Eukaryota; kingdom Metazoa; phylum Arthropoda; class Malacostraca; order Decapoda; family Coenobitidae; genus Coenobita; species Coenobita brevimanus. Next base: position 51,404,339 of record NC_136966.1, read on the forward strand.
TTGTCGTTTTTCTTCGTTTTTAATCTTTCCTTCCAGATGGTTTTCTCCTCTCTTTACTCTGCTTCACACCTCTTAGATTTAACCCTGTCCTTTCCATCATCCCCTTCAGCTTCCTGCCTCCTCCTCTCCTCTCGCTTCAGGCCTCGCATGCTTTCCTCTCCCTTGCTTTGTCCTGTCTCTTCTCCCCTGTTTTCTCCTGTCCTTTCTCCTCCTTTTTCTCCTGTTTCGTCTCCCATGCTTCCTCCTCTCTCCTCTCCCCTCTCCTTTCTACAGCTCACTCTCCTACTTAGTTCCCTCTGCTCACTTTTCCTCATGATGTAATTTTATCTCCTCTCTCCTATTCTCCCCTCTCCTCTCTCTTTGTCTCTTCTCTACCCATCTCTCCACCTCCACTCCTTCTCTCTTCTATTCTCTCTTCACGTGTCCCTTCACCCCCCCCCCTCCCCAGCCTTGTCAACAAAACAACGGGTGAGTCCTGACCGGAATAGCAATTGAAAGGAACCGACAACCAAACATTTGCAAGGACCACGACAAAAGCCACAGCCACATACTCCTTTGCACACACACACACACACACACACACACACACACACACACACACACACACACACGGCCCATGCCACAGTCGTTCTCCATACCCAGTTTCCCACATTATTGAAAAAACATAATGCCCTAGTCCTGACTGACCTAGCATCTGGTCGCCCTGTTTGCCAGTGTTTGCCTGCAATTCGGCCAATTATTCTGTTGTCCTGCCTGTTACAACGGCCACTTCTCACCTGGCCGGGGCAATGTGAGCCTTTGACGTCTGAACTGGAAGTTATTTGTGGAACCTGACATGCAGGGGAAAAGTGACAGAGGCAATAACTGAATGAAGTCCTAGCACAGAGAAAGACAGAGAGATGGGAGGGTAATGAAGGCAGGAGAGTGGGGAGGAAGGGAGGGAGGATGATATGAAGGAAAGGAGAGGGGATGTTGAAAGAGGGAAATGACGTGTGAAGTAGGACGGGGCGTCAGGCGTTTGATAAAGAGCCATTAGGCAAGGGAAAGGCCAGACACAGAAAGCAAGGGACGGAAAATGTAATAACAAAGGACAAGAGGAAGCTGAGCAGAATAGGGCTATAGTTTAGTTGCCGTAGGATTGGGTTAGGGAGGATGTGGATGATAGATGGGTGTAAGGGGGTGAGGCTAAGGGACAGGAGAGATGCTCTTCAATGGAGGAAAAAGATGTAGGGAAGAGAAAGGGTGATGTTTGTGGAGATATATCATTGGATAGAAAAGGTGAGGTAAGGAAGAGAGAAAATGTGTGTGGCTAGAAAACAGAAAAAACGAGTAAAAGAATAATATTAATCACAGCGATTCCTCACATATCATAAAGTTCAAACGAATACAAAAATACTACTGCAAAAACGAATACAAAGGATGAAGAAAAAGGAAATATAAGAAAAGAAAAAAATGCTCCATATAATTCAAACTGAAGAGGAGTCATAAATATCACAAGACCAACCTTAAATAGAAATTATGATGATCTCTGAGGAAGGCAGCCACAACACGGAATTAATTAGTGAAAAGAAAAGAGCACTTGTGGGGTTTCAGTGGTGAGGAAGTGAGGTGAGGGTGGAGGAGGGAGGGGCAGGCGAGAAAAGTGAGGTGGACAGGTGTGTGGAGAAGGGAGAGACTGGGGTAGGGGATGGAGAACAGGAAGGATATTATGTAATGTGTTAAAGGGGAGCTTTAAAGGTACAGTATGTTCAGTTTAGAGTATTTCCAGTTTCGACACACTTTATGCTTATTTTACTTGGCACATTTGACATCCCTCTGTCTGTCTTAGTCTCAGTGAGCATTATAATATTTAAGTTCGTAAAGTTTTCCACGAGAAGCCCTTTTTGTGCGTGATTAAATTCAGTTATGCCATGTATTACCATCTGCAATTCAAAACTTCGCTTATACACGAATATTGATGTGAATTCTATCTTCCCCCTGTAACCGGTCAAAGCATTTCAGGTTATGTATTCTCCACTAAAGTAACTCCGGCAGAGAAACAGGGGGAAAAAAGCACCAAGATAGAGAGACAAGACTGCGGTGAAATGAGAGGGAGTCAGAGGAGATGTTTGAGAGAGGTTGGAAAATGCAAATCCCAGTAAATTCTGCCAAGTTGTGTGTGTGTGTGTGTGTGTGTGTGTGTGTGTGTGTGTGTGTGTGTGTGTGTGTGTGTGTGTGTGTGTGTGTGTGTGTGTGTGTGTGTGTGTGTGTGTGTGTGTGTGTGTGTGTGTGTGTGTGTGTGTGTGTGTGTGTGTGTGTGTGTGTGTGTGTGTGTGTGTGTGTGTGTGTGTGTGTGTGTGTGTGTGTGTGAGAGAGAGTGAAAGCTGATACACTGATCACTGAGCTTTTTAGTTTACACCATTCTTTTAGTGATTCCTTTCTCTGTCGCACTTTCCTCTCTCTCTCTCTCTCTCTCTCTCCATCCTTCCATCTATCTATCTGTTTATCTATATATCTACTTCCAGCTCTCTCCTCCCACACTGACGCTGCCTTCTCACATGTCTCCTCCTCAAACTCTTCCCCACTGCAAATTCCCAGAAGGCATTTGCTAAGTAATCACCACGTACTCATCTCATTTTCTTTTTCCCCGCTCTAACTCAAACTTTGTCCACACGAGGATTTCTTCTCGCCCCCTTCGCTCATTCCCCTCCTTCTCCTTTCCTTTCCCCACACCTCCACCTACCCTGTACCCTCCACTTCCTCTCCTTCCCTCCTTTCCTCTCACCCTCCTTCGTTCGCAACTCCTCCTTCTCTTCTTTCGAAGTTTAATTGGGCAAAGTTTGGCTCGTGTTGTCAGGCAAAGTCGGCTGATTTGTCATTATTTCTTTCCTCCCTCGACACCGAGAACTGGGAGGAGATTAGAGAGCATTTGGACAAGGAGAACGAAAAAGAAGATGAATGAAGATAACTTGAAAGGAGAGAAGGATAAGAAGGATAAGACATGATGGAGAGATAATTTAAACAGCATCAAAGGGCAGGAATTTTCAGCAGAGAAAAGAAATAAAAAACTCGTTTTGGGTTAGAGTAAATTACTCAAGCTCAGCTGCTGCATATTAAAGGATTATCTGACATAAATTTAAAAACTTTCGATATTTGGTGATTCTTCAACTAAACGAAATTTCATGGCGTTTGTCAGGAATTATACGCCCAGTTGGGACCACTGCACCATAAAAGAAACTGAACAACCACGCAGATACAGTCATACAGGCACTGTTGTAACGCTGTGAACAAACCAGAATGATAATCTAACACTAAATCTGCATCCCCATATTCGTCCAACTCAGCAATAGCACGGTAAACTATAACACAGAAGCGGTATTAGGAGGAGGGAGAACGGACTTCAGCTATGCAACTCACAATGCACACACACACACACACACACACACACACACACACACACACACACACACACACACACACACACACACACACACACACACACAAGAAAAACGTCAAAATGCTGAAATCTTAGTTTCAGCTGTTTTTCTTTATTAACATATATTCGCTATATTTCTTAGACACTATTTAGTTTTAGTATTGTTTCTCAAATTTTCATCTTAAGTACCACAATGGTACTCGTAACTAATGAATGTATGAAACTAAGCTGCATACTATTTCGCTCTTCTCTGTTATATACAATCGCTAGGGTGGGTTAATATAATGCTCACAACAATAGGGCTCGTATAACAAGACTGCTGGTCATTGTGAATTTCTGCAGTTATGCAGACTTTTATTTTACTATCATTTCACTGCGTTGACGGGAAGAAAGGACGTCAGTGAGCAACTATGAGAGAAATATGACAATTCCCACCCTTCCGTCTCTCAAAAACCACTTGCAGAATATAACTAAGTTTTTTTATTTCCTTTGATTTCGAGACGCTGCTAAAATTCAGCATATTTTTGACATGAAATATAGTCAAGTGTTTCATAATTCAGTGCTTGTCATCTTTCGCTCCATTTTAATTGCCAGTCTGTACGTGCATTAATAGTTTGGTAATTTGGTCATAAAATTATTCCTAGTCAAAGTCTTACCAAAATATATAAGAGTTTACTCATTTTTGCGCTTTCGTATTTATTATTAGAATTAGGAGAAATACGAGTACTCTGAATTGGTCTGGCCATGTGGAGATGATGGAAAATGAGAGACTGACTAGAAGGGAGCATGAATGAAGCGGAGGAAAGGAGGGGTAAAGGGAGACCGAGGATGAGATGGAGGAATAAGGTGGAACGGTATAAGAAAGAAAGTTGTGTGAGTTGGAGAGAGGGAAGCCTGATGGCAGAGGGCAGGGTGGCATGGAGACAATTCGTTTTCTGGCTATCTGGATTAAGGCGTCACACGACAGACATAGATAAACAGACGAATAGATAGATAGGGACACGATCCAAGTGCTTCGAGTATACCTTGATATCTAAATTCAATCACAAGTCTCATCCCTTCTCTTCAAGATCGTCCAGTCAGAGATTCTCATTCCGATTGATTCTTTTCACCCGGCCTGCCGGTCTTTCAAACTCATTCGCCCTTTCACATTTCCTCCCCACATTCCCACTTCTCTTTGCTTCATTATCCCTCCATTCACCGGACCCTCACTGCCTCCACGTTCCATTTTTGAGATAAGACCCGATATGGAAGCGTGATGGGCCACCTTCACTACGGCTGACCGGTGGAGCTGCAAAGGTATAAAAACATCCATCAGCTTCTTCCCTATCCCCCGAAGGGAGATTGGTGGGATGCAGGAGGGGGACCACTTCAGTCTGCTGTCCGCTGGATTCACATTCATGCGAACTTGGTGCAACAACAACAACAACAACAACAACTACTACTACTACTACTACTATTACTACTACTACTAGAGGCAGCGTGGGGAAGGAAGTGATGATGTTAGGGTTTTTGCTTTGGAAATAATTTCCTGTTTGAAGGAAAATACCGCAACAGATGCCTTGTTGGTTACACTGTATAATTTTGTCGTACTTTTGCTCTCCGTGTGGCTCTTAAAAAAAAAAAAATCTCCAGGACACAGTGCACAACGTATGTCAGGAGTAAGTGTTGCGTGTCAAAGCCAGATGTTAATTAAATCTGTTTAACTGTCTACCTATCTAGCTATCTATGCATCATTCTATTTTTTTTTTTTTTTTTTTTTTTTTTTTTGTCCCACCAGCAGTGTAAGGGTCTTGGGGTAGGCCACTCAGTCCTGATATTTAAGGCTGGATGATCAGCGTTGCTCGCTCCTGTGTTGTATTGTGTGAGAAATAGCCTCCAAGTACCGCTGGAAAGTAAACCCTTAAGCCCCTGTCACACACAAACGGCTCAAGGGTCGACCGAGGCGCGACTCAATGTCGTAACGCATTTTTTCATCGATTGTCCCTTGATTCACCAACAAAGCCCAGACTCTTTAGGGCGCTCGTGAGCCACTGGGACGACTCGTCGGGCCGCACGATTTTTTAACGCAAGCATTAAAAAACCGTGGCCGCCTCACGACTTGCCAAAAGTCATGTCACAGTTGCATTGCAGTCGGGAGTGTCATACGTCGGTCGTGAAGCAGTCTTAGCTCAATAGGATGCATCGTGATGCAGTAGTTGCATGGCGTGATGCTGTCCCCGACAAAAAAACTGTTATGACTGCATGTCCCTCATCAATTGACTAGACACAGGAGAGGTCCATGGTGATGCGCTGGGTGTCATTGGTGGTCCAGGTGTGATGCTCCGACCCACACTGGGTGTCATTGGTGGTCCAGGTGTGATGCTCCGACCCACACTGGGTGTCATTGGTGGTCCAGGTGTGATGCCCCACCCCATGGGTCGTTCGTGGATGGGTTGTGGGGGTGTCCTGGGGGGGTCGGGGTGCATTCCCCAAACGCATCAAGAAGTCGTCTTGCGTTCGTGGGCGGTCGTGTCACGGTCGTGGCTGACAAAAATTCGTTAAATTTCAAATTTGAAGACTTGTAGCTCCGTAGCCTCGCAGTCACCTTGTGATCTTGTCGCGTTCTTGAGGACGTCACGACCGGTCGTGAGGCAGTCCTGATGCAGTCGTTAGGCAGTCATGAGCAGAGCAGATTCGGACCAGTCGGGAGGCGTGGGAGCCAATTAGGACATGACCTTGAGTCGCGCCGCGGTCATCCCTTGAGTCGCGTATGTGTGACACGGGGCTTTACGGCCGCCGTCCCTCTGAAGTCCCTTAAACCACTGGACCACCAGATGTCACTTGGTTATATGGTTACATTCTACATAGTAAATGGTTCCCTGGGTTACAAGAAGCCATTAGGCTTGTCACCCAGTGTACAGTCACCTGAACGCATCACTACATCGAGTGAGAGGATCGTTGCCGAAGATTTTTTTAAAGGCATATATAATTAAACTAATTCTCCTATCGCACTCCGAATAACCGTGAAGGGTATTATATGCACAAGACCTTGAACCAAATGCATGGAGAATAAAAGGCTAACAACGAGTGTGCACCGAATCAAATGTGATGAGACAACAAAACCAGGAGATCGAGAATAAAGTGTAATAACAGCTTGCAAGGGAAGCATATGAAAGCTGATAACATGGAATGGTTGGTGAGGAGTGACAGGGATTTGTGGCAGAAGCATAGAAGCGTTGTATACATCACATTAACAATGGTCCATTACTGGTATAGGGCGTTATGCATTCGAAAAATGGTTAATACTGAAAACCTTAAGCATCTCCACTTATCCTCATTTCTTCCCTCTATCCCTTACCATTATTGTCATAAACTTTATCTCCCTCTCCAGCCATCCCCTAACCCATTACTGGTATGAGGTCGTCCCCCAATCATACTCCCGCCTCCGGCACGACCCATGAATACTAAATGTTTTCATCAGCAGAGTGACACAATACTGCGTGACGTGACTGCACATTCCCAGTTCACTTATTGTCTATCTCCTGGAGTGCGTAGTGTTAAATGCAACAACTTTCTGCGTAGTTTTTACAATAACGACGATAAGAAATGTTCATTATCTGGTGTGATTTTAATCTATCTATCTATCTATTGCCAGACGCCTCAATCCCGTTTGGGGTGGCCACAAACAAATCGCCTCCAAGTCGCCCTATACCAGTAATGCTTTATTAATAAAGCATTTTGTAACACAATGTTTTACCTTATTTTCCGTAGACCTAATAACTAGTTTCAAGATCACACTTCTTCATTACTTAGTTGTATTACACATCTGTTATAAGACTCAACCAGTGTTTAATTTTTCTCATTCGAACGCTGTGTTAAACGACCAATGATGACAAGGTTGGTAAGGAAGAAAGAAAACCTAAATCCAATGCTTCATTAACTAAGTATAGGAATACTGTGATGAAAAAATGTTGGGAAATATAAGAAAGTGATGACTGTAGCAATGAAGGTTTGTTGTGACGATGAGAAAAAATAATTGGAGTTTTTTCAAGTACTATACAGATGCCAAAGGATAAAGGCATCGGGAGGAGTATAGGCGGTAGGAAATGATGATATAATACTGACAGGTAGACCAAATGAGATGGAGGAAGCGAGTGGCAAAAATATTCACGGCAACAAGATGCTACTTTCGAATGTTGCGAGGAGCGTCAATAAATGCATTAAAAGCTGAAAAAAAAATATGCAAGAAAGTTTGTTAATCACTGAAGCGCAAAGCGTAAAACTTACAGCGCGCAAACTTTGGCAAAGAAAGACTAATCCGTAAGAAGTCTGATCAGAGGGCATTTGCTGAGTTTGAAATTGAAAAGACTGAAGTTAGAGTTTTAAAAAAATGAATGGGTTACTGGGGATCAAGAGTGGAAGGGACTGGTACTGAACATTTACAATGCGTATGTTGAAATTTTTATGCTGAATGGATGCTTGTGATACTTTTCAGCCTAACTGAGAGGCTTATTTCAATAAGCGTAAGATTTCCATGTGATATTCTTATATTTGAAAAAAGAAAAAGTGAGGAAAGATGGCAAAAACTTTAGACACATAACCTTAATGATTTAACATGAAAAAGTGAAAAGCAGATCGCCGTAACTACGGTGTTACACAGTGTTATCTAAGGTTAATAAAATATTCCAGTGAGAAACTGGCAGTGCATTCAGGTGAGAGATGGCCATGTTTTACGCGTAACAGTTCAAGTCTTAGACGCGTGGGCAAAGTGAAAACTAAAAATCCATTTTATTATCTGACTCATCCACAAGCGCTATTTAATATAACAAAACAAACACATACAGGTATTTGGGGGGGTTAGCGGAGATGACGTAAAAATCATGATTACATTCAATCTTTTTTTTTTTTTTTTCGAAACTCCAATGGTCCTGTGCGAAACTACAGAATCGTATGCTTGCAAGAAATAAGTATGACCATATTCCACTTATCATAATTTGGCCCAAAACTGCCATCTCTCCATCTTGAATGCTGAGTTCAAGCAACAGATTTACACTAAAATGAAGGTAATCGCGAAGATTGTCACTGTCCTGCTGAGCTATGTGAAATAAGCTTCAAATTTATGATAATCTGAACCAAGTTAAGGTGAAAAAACTATACTGGAAGTGAAAAGAATGAACTTGGAAATATGGCAACGAGGCTGAGGAAAAATGATATATATATTTTTGTGTAACTGTCAACCAAACATCCCAGATCACTGATATTTGTCCATCAGTTTCTTCACCAAACTCCCTAAATTTCTTGTATTTGTCCATCACCTTTAAACCAGGTATTGACACAATCATACACGACCAGCTAATAGAGTCGGTCTTGAACCTGTGCTCCAGTGTTGCCACCTGTGGGAGTCGCGGCCGGGGAGGGGGGAGTGAGAGTTCATCACATTGGTGTATTTCTAAATCCAAACCAATGACTTCGAAGAAATAATTTTAGTTTTAGGTTTCTCAAATTTCGTTCGGCATGGAGAACAGTATGAACAATTAAGTACATGGACTGAAGTTATATTTTGCGAATAGGCTAATATGCATATCAAGGTCAAAGACCGTGATGCATATAGATGATAATTTGTATATCATTCTAAAACTGTCGTTCTTGCACGGAAGGAGACCAGCATTATGGTCTATGTAATTTAACTCGTAAGTACTGTTGTTTGCTTCTTTACTTGCTGTTATCGTTTGCAACAGTTATGACCGTCATAGTGTTAGTGAAGTGACAGTATTTACTGACATGTATAGTTCGTATGCAGTAATTTTCTTTGTGTGTGTGTGTGTGTGTGTGTGTGTGTGTGTGTGTGTGTGTGTGTGTGTGTGAGTGAGTGAGAGAGAGAGAGAGAGAGAGAGAGAGAGAGAGAGAGAGAGAGAGAGAGAGAGAAGATGGCACTCACCCACTACTCACTCCACAAACCCTGGCTCTTCATCTCTATACCCAGAAAGCTACACCCCTCCCCAGCCTCCCTCCCCACACCCCACACCTGCACTCAGCGGGTCCTCGACGGTAAGCATGCACTGGAGAGCAAGCAAATCCTCCAGGCACAACAAGCACACTCTCAGGCTGCTGGTACTCGTCTCACGGGGGCTCGAACCGGCCCTAATAGACCAGTGGAGGGTGATGAGGAAAATAATTAGTGTGTGGAAAATGTTTGCTCTGTGGCTGAGAGATAGAGAGAGAGAGATAGGGAAACAGGAAGGTAGACATATAGAGAAATGGAGACACAGTGATAGGAATTAAGACAGGAAGACAGATAGAGAGGAAAGAAAAGAGAGAGAGAGAGAGGCAGATAGATAGAAATACTGATAGATAGTCGAAGATGGTTTTATATATTGACCGTCACATAAATAAATCTGTAGTGATAAATAGATTTGAGAGAGAGAGAGAGAGAGAGAGAGAGAGAGAGAGAGAGAGAGAGAGAGAGAGAGAGAGAGAGAAATGAATTCCCCGAGCTAAAACTTGATCGATCACATAGCCCCGCTAGGCGACAGGAGAGCGTTACCACTCCCAACGGGGCAGCTACCTGGGCGGGTCGCCAACTCTAGATCCATCGGTTTTGAGTCAGGCGCTCTACCACTGAGCCACCTTCCCCGAGAGAGAGAGAGAGAGAGAGAGAGAGAGAGAGAGAATTAGGGTAAACAGAAAAAACAGAGAAAATACAAGAGGGTATGAAGCGAAGTGGAAAGAGATGGAAGAGAAGAACGTAGAGTGGGAGATGTATGGAGGAATCAAAACCGATATGTGGGTGAAGAGAGAAAAATATGGATAAGTGATCAAATGAAAAAAAAAGTAAAGAAAAAACTGGAGGTAAAAGAAATAATGAGGAGAAAGAGAAGGAATGGAGACGGGAGACAAGAGCGAACAGATGAAGTGTAGGAAAGCAATGAGACAAGAAAGGAACATATATATGTAGAAAGATGCAATAAGCGGGGATGCAAGTTAAAGTTATGATTTAGTGTGTGTGTGTGTGTGTGTGTGTGTGTGTGTGTGTGTGTGTGTGTGTGTGTGTGTGTGTGTGTGTGTGTGTGTGTGTGTGTGTGTGTGTGTGTGTGTGTGTGTGTGTGTGTGTGTGTGTGTGTGTGTGTGTGTGTGTGTGTGTGTGTGTGTGTGTGTGTGTGTGTGTGTGTGTGTGTGTGTGTGTGTGTGTGTGTGTGTGTGTGTGTGTGTGTGTGTGTGTGTGTGTGTGTGTGTGTGTGTGTGTGTGTGTGTGTGTGTGTGTGTGTGTGTGTGTGTGTGTGTGTGTGTGTGTGTGTGTGTGTGTGTGTGTGTGTGTGTGTGTGTGTGTGTGTGTGTGTGTGTGTGTGTGTGTGTGTGTGTGTGTGTGTGTGTGTGTGTGTGTGTGTGTGTGTGTGTGTGTGTGTGTGTGTGTGTGTGTGTGTGTGTGTGTGTGTGTGTGTGTGTGTGTGTGTGTGTGTGTGTGTGTGTGTGTGTGTGTGTGTGTGTGTGTGTGTGTGTGTGTGTGTGTGTGTGTGTGTGTAATGAAGCGGGCTGTATTGATTCAGGCGCAGAGCTTCGCCGGGAAAAAGCTCACGTATTTTGTCTAGCTTTAAGTTGCAGCTACCGTGCGTTTGGTTGTTGTTTGTGTGCTGGAATGACAAGTAGGTAAAACACTGTAACTGTTGTGTTGTAGTGTGTTGTATTATTAACGCTGTCTTTTAACGACGGTATGTTGAGTCACCCGGCCCATGTTTATTTGCCTCTCATTTAACCTGTACAGATGGTTTGTTTTTAATTGACGGAATCGGTGCAATCTTTTACAGTAAGTGAAGGCGGCTGACGAGCACTTGTGTTGTTGAATCGAAAAATTCTCGTCAGACTGTAGGCCTATCTTTTCAGAATTCTCTTATCCTATTGTGCACTGTAATTTCCTCCTTCCTTTAGCTTCACTGTCCCCTATTGCACAATAATTTGGCCCACTCTTTGATTCACTATCCCTTTTTTTTCACTCCATCTTCCTCCTTTATCATCGCACCCTGCTACATCCGCACTACTCTGTTACGTGCTCCCAGGTGATGGAGAAGGACGCCCTCTCGCGGTGACAAGTATAAAGGGGCAGCCTCGTTACCCGGCTGCAGAAGGGGGGGGGGGACGCAACTTCAGTCTGCAGTCCACTGTTCATATTCAGTTGAGCTTATGATTACAGCAACTCCTCCTCTCTCATCTACTACTGCTACTACCACTACTACTACTACTACTACGCCCTTAATCTACTCATACCTCGCTCACCTGTATTTTAGCAGGTTGAAATAATCATCACCCGTCATTAGTTTAATCCAGACTGTCCGGTGCCATCATGACAGCTTATGGATTGGAAACAATTGATGCTCTCATTATTGCAATGGTAATTAATAATAACTGGCAGGAAATGGACGTTCACGGCATGCGGTATAATTGTCACCGAGTTTAGTTAATGAATGATGCATGCTTAGCTTAGATTATTATATTAGCTAAATGGTTGTTTCTATCAGCCTACCTGTACATTATTGAGTACTGTGCATATACGTTAACATACTCATTTAGTGAACCATAACAGCAAATGCGTACACCACTTTCATCTCTACTTCATCCAGAATTTTGTCCTTCTGCTTAGTGGCAGAAAAAGAAGGAACAGCGTCCCTACAGCCTCTCCAGAACACTTCCTCGTGACTAGTAACACATTCGATATACTGTACACTGTTACAACAAACATTCAAGATGGAAAGATGACAATATTAGGCCAACTTTGTGTAAAATGTGTACACTAAACTAACCACAGTCCCCTAACTACTTTTCCTTGACCCAAGTTCCCCCAAAGACAGTTGCCATCCACAGTCGTGCATAATTAGTCATTCAAAAACAAGTTACGAATTGGGTTTCGCTATCTACATTAGAGGATTCCATTATCTTCTTACTACCAACGGACGCATTTTGCTGTCTCGTACTCCTCTCTCTCTCTCTCTCTCTCTCTCTCTCTCTCTCTCTCTCTCTCTCTCATCCTAAAAAAATGAATGTATATATTATTATTTCGGTCAAACCTGAATTCCTTCTCAACACTCTTTCTCTCTTCGATACTCTCTCCAGTCTCACCTGTTCCTGTATGCGTTCCTCCTTTACCTCGTTCAAAACAGTCGTTCTCAAGACCCCATTCTTCCATGGCTGGACCATTTCTGTTATTATCGCAAAAGAGGAGGAAAATTTTCCAGGAAGAACTGTCCTGTTCCATTTTCATGCCTGTCTTGTATCCTCTCTTTTCCTGGTTGTCTATCTTCGTGGCTTTTGACCACCCACTCCCTCTTCTCACTTTTCTCTACTTTACTTCTCCCTAACTTTCTCTTTTCTACAATCATTCTCCCTGTCTGTAACTTCTTCGTATTCTGTCTTCCACCCTTGATAGTCTCCGAAGTCATCTCATCACGCTTCTGGTAAGCATTTCACATCTACAAGCCCTTCGATAAAATATGCAGGGATATCACAAAAACCATTAGTTCCATAGAACTCAGTACAGCCAGTGCCGCTCTCAACTGAGACGCGAGCAGATGTACTGGCCTCAGGAGGGTCGTGAAGGAGACGGGATGAACGAAGAAGGAATGCTAGGAGTTCCATTTGTGACGCTAGTCATTTGTCAGAAAAAAGAGCTGTCAGGAAATGGTTCTTGGGTTACTTATTTGGAAACATCTTTACGAGCACAAATGATAAATACTGGAAACTGGACAAACGTCTCACTTATAGTTTGACGTTGTTTTTACCTAACTACAGGCTGCGATTATTTTCAAAAGTTTAATGATAGCCATCCACAAGAAAATTTATAGCTCAAAGAACTTACATCAGTATCAAGATGCCAACTGAATGGTGCAATACTACATTCCTTAATTTGATTTCGGTACCTTAAAACCTCAAACTTATCCTCAGTAAAGAGCACTCGATGAAATTATGAATCTAAATAAAATATAGTTATAAAGATCATGTATGTCAAGGATACTGGCCATAAACGAGTGGGAATATTCCTTTTTTTCACAACACAACTCAGTATCTATTTATATTAACCGTTTTTTAAAGGTATTTGGGTCTGTTCTTTATAAAGCTTGAAATGTAGTTTAGGAGCAGCTCTCTTGTGGAGTGGTGGGAGAAAACTGTTCAGTGTTATATATATATTTTTTAGCCATAACTAGTGTTTTCCACAAAAATAGAAGAGAGTAGGCCTAAACAGAAAAATGAAAGCACTGACAAGAGGAAACCTTGTTCAATTTTTCGTGGGATTGCGGAGGGTGGTAATTTTATCCTGTTTGCAGATAACAGTGATTAAACTGTGCTGATATGAATGGGCTGAACTCCACGCCAAAACACCTTCTCGTACGCTTTCTCCACTACATAGCGCTGGAATAAAGAAAAAATCCAGCTCCGGGAAGCTGTCCTTCTGTCTCGCCGAGTAATAAAGAGACCATCAGAGTAGCACTGTTTCATGCGCAACATGCCTTCGGAGTAGAAACTCACCTCACATTTACGCTACACTTCTAGTTTGTTTACACAATCAGATCACAGTGTAGCTCAACAGGGTCTCCCTCTCCAATGGGAATCTCGTTAATCATCCCGCCCAAAAAAGGGTTAGGATGACGACGACGACGACGACGACAACGATAATGATGATGATGATGATGATGATGCTGTAAGTGCAAACAGTGAAAGCTGCAGAAGATTACAATAAAACCCTGGGCATCCTGTGGCTGGTTGTGTGGGAGGCAGCCTCTCCACCGCTATGCAGGGTCAACCAATAACGCTAAACTTTGCAAAGGCGACAACTTCTCCAAACTTTTCCAGTCCCTTTAGCGAAATCTGCGGCTGAATTTTGCATGTATATTGGCATGGGATCCCGCACATGTCACTCTCAGACTTTCTGTCTTTTCTTTATGTGAAAGACTTTCGGAGAGTAAGGTTCAAGTGAATTCTGGTGAGGCGGTCAGGACGAGCTGGGTGGGAAAGTCAGGCGGGGTGGGAAGGAGTGAGGTGGAGAGTATGGACGGCTGTGGTGAGGAAAGGCGGGGCGGTAAAGATAAGCGTGGTGGAGGGAAGGTGGAGCAGGGACCAGATGCACAAACAAATTTACTTTTAATTCATCGTCGTATCTATGACTTCTTTTTGCAAGTAGGACAAGGAAATGAGAGTGCTGAGTCCTTCCATGTTTCATGCTCCTCGTTAAAAACAAATCTCAATTACTAAAGGAAAAATATCGTGGCTTAAATGTTTTTTGCGTGATGAACAAGGAAAGGATGTTGCAGAATTTGCCGTGTCCTTAGTTCGTCCCGTAAAAGCAATTCAAAGTTAAGACAAGGAACCTATGGAGTATTTGTGCACCCCTCTCTTGTGTTGTCAAAATAGTAAAAAATGGGTTATCACCATGGCTAGGCCAGAGGTTAGTGTTTCCAGCAGTGGTAGGTTGCTTCAGTCCCACACAATCAGGGACAATACAATATAAAATCTGGGTTTAAGCGCCGCACCACTTGCAGGCAAACCTTTAATTACGGCACCATTTTCTAGTAGCATCAATAAACTATGTGATTTATTTTTTTCTGGAATTTTTTTAAGGTTTTCTCGGACCGCACGGTTACAAAATAATAGCAAGGCTGATTCCAGAGTGCCCAGGACATGAACAGTGACACCAGTACACCAACAGTGGCACCAGTATATCAACAGTGGCACCAGTATATCAACAGTGGCACAAGTACATAGACAGTAACACCAGTATGCCAGCAGTGGGATCAGTACATCAACAGTGGCACCAGTACACCAACCAGTACATCAACAATGGCACCAGTTCATAATTATAGACAGTGACGCCAGCATACCCAGCAGTGGCACCAGTACATCAACAGTGGCACCTGTATACCAACAATGGCACCAGTACACCAACAGTGGGGAAGTCTTTAAGGAACAGAGGCACCAGTGCATCAACAATGGGAAGTCTTTAACCAACAGTGACACAAGCGCATTAGCACCAGTACACCAGCTGTGGCGTCACTACACTAAGACTAGCGGTAGTACACCAACGGAGCACCAGTACACAGTGTCACCATTATACCAACAGCGACTCCTGTGCACCAACAGTGGGTAAGTCATTAACGCCCTCACCACCATCCCTTGGACACAATAACTACAATCTGTTATGATACACTCGTACTAGGGGCGTCACATTAAGATCTAATGTAATGATGACAGCGGGTGGGTTTTCGATGTGTCTGTGGATGTCTGGGATGAGTAGCGAAAAGTATATGTCGATATGCTAAACTTCATACTGTTTCCTACAAAAGTCGGGAAGGGTGTGGTCAAATGGCTCGAGTTATAGACAGAGGACAATGCAAATATGTGTCTGATCTCTGTTGATGAGAGAAACATAATTTTACAGATACCATGTTCACTGCCTTCCTATCAGGGGTCCCTTTGCTGGCCATAACAATACTCTGTTTCAAATACCGTACCATTACACAGATTATGACTAATGTTTCCACCAGGCAGTAGCACACTGGAACTGGTAAGGAAAAGGAGACTAGCCCGCTGATAGCGAATGCAAAGTGAACTACAGGATACGAGCAACACACATAAACAAAAGAGGGAGGGCTGGGTGGACTGTGTCTAACTGGATAGGAGGACGGCATATGATAAGGTGTCACAAAAGATTACTGCAGAAAATCAGAATTACTGGATGGGTGTATGGGAAACTTTGTAAATACATGGAAACTTATTTCGTGGAAAGGTAGACTGCCCTGTATGTTGAGACAGGTAAATAGAAAAAAGCGTGCAATAGATATGTACAATTCATCTTGCATATTGTAAAAATTATACATGAAGCAGCGGACATAATGGAATATCACTGCAAAACCGAAGCATTCACTTTGTCATATACACAAAGAGTTAATCAACATGGCAAATAAAAACAAGTGCTTTCAGATATATCACGTAACTGTTTACATACACACAGACACATACACACGCGTGCATACATACAAGCGTCCATACAAACAGGACTGAAACACATGCAAATTAATACTATTTAATTACACACACACACACACACACACACACACACATTCCCCAGACCAGACCAACATTAAACAGAACCACCCGTCCAAATATTTCCCCCTAAAGCCTTTTGATAATCGTTTTTCCCTGATAATGATCATAGCTCTGGCCACTGTGTCGTGTTGTATGAGTGGATGAATTATAGCGAGGCCTGTCTGGTCGCTTTTATGTGTGCAGGTCGATTATGGTGGGTGGGGATTGGCTATAGTGTGTGTGTGTGTGTGTGTGTGTGTGTGTGTGTGTGTGTGTGTGTGTGTGTGTGTGTGTGGAGATGGTAGTCAGAATGAGTGTTGAAGTGGAACTCAGTAAAAATTAGCATGTGGTGCAAAAACACGACATATCGCGACAGAAATAGAAGGAGAGTAAATGTAAGAAAGTATGTGAGTAAGAAAGTAAAGTCTCGGGAAAAGATGTTAGAAAAAGTAACTCATCTGTATGTGCAAAAATTAACGAGAAAAACAGTAAAGAACTCTTCACTGCAAAAGGGGTCCTAGTCTGCATACCCCGAGGACGTCTCTTCTAAGCCTATCATTGTCTCTTGCTCGCTGAATAGCCATTGTTTTAACCTAACCCTATAACAAACACCTTCGAAACAATCAATACGTCTGTAGACGTTTGCTTTCCTTTGGACTGCTTTGTAGGCTGAGCAAATGGTCTAACGCTAGTAAAAATATAACAATTTCTTCCTCATTTTGAAAGGTTAAGGAGCACCTAGATAAAAAAAAAATGAAAATAAGGTGCGCGCACACACACACACACACACACACACACACACACACACACTCAAGGGAAAAGGCTGTATTGTTTAAAATCAAGTTAACTGCATTAAGATAATTAATATTTCTTTACCTTCCATAACAACGTGCTACCCTTGTGGGATTATCGCTGCCACATGACGGTATCATTATCTGGGAATAGGAAAAAATGTATAAGGTATTTCTATAAGTCAGTTAATTAAAATTGATTATAATTTATGAAATTACCAAAAACACGTGATTAGTGTTATGCCCAAATTTACAATGAAAAAGGAAGGAAAGAGAAGAAACCAACGAAAGAGGGAAATAAAGCATCTAGTGAAGGAAATAGTAAATCAGAGGTAGGGCGACAACACAAAAAGAAACTGGTGAGAGGAACTGCTTGAGAGAGAGAGAGAGAGAGAGAGAGAGAGAGAGAGAGAGAGAGAGAGAGAATTACAGTTCATTGTACAGCTTACCCTACCAGTGCCTTTGACGTGTACAGTGTGAGGAGGAAGTAGGTCAGCTATCGAAATGTCACTTTCACTTCACTTTATAGCAACATCCAGTTTTCATTTTTTCTCTCTGTTTCGTAAAATCTATTTTTGTCACATAACTTTATTATATACATTTGTACTCCAACTGTTAGTTCATGGCGTGGTCTTCCAGCGCTGGTTCTCTATACGTCTCTTCCTTTCTTTCCATTTTCGTTCATCTTTTACTCCTTTTTCCCCTCTTCCTCAACTTTCTCCTTTACTTGTCACTTTTTGCTCTCTCTCTCTCTCCCTCTCTCTCTCTCTCTCTCTCTCTCTCTCTCTCCTCTCTCTCTCTCTCTCTCTCTCTCTCTCTCTCTCTCTCTCTCCCTCCTTCCTTTCCCATGCAGGAACACATTTTTTCCCCGCGTGTTCAAGTTTGGAAACATACGACTCCCAAATTTGCATTCAAGACACATGCATGAAAGTTGATGGCGCGTGGCCTAGGAAGTATGGCTGAGAGGGGAGGCAGGGAGGGGATGGGGATGGGGGAATATAGTGTGGGTAAAATGGGGAGATAAAGAAAGGGGGTGGATGGCAGAACTAATGTACACTGAACAACGAGAAGGATGGAATGGGAAACGAAACAGGAGGAAATGAACAGGAGATGGGTACGATGATTTAGAGATTTGTTTGAAAATACGGATATTATAAGGGGGAAAGAAGTGGCAAAGAAGATGGTATTAGGGAAAGGACTTATCAAATAAACTGCGGACTGCCATAAGGAAACGAACAGAGGCTGGAGGGGAGAAAAGGGGACAAGTAATGAAATGAGCCAGAATGCGAAGGATGACGGGAAGGGACGCAGATGAAGTAGTCATACAACACTATGAACAAAAGTATCATTCATTCATAGTTGTACTTGTTAGTTCTGCGTTTAAATTACAAACTTTTAATGCTTCAGGTATTTTGATCGTCTTATATTTCCCTCTTAGGGAGCTTGAATTTAGCCCTCTGTTGTATTGTTTTTCTTTTTTTTTGGAGGGAAAGGTTTGCGGGCTCCTGGCCTTTGGTTCCTTCTTCTTTGCTATTATATATATATATATATATATATATATATATATATATATATATATATATATATATATATATATATATTCCCTTCTAAAATGCTTGCAGTTACTGCACATCCTATCAAAAATCATCAGGCAAGTCAGCCAATAGTGAGATCTTTCCATCTGCTTGGATCGTATCAGTCCCTTATCCTGCTGACTTTTATTCATGTTCCTAACTTTCTGATCACCGAATTCTTTCATATACAGAACCCGTGCACGTACCCAGGTACCGACTATTCTGTCAGCCGGCATTCCTTTCTACCTGCAATTCTTTCTGTGCATTTTGACACTTGTTCATATTCTCGGATTCTCACCAGTTGGACACTCTTACTCATTTGTAGCACAGTTATAATTTGTGCCATTTATTGCTATCCACGTTTTAAAACACCATCAGCCCTTCCCCACTCCTACCACTGCTGCAGCACCATCGTCACCATATCCCTTACTCACCTGTCCTCCCACCAGCAATGGATTCCTTCACATGCCTTAATTATCGTATTTCTTGAAGCGGTTTGCATAAAAGGAAAAAGGATGTGACAACTCTCACCACAAGACATCATATACACAGCTTTATTCAAGCCTACATGAGGGCTAGCCTAAAAAAGCCACTAAAACTGAGTTAAAGATACGCCAGCTTTGACGTCCGTCAGCTTGTCGAGCCTCGGCAGCACATGCCAGCTGATATTACCATACCGAAGAACTCGTTCTCTGTTCTAAGGTTACCTTTTTTTTTTTTTTTTTTTTTTGCGTTTACCTTTGCGAATGTGAAGAGTTCAAAATATGATACTTTCGAGATAGGGGTGGGCTTTGGCATCCCTCACTTTGCTCTAGGAAGCATAGTTGTCGAGATTTTAATATTTTTCTAAAATTTCGTGGGATTTGACTATTTCCCGGATCCATGAAAGTTGCCAAAAGACACCTTGGGAATCCTAAGCTTTGCATAGTTTTTCATTCTTGGTTGTCCAGAGGTTCCGGCATATTCGGTCATCGAACATGCTAGTGACATACACAGATAAGCGATTTCATAATTATTGAAAGCGAATGCGTTCACTACCAGTCTATTTACCAATTTTGCAATTACCTTCTCGCCAATGCAGTATATATCCAGAACATGCTGCTTCAGTCACTGTACAAGCAATGGTGGCGCTGACCTATTTACACGAGTTAAACTCAACACACTGCGAGCAGGAAAAACACTGCACAAGCGCGAACGCAATCTAGAGGCGTGGAAGAAACACAGTTTGGGTGGGGGTTATGGGGAGGGCTCGATAAGTGCAACTGTATAACAGGGTAAGAGGTAAGCGCATTAGAGCTGAGAAAAAATAATAGAAAAAAAAATAGAGGTAAACAGAGAAGGGGAGGCTCCAGCTCTGCAATAGCAGGTAAACACAGCAGGTACGGGTAATTGGTGTGTCATATGTCAGGGCAGGGCCGGTGTTGACTGGGGGTCCGTAACTCAGCAAGTAATGGGCGGCAGAGGGGCAGGGTGCGGGTAGGGGGGTATTGGGAGGGGTTGGGAGGGACAGGGAGGGGTGGGATAGCGTCTGGAACACTGGGAAGGTAAAGAATTGAAAGAAAATGATTGAGGCGAGAGAGAGGAAAAGGGAGCATGACGGTGAGATTGGAACATGTAAATAAGTGAAAGCAGTAGTAGAGGTGGTGAGGAGATAGACACGTGTTGGCGTTACGGTAAAGGGTGAGGGGTGGAGATGAAAAGGAACAAATGAGGTAAAAGACAAATGAAGGATGCAGAAATAAAGTGAGAAAAGTAAATGGTGGAAAAAGAAAAAGGACGCAAGTGAGAGGTCATCTGAAACCAATAAATATTCACATACAAAAGCATCCACAGTCCCAGTCACAGTATCAACCAAAAGCGGCCACAGTCATAAAGACAAGAATATTCACACATAAAAACAACCACAGTCCTAAACACAGAAACGTCTACACACAAACGTATTCACTGGCACAAACCTATGGATCGACAGACACACAAAAGAACTCATATTCCAACACCCAAAACCCCACAAACACACAAACACAGGAGCACAAACGACCCCGGGGGAGGCCTCGCTAGAGCTCCTAAAGCCAGGTATTGGGAAAGAAGAGATACCAGGGGTCTGCATTATCGAGTTGTGTGGAGGAGGAGAGGGAGAGAAAAGAGCAGGGAAGGAGGAAGGAAGAATATGAGGCAGGACAGAGAAGAGAGTGGGGAGAGAGAATGTGAGAGAAAGAAGAAAGAGAAAGCATGTAAGAGCAAAAAAGGGATAGAAATAGAAGTGACTTGTAATAAAAGAGAATGATCGAGGAGGTAAAGACGAAGTAAAAGGAGAGAATGAAATGAAAAGGGAGAAAAGTTGAATAAACAAGAACGAGATGAAGGAAAGCAATGCATGGAAAGCAAAATGAAGAACAGAAAAAATTGAAAATGATAAAAGGAAAACATGACTAGAAGAAATAGGACAATCGTCGAAGGAAAAGAGGACGAAAAGGAGAAAGAGAAGGGAAAAAAGGATGGAGGAAGGGGAGGAGAATGACGACGGGAAGGAAAAGTGACGGAGAAGATCGGGGAGAGGAGGGGCAGAGGAAAAGAAAAAGGAAGAGGAAAATGATACTGACGAAAAGAGAAGCTAAAAAAATAAACATTCTACGCAATAACAGTAAAGGCTGATCAGAGAAAGGAGAAATGCAGATGATGAAATGGTGAATATATATAATTATGCCGAAATCACCAGCTCAGCTCTACTCACCGCATCCATGGCCAACTTATTAAAGCACCATTAACTTAAGAGGCACTTGACGGACTTCCTTCACATGTGCAGGTTTCACTCAACACTACGTCTTCCCTCACTTCAGGCAGAGGAGTGAACGCAAGGGATATTGGCCAGCTCCATGCTACCCTTATTGTTAGTCGCGCATTGTTTCTTTCTTTCATTAATTGTGGCAGGTACTTCTACCCTTCAGAATTAACCCATTCCAACCAAACTTGGATACGATGACCAGCCAATGATCTCCTTGTGTCCGCAAGGTTTCGGTTGCAAGGTAACTACTCGTTGCCTAGCAACGGCCGACAACCCGCTTTATTCGCACTTTTACGTTTTGATCACTAGAAGCATTACTAATGGCCGTAGAAATCTCTGACATCGTTAGGGTATTCTTGAAGTCATTCCCTAAGGTAAGTGTGTCATCCATTTTCCTTTCTCTCCTCTAGTATTCGAGTGGCAACCCTAAGAAGATTGGTCTCAGCGTCCCTAGCAACTATTACAGGTTTTCAAAAATGACCCCCTAGTTCCCCAGTGGCTCGATGGAATCGAATGGAAGTTTGCATGCTTATAGAATTCGACTAGTACTACAGCTTTCTATTGTATACCTGTGCTACATTGGCCAGGTCAGGGGTCAAAGGTCATCAAATGCGAAAACGGCGAACATAGCTAAAACACGCATTCGTGGGAGAATGCTTTAGCTTTTTTTTTTTTTTTTTTTTTTTTAAATTACTGCTGGTACTAAGTGTTAATGTGACGCTTTATTTTACAGTATAATTAAAAAGTAAGGATATATTCCCACCCACTAATGCCATAAGGTTGCCGTATCTGATAACATGTTTTCGTGTTCCATTTAATGGCCTCTGATCTTGTCTTCATTGTTTAATTCGAATACTGATTTACTGTTTACATGTTAATATTTTGGTAAAGAAACTTACATGAAAAAGAAATATTGATAAGTGGCTCTTGCTAATTTTGCCTCTTACACACCTCTTTTCCTTCTTCCTGTGTGTACATGATATAGATATTTAAATCATCCCCTAACTGTTATTCCGTCACAGTGCCTCTAAATTCTAATGTTCTTTGAATGCAAAGCATTTTACTTTTTTGCGTTGGTTTTGTGGGATTTCTTGAGTCTTTGCTTTGATGGCTGGGTGTGTTAGGGAAACTGGGGTAGAGGGAAAGAAATACAGCGATACTGACATAAGCAGACAATTACTCCTCATCCTTTAAATGAATGTACAATGAGGACATTTTGGAATTTTATTTTCGTTAAGGAAAAACTTCATTCAAGAGAGAAAGCCCCCCCATTACAAAATGAGTAATTCTAACCACTAGGACATATTTATCATTAATCTGAATAAAACTATACACAGACAGATATGGTTGCGTTTGTGTCGTACGGGCGAGTGATTGCAATAAGGTTAATGCACTCTTTCATTTTGGTGAGCTACTGCCGATGGGTTGGGGATGGCGTGCTGAAATATAGGTAATGGCTTCCGGCGTCAGGAATGGCAAAAGGGATGAAACGTTTCGCTAATGGTTCCCGCCAACTCACTCACTCTCACTGCTTCACTGCCAAACGTTCATTGTTCATGCTATTATAATATACTTCATCTCGCAGTTATTATATTTTATATTTCTGTTCATTATCTGTCGCTCCCTCACCGCCTTTTCAGTCACCTTTATCTATCTAGCAGTGATTATGAGGGTGAACTGTGAGGTCAAGCTAAATTTTTATGCTTTGATATGGCACGTTTTGATTACTCATCATCATCATCATCAGTCATTGCAAGTCTACTGCTGAACAAAGGCCTCTCCCAACCTTCTCCACGAATTCCCTGATTGAGCCAGTCTCGCCATGTTTTCACTGCAGACTTCTCTGCCTCATCGCTCCTCCTCCTGTCTGGCCTTTTTCTACTACGTTTACTGTCTCTTTGATTCCAGTCAGTCAGCCTCTTGCCCCATCGGTTATCCATTACTCTTGCTAAATGACCTGCCCACCTCCATTTATGTTCTTTTATAACTTCTTTAATGTCTCTGACTTTTGTCTGCTCTCTCACCCAAGTTGATCTTTTTCAGTCTCTTAACGATATTCCCAACATCGACCTTTTCATTGCCTTTTGAGAACGAATTAGTTGCTTTTCGATCGATTTTGTCAGTTTCCACTTCTCACAACCATACGTCACTGTGGAATTAAACATTCTTTATATACTTCTCGTTTCATACATATTGGCAAGCTACTTTTCATGATGTTTCTATGTTTACCAAAGGTTTTCCATCCAAATGTAATGCGTCTCCTTATTTTGCTGTCATGGTCTTCCTTTAATTTTAGTATTTGCTCCAAGTCGCTGTACGCCTTGACTTCTTCAAGAATTCTTCGCTAATTCTGATAACGCTTTTTTGTGTATTTGGATTAAACATTAGTTTTACTCCGGTTCATCTTTAGCCCCGCTTTGAGACTTTCTCTGTTCAGGTCATTTAATGTTTCTTGCAATATCTCTTCTGTTTCTGAGATTAGGACAATGTCATCTGCAAATCTTAAATGGTTTAGCTTTTCTTTTTTCCGTTGTTTTCCCAGTCCAGCTGTCTGACAATGCTTTCTAGGCATGCTGTAAATAATTTTGGTGTAACTGTATCTCCCTGACGCACGTCCTTCTCAATCTTAATTTTTTTCCGAGTCTTTATGTAAGTTATATGTTGGTGTTCCTTTATATATATGTTTTCGAGCAGTTTTACAATACTCTCATTTCCTCCTTGTTCTGGCAATGAATTTACAATTGCCATGTGCTCCATTGAGTAGAAATCCTTTTCATAATCAACAAAACCTAAGCACAGTGGTTTACTATATTCTGTAGTTTTCTCAGTTAGCTGATTCATTGTGTGTTAGATGATCAGTAGTCGAATACCAGCTTCGGAATCCTGTCTGTTCACGAGGTTGGTTTAAATCCTCATCACTTATCAGTAAATATCATCAAAACATTTATACAATTCTTCAAGCGTTGACCATGATGTAACATGAATGTGAGAATATAAGAACTGTTGTGACTGTATCTTTTGAAAAGAGAGAAAATAGTTCTAATGAAAATCGTTCTTGGTAAGAAATAAACAGCTGGTGTGGAATTCAGCAAAGAAAGCTATGTACCTGTCGGAGTTAAGATCACTAATGGCTATTGAGATACACTTCTTAACTCAGCTTTTTTGGCATTCTTTGGTTAACAGGAAAATATTTCACCTGGTGATTGCCGTTCTGGTATAAATATGAAGCCACTGGGGCGGTGGTATGATGGTTATAACTATTCCGCTGTCAGCTCGATACATGTTGCTATATAGCCTAGTTTGTATGGGCAGTTGACGTTTCTGTGTAGTTCTGCGTCGTTTATTACGTGAATATTCTCATCTCCTGGAGAGGGTTCCAGCGCTTATGAATTCATATTTTCTTTCAGGTGCAAAACTCATTAAATGATATTACAGAACTTTGGGGGGTTAGGCCCGTTACTCCCTCCATTTTTGCGTGGCGTTGTTGGGATTGTTGGAACTTCTTCCTCGTTTTGTTTCGTCATACAATTTAATAATACGTAGAGTGAGGAAGTTTTGACTTTCGTGATCGATATGAATGAAGCCCCTGGAAAAAGGCAACGAGCAGAAAGTACCTTGGAACTAAAGATGAAGTTTCTGTGAACGCTATAGATTAAAACATTCATAAAAGAGGTTAATCTCATCGCTAAAGGATTTATATTGGCTCTGTTTGTTGTTCCCCCACAACAAGCGATCACCTTTCCAAACCTGGATACAATGGTCTGGGGGTTGAAAGAATAAATTATAGCATATATCTCTCGACAGAGATATCTGGAGGAAAATCGTTACAAAAGAAAGTCTAAATGACGGAACTTAATTGCATGAATATAAGAGCCATGACGAAGAGTTGAAACGGACCAAAGAGAGGGAAGAATGCAAGAAGGTATGAGGCGAGGAAGGGGATAATATGTGTGGGTACCAGTACACCTAAAAGGGAGATGGTTCATTAGCAAGGAAAGTGGGAGGAAGTATGATATTTAATGGGAGGGAGGATTAACCCTTTGCCTCCTAGCAGCGGGAATATGTGATGTTTTAAGGCATTTTAATAAGTTAAGCACAGGGGAGGGCCTAAAATTGAGCCTACTAACTTCAAGCCTCTGATCTCGTGGGTAAAGGGCGTACCATCATTACAAAATCGTACATACAACAAATTTTGGGTATTCTGGTCTTAGCTGCTAAACCATAGAAATACGTGCCATTTGGGAGCATTATTAAAACCTTATCAGTTGTTAGTACTTCATTTTGGACCTATGAGATTCGCGACTATCAGCCAATTGTTGTAGGGCTGTATGTTCAGTACTAAACCTGCAAAATCCCACACGCAGCATTTTCAGGTTGCAAAAGTTAAAGATGAAGACGAAGTACGTCACAACACTTCTGTGAAGGAACAAGGAAGGAGGGAGGAGATATGTAGAGACAGAGGTCGTTACGGTACATAAAGAACACCAGACAGGAACGTCCAAAGTGTCTGAATATGTCCACTTATATGTCCGGTATTTCTGATGCATTGAAATAATAGTGCAATATTTGTAATGTTGATACCAATCACTCGTCTGTCTTAAGCTTTACATAAAAATGATAAGTGAACTTAGCCTCTACCGTAAGAAACATTATTCCAGTATTTGGCTTTTTTCTTTTTGACGAGTAATGAGCATTTGTGTAACAGAGCGGAAAATGTCCAACACCACAGACTTAAAAGCTCATAGTTCTGAAGGCACGGACTGGCTTAATGCAGCGAAAGAAGTTTAATGAAAAAAAAAAAAAAAGTCAATTTACTTCCATTATGGAAAATGACAAACATGAAACGTTTAAGCTCTTCATTTCACACACTGATAAGAAAGTAAGAAATTAGTATGCATCATCTGGACATCTAAACACGAGTACAGGGACTCAGAAAAACACACACACACACACACACACACACACACACACACACACACACACACACACACATTCACACCGTAATAACAACTTTACACTTTTCTTTTTCCCTCTCAAACACTCACACATTCTCACACATGCATACAAGCCTCTCTCCTCCACACACACAGCAACAAACTCCTACTGACCCCCAGCCTTGCACCCCGTCTAAAAAGTTCGTCCCCTGACAGTTGTGCCGGTCACGCCTCACCCATGACTCAAATCCTGGTATTGATCACTTGTCACTCTGTATTCACTCCGCTTTTCTGCATTTTAACTTTTTATTCTGGCAGCGTGCAGTGTTTACCCTTCCCGAAAGGTCTGTTACTGTCATATAAAAAAGTGGATAGGTTTATACCAGGTCCAGTCGATTTCCACTCTATTTTTTTCTTCCATTTGGTATATCTCAGACAACATAATCCATAGAAAACACTGTTGTGATTACTGGACTTGAACTCGGACGATGACTTAATTCAAGAACTGAGAGTCAAATCGCTAATGTAAATCATAAATGAACATTCACGGGCAATTTTGCCCCTGATATTTTATGATATATCTCCCTATCTTCTCCCCACCTTTGACAAACCCTACTTAATATACATAAGTAATTGTAAGAACTGGAGGAAGGAACCTGATACCATTAACTATAATAATGGAAAAGGGACCCCCTTTTCAGAAATATGTTCAAACTTCGAATATGGAGCAGAAAGTAGAAGTATAATACAAGGTTTCAGGTAAACGTCCTGGATATCCTAATATCTGGGTAATTTGGCATCATCCTATCGTCTTTGTCCGGATTCTTAAAGACAAAATGGGTTGGAATGAATTGACCACTGCATGTCAGGGCTTGTGTTATTAGGACTCACCAGTGGTCCAGAGATTGCTATATTAATTTTCCTCAAATCTGGCCTATAACTGCCAACTCTCCATCTTGATTGCTAAATTGTAACAACAAATTAACACAAAAATATGATGCTATTCCCGACTTGCTAAGAGAAGGACGGAAAATTGTAGTTTTGTCTTTCTGCCACTGAATTACGTGGAATAAGCTGCAAAAGAACGAAACTCTAGACCAGTTTAGCGTATAAGTGATGGCATTCTTACTTCCTTCTGCCAACCCCCAGCCGCTCTCCAACATGTATCGTACTCGTCCACTTTCTCCTTCCACCTGGGCCGTGTATTGGCAAGTGTATCAACCAGGTATACCGGGTGAGGTGTGAGAGGATCGACCGCCGCTCGACACTGGATCAGCATCAACAAGCCAACTTTGCTGCTACTGGGCCGAGTTGTCTGGAACTGCCGGCGGGGTTTATTAGCGAGGACCAAACAATAATGGTGGTGTTGGCGAGTTTGACTAAGTTGGTGTTGAGGATAACTACATCCATTAACACACACACACACACACACACACACACACACACACACACACACACACTACCAGCTAACGACACCCTGATTGCTGACCATGTTCTTTACTAACTTACCTATGGGTTTACAAATAATTAGAGCTGCCCAGGTATCTCTCCAAAACACTTTTATTTTTTCCGCCTACTACTTCAATCCTGCATGGAGAAGAGTCAGCACTCACTTCGACAAAAATGTACACAACGGCAGCGAACAACTATGCCTGAGAAACAAAAATGAAGAGAATCATAAATTTCCACCAATGCTGCGTTTCGCGGTTAAGACCTCGTGAGATGTAACGGACAATTCCGCTATTTGTCTTTCACTTCGCCTTCTTTCTTTTCCATCGTCAACTGCATTCTATTACTATCGTCTCTTCTTTCCCATAACGTTCCAGTTTCTTCTTTTACTGTTATGCTTTCCTTTTTACCGGATCGTCCCTGTTCCCATTTCGTTTTTCTATCTATACTTATTTCCCATTCAAAGCTGTGTACTGCTTCGACTTCATATTTCCTTTCTTCCCTTTTTCACTTTTTTTCTTTGTCATACACTTTCTTTTTGAGCACGTCTCCTCTCATGTTCAGCCTTTAATCTCGCTGTGGCCTGCTTCACGTCCTCCTTTCGCTTCCCTCATTTTAGTACAACAGAGAGAAAGAAATGAAATAAATATATACTGTCATAAAAATATGCACTATTTTCATTACCTTCTATTTATTCTGCTTGCATGGGTTAGCCCAGGGAAAAGGACTTGCTTAGGTGTATTATTTGTTCTGCATCAGTGATCTGCAGTATCTACCGAGCGTACGTTTCCCCATCAAAGACCCACTCCCTGAAGATCTGGTCGAGGGCGAGGGCCGAATACAAGTTGGGTGATGTGTGCAGGTCCGTCGTTTAAGACTCAGATGTACTGTAAGTGATAATGCACGTATTTTGTTTCCAGTATTTCATATGTTTTTTACTGATCACGGCTTATTATGTACACGTATGTATAAGAGTGTCTGTAAAAAAGAGAAGAAAGATGTTTTATGTAAGGACCAAGATTGCCTTTTAATTTTACTACTGAGCATACGACCGTAATCTTCAAGGATGAAAGCATATTTTGACAGCTGTGGAGTAAGCAGCATTTCTCTAAAACCTTAAATGCACAAACACAGCATCCCTTATACCGGCCACTAAGGGTAGCTACCATGAAGAAATCAGGACCAGGCTTCATTTCTCTCTGCTGATGATAGCACTTTACATTCATGGGTCGTCAATGAGAAAAGAATGATAATTGTGTCTGACCTAATGCTGGTTAATGCAGACGTGTATGGTGGTAGGAAGCGAAGGTGGTGAGGGTGGAAAGATGCAGACTAGAGAGGGAAGAGAATGATCGAATAATTTCTTTTAGACTATTGTGGTCTCTAGCTTATTGTAGATGACACCGTAATCACAGCCTACCCTGGAACAGATGGTTAAAAGGATCAAATAGGCTATTGAGGTATGTTTCCTTTGCACTGTGTTTGCTCGCAGTACTTTCCATGCAACACCCTCATCTTCTTTATCACAACTATCTCCACGTACATAAATTCAACGAGCTATTTTTTTGTTCACTTTCAAATGGTTATCTGCAGCGAACGTTCGTGCAACTACCAGTATCTGATAACACATCTGCCTTCCCTAGAGTCATGTTTTTAAATATTCACCATGACTGCCCTCGGAGACCTCTCTCTCTCTCTCTCCCTCTCTCAGAATGAATTTCCTCCCTCCCTCTGGGTGAAAAATATCAGCCTCGCTGTAGTGTACATACGGTACATAAACTCTCTCTCCCCTACACACCCTCGCTACCCTGTGTTTGTATTTCACTCACATCCTTTTTCGTGTTTTCCTGTAACTTATTCTTTCTCTGTTTTATTCCCCTTTCCTTCTCTTTATTCTCACCATCTCTTCTTATCCTATTTTCATTATTAATATTTATCAGTTTATCTATTTTTTTCCCGCATTTAGACATTTTTACTCATTTTGTCAGATAATCTCCCCTCACATATGGCGACATAACATACTTTCCGACGATAATTATCACTTTTTTTTTCATCAATCTGTATTACTAATTTTGCATTTGTTTATTTGTTGCTAATGTGGTTTCAGGCTCATCTGTGCGTGAAACCCGGTGGTAATGCAAACTAAAACTGACCCTTTTCATGCAGTCCACCATCCTGCTATCGAGGCAAAGGCCGGGATTTCAGGAACGTTTGCATAATCAGACTAGGTCCTGCCTCGTGAAAAAGTCGCTCTCCTGCACCACCGAGACTCCCTATAACTAAAATATATTCTCGAAATGTTTGTTTAGTACTCCATCATACTTATGCTAAAGAGTTTATGGTAATCTCACTTCTATCCTACTTATTTCATTACCGTTTCTTTGTTCAGATCCCCCATTTATCGGTTCCTAATAATTCATTAACTGTTTCATTTTGTTCACATCTCAAAATATTTCCACTCCTTTTCATTGTGCTCTACGCGCGCGCGCGCGCGCACGCACGCGCACACACACACACACACACACACACACACACACACACACACACACACACACACACACACACACACACACACACACACACACACACACACACACACACACACACACACACACACACACACACATCAGGTAGTGGGGGCACAAAATCTCGCCTTCATTTCCATGTTTACTTAGTGATCTCCAAACGTACTGATTATGACTGAAGTAACCAGGCAGAATAAACAGCATGACGGGATCAGACGAACCAGCAATTGTATTCACTATGGTCAAATACCTCCTTCTGAACTGTTCTTTCCTCTAGTTTGATCTTGCATGCCTCTGCTTTAGCACTTGCATATCTATCAATAAATGACAGTTTCTTCTCAGCACATTGTATCTGCCTGTATTATATGCCACGGAGATAATGGCAATAGCATATACAGATTTTTTTTATAGCGAAGAAGAAAGAACCAAGGGCTTGAAACGCGAAAGTATTTGTTCTTTCCATGTGGTAGACTGTGACCTAAACTTATAGATGCTGTGGTCTTGGAGGCATTAATGATAGAGTTGACAGTGGTGGGTGACAGACTCAGGACACGAGAAAGAAATGGCACTAAGGATAGAAAGGAGGGAAAGATGGGTGGAAGAATGAAAGAGAGATCATGAGGAATAGAGCAGAAAGGGGAAGAAAAAGGGGGAATAATAGCATATAAGTTAAGGGAAGAGTGGGTAAGGAGAGGTGGGAGAAAGAAGAGAATGATGGAACTTTCCATTTCTTTTACCTCTTAACTCCCCTAACACACATCAGCTGCTCTGCTCCTCATTCATCACCTGATAATTATCCCTACACCAGTTGTTCTTGCCTGTTCACCAATGTTCGCCATTCCTCATCTCCACTCTACTCCCCTCCTCCTAATCTCTCCATTTCTCACCCCATCTTTACATCAGCTGCCTGGCACCTCATTCCTCTCCTTATAACCATCCTGTCTTTCATTCCTGTTTGCTATTTCTCATCTCACCATCACTGCCTTCTTCCTCAGTCCCCACTTCTCTCTTCTTAAAACTCCCTACCTTCATCATCCTCACTAATGAGCCGCTTCCATCACAACCCATGCGCTAATGTGTAAAAACTTTCCTGTTCTCAGTCCACTGTGCTAAGAGCTTCCTAATTCCCTCATGGAACTTGGGCGAGAAGAGTTGGAGAATGAGAAGAAAGAGTCGGAGGGGTGAGAGAGTGGAGAGAAAGGCTGAAAGAGAGAGGTAAGAGGGGTGAGAAAGGAGTGATCTTTTGAGTGTAGGATATAACCGGTAAAGTGCGCTTTATGAAAGCGTGTCGAACGAGGGAGCGACATGTTATCACGATTTCTCTCTAACATATCATTTCCTCATGATGGTCGCCGAACAATCTCCGATATTTACTTGCTAGAGCTGATGCCAAAATACACAGTGTTATGACAGAAAATCTTTTTTAAATCTGATTTTGCAATTGAGGAGCTCACCGATTAGAGCCGAACACTCCCTTGGAAAGCTCGAGATTCCAAGGGGTTTCTACTCCTTTATGGGTGAGTTTTTATTTGACATAATTTATTGAATAAATATATCCCACGCTGAAAGAATTTCATCTCTATTTCATATAGGCGTAAAGTTATTAGCTTCTGCTTGATGTAACGGTCGGGTAGGGTAGGGCCGTGACAGGCCGGGTCGCTCATATCCAAATTTAATTGAGAGTAAACATCGCTCGTTCGAAATAAGATGTGCAGGGTAGTTCATATATAAAGCTCCTCTTCCACTTCACTGGGCAACTTCTCGTGTACTGTGGGGATGACTCTGAAAATTATTGATGTTTAACCATCATTTATTCATCTCCTTCTACAACTGGCACATTCACGCCCATACCAAGAGACTGGGCCTTCCCCGCAACATATAAAGTACCGTCATATGAGTTTTATTGTTAGCGAAACACTTTTATAACTCCTTTTCATATCATGCTTTGTTCTCTCGATTTATGCAATGGCAACTTTATATTCCTGCATTCATTCCATCCATTTTTTCTCGTTTTCTGAACTCCTGGTCAGTAATTACTGTAATTCATAAGTCTGTCTTGATAATTGGGTGTAGGTGGGAGGGAAGGATTTTGTTCTGGGAAGAGCTGATAGAGGGATGAAGGAAGGAAAGAGAAAGAGAGAAATTAAGGAGGAGTAACTCATGCATAATTTCATTTTAGTGTATTCACACCATTCCCGATCATTTCATTTTCAGGTTCTCTCCTTGGCTTACGAACACCTTCATTTCCTTTTGAAAATCACTCGCCTTCCTCATAACCACTTTTTTTCACGTCGAATTATCTTCCCCCTCAGTTATTTTTTTCACCCCATAATTTCATTTCTTACATCCTCGCTCCAAAGCCCATATTTTTTATGCTGTACCAAACCATCAGCCAGAGGTAAGATGAAGTGTCTGAGTAGTGAACTGAATTTAAGTGATGTGGGAAAGGAGCTGACGAGACTATAGTAAAAATAAATAGCCTCAAATTTATGTAGGGATGGTTGACTGTAGAACTGAAAGGGACAAAATGTGAGAGTGGAAATTATTCGAATCAGTCTGTTACCAATTTCCTATTTACTTACTGCCTTTCTCCCCTTAGTGAGGCCTCCACAACCTGCATCCATACATTCCCTTCCCCCACTACACGTCAGTTCCCTAACCCCATAACTCAGGTGGCACATTGGCCAGCAAACACACCCCGATATATGGCCTCAGTCACGAATCACAGCTTGACATTCTCACTGGGATTTTTTCTCAAACCCAAATTCCTTAATATTTTGACGATTTCCCATTCGTTTGTGTTTGAGCCTTTACAAAAAGAAAGTGTATGATAGAAAATTGAAAAATAACTGTACAATTAAGGCAGATTTTCTTGTATATTGTATGGTCTCATTCCTTCTCGACTTCCTCCCTTATCTGAGTCTGACGTTTCTCTCTCTCTCTCTCTCTCTCTCTCTCTCTCACACACACACACACACACACACACACACACACACACACACACACACACACACACACACACACATGTATAGGACCTGCATCACAGCCACACACACAAAATATTCCAGACACGAAACTCTGGTATTGGCCGAGCCAGTAACACCAGTTGGTATTGGGAGAGAGGGGCAGTATGTGCATGAGGCAGTATAAGGATGGGAACAGTGTGAAAGTAGTATGAGAGCGGGGGAAACGTGAGAGTCGGGTAGTGTGAGGATAGGGGCAGTGTGAGGTAGCAGGCAGTGTGAGGGTGGGGTTAGTGTTAAGGTAGGAACAGTGTGGGGATGGGGACAGTGTGAGAGTGGGGGTAGTGTGAGGATGTGGCAGTTTGAGGGTAGGGGCACTGTGAATGTGGGCCAGTATGAATGTGGGGCAGTGTGAGATTTAGGCGACGTGAGGGTGGTGGCAATGTGAGGGGTCGCAGTGTATGGTCAGGGCGATGTAAGGGTGAAGGCAATGAGAGTTGTAGTAGTGTGGGGGTGGGAGCATTTTAAAGGAGGGGTCAGCGTGAGGGTGGAGGCAATGTGAGGATAGGGACAGATTGAATAAACTAAGTAAAGCATCAGAAACTAAACGAGGAAAGAATATAAAGTTTATATAACAAGTGTAAGAGACATTGTACAACAAAAAAAATCAGCCAATAAATTTATCGCTTTCTTGCCCCTCAGTTCCTGAAAAGGGGCTTAGGGGCAACATCACTGTGTTCATGTTGGACGTTAAGATCAAGAGCAGGAATAGTAAAGGGACAGAAGAATTACAACTAGGGTTGGAAAAAGGTAAGAGAAGCAAGTGAGGGCACAGTACAATGGATGAAGGGACACAAGGGAAAAGGGGAAGATGAGCAGCAAAGGCTTGTGTTGAGGAGTGATAGAAAATTTAGAACAAACACCCTCCAACCCAGCACACACAAGCGCGCACACAGAAACTAAAACAAACGCCTGAAATCGTGGAGGAGAGACAAAAGGAGGAAAGCAAAAGAGTAAGGAAGGTACAGCAGAGAATGAAGTAAGTGCTGCAAGGAAGAGGGAAGATAGGCTCGGTGGAGGTAGAGGAAGGATGAGAAGGACAGACAGCAGATGATACGAGCGGTTGGACGCGGAGGGAGTACTATGGAAAATGACATTAGCGAGTTATATCGTGATGTTTAATATGTAAAGACAGAAAAAAAAAACACTGAACAAGTGGTGCCAGGCACAACAAACCTCGCCCAACAGCAGTTGTTTTGTTGCTGTTAAATACTGAATCGATACTGCCATTTAGTGTCAGTACGTTACTCAGGTCTAAGGTAATAACACGAATATTTTCAAGTTACGCCCTCTGAAAATCCCTGATCTTGCGTTTGACCTTTCAAGGTCACTCAAGGTCAAAGGTCATGGTGCCAAATAAAAGTTCATATGAGACTTTCTATATCTTGATAATAGTAAGTATCTATTCTCAACTGCTTTCTGGTTATAGCCCCCTGAATATCCGAGACCTTAAGTTCGACCTTTCAAGGTCACTTACGGTCAAAGGTCATGGTACTAATTAAAACCCGTTATGGGACTTCCAATATGTTGATAATAGTAAAAGTATCTCTAGCTTCTACCAGTTTCGAGTTATAGCCCCCTGAAAATCAGTGACCTTGAATTTGACCTTTCAAGGTCATTCAAGGTCAAAGGTCTTGGTGCCAAATGAAAGCCCATATTAGGAACTCCTTAATGTTCATAACAGTAAATATATCTTTTATTACCGGTTTCATGTTATAGGCCTCTGAAAATCCGTGACCTTGATTTTAACCTTTCAAGGTCACTCGATTATCTCCAAAATTTAATCATTTTCTTTTGGAACCAGTGCCCACATATACTGAACGTTTCATGTAATTTCATTCTGGAGCTTCTCCGTAATGTTGCTAACAAACAAACAAACTCGACAAAGAACATTGCCTCTCCGGACTCCGTCCGGACGAGGTAACTATAAAAAACTTGGGAACAGAGTACAGAGATAATGACAGAGAGAGAGGAGAACGCACAGTGAGAGGTGGAGACTATGGAAGAATGGAGCTGTGAAGGGCAGTGAGTACGTAAAAATTTGACAGCCAGAAGAGGAAATTGCTATTCGGGGAATGGAGGGAGGGGTAGGAGAGGAAACAATTAGTCCAGGTGAAATGCCAGGAATGACGGGGAGAGAGGAGATAGAGGATCGAGGATTGGGGAGGGAATGACATGGTGGAGGAGTGACTGTGAGAGGAAAGTGGGAGAGAGGAGATGGAAAGGAGACTCAGGGGAGAGGCATAATATATTTGTAGTATATATAATTTGGCCATACATCCAAAATCTCTATTTCAAGGTTATTGACGGCAGTATGTGTGCTGATTTTGTCAAAAAAAAAAGAAAAAAAAAGGTACAAATGAAATAGATATGTGATTCGTGTGTGTGTGTGTGTGTGTGTGTGTGTGTGTGTGTGTGTGTGTGTGTGTGTGTGTGTGTGTGTGTGTGTGTGTGTGTGTGTGTGTGTGTGTGTGTGTGTGTCCTTATTTTTAAGTATACGACGTTTTTCTGGTTTGGTTATGTTTTTCGAAAAGATCCCAGTAAAACACAGGTACACTTCAACTTGTAGGTTTTCGAATCGAAATAAACTCATTCTATTTACTTTGACAACAAGTGAAGGCATATGAAAGATTCTAAGTGAAATGATATGTAAGATGAGGGTGTCAATAAAGAGGGGGGGGGGGGCTATCATATCCTACAATAATTATTAAAACGACCAAGGAGAGAAAGACATAGATCAGTAGGCTAAGGTACGAGGAAGAGGAGATGGAAGGAACGAAAAGAGGGAGATTAATGGAGAATGAGGAGCCAGTAAAATGATGTAAAAGCAAATGAGAAGAAAGTAGAGACGTAAATGGAAAGAGGAGAAAGTGCATAACGTGGTGGACTGTAAAATCAATCTCAGTGTGCTACTCAGGCATGAAAACAGTATTCAAGTTGGGTGGCAGAATTTCTTCGAAAAGGGGATGGCACTGTGTACTGTAGTGATGTGCAGAGTTCCGTAGCGCCAAGAAGAAATGTAGATACTGTAGAGAAGTAAGGCGGAAAATTACACGGAAATATATTCATTGAGAACTGTCGGGAAAAACTGAACTTTCGAAGAGTCACACATCCACGAGGTGGAAGTTGTGGGAAATTGACATGGAGCGTTGTCCAGACACGGAGTTGTAAGGTAACACGAATCATAAGCAAGGAGTAAGAACCTCCTTCGTCATCTAATACCAACTAGATATATAAAACGCTAGTTCTGTAGAGACTGGAATAATCCGAAAACTAACGAACGGCACCTAATTGTAATGACTATCAAGTTTGCTCTGGAATACTGTAGACCATTACAGACTACAAAGGCAAGTGCAAATGCGATTGAATGAGGTTGGGTGGGGGGAGAGTTTAGGAGAGAAGGAAAATATGAGGTAAGAGGGCTTGTGAGTAAAAGGAGGGAGAATTTAGGAAAAAGGGGGAATAGGAGGTAAGAAGGCTTGTGAGTAGAGGTAGGGGACTGAAGAGGTGCTGAAGAGAATGAAATTAAAGAATGAAAGCAGA
This sequence comes from Coenobita brevimanus, assembly GCF_032717465.1. Classification (NCBI taxonomy): domain Eukaryota; kingdom Metazoa; phylum Arthropoda; class Malacostraca; order Decapoda; family Coenobitidae; genus Coenobita; species Coenobita brevimanus. The sequence continues at coordinate 51,441,422 of NC_136966.1, forward strand.
AACAAAAAAGCTAGAGGTTAATGGGATCAATAGAATAGAAGAAGGGAAAGGAAGGGCAGGAAATGGAAAACAGACGAGAACAAAAAGAGAAAGAATACAAGTAGGGAGGGAACAGGAAGAAATAGTAAAACTAGTGAGGGTGTAGGAGGGGAAGAAAATAGGCTGAGAGAGAGAGAGAGAGAGAGAGAGACGAGGGAGGGGGGGGGGGGCAGCAGAGGCTGGACGGAAGCCAAGGCCCTGTCCCCTCATATTTCTTTATGTTCTCTGGACTGACACACTCTCAGGCAACGGTACTAGCAACCGGAGCAGAATAAAGGAGTAAGAGGCTAGGTACAGACAAGTATGTGCACGGTACACAGGTAGGCAATGGACATGCAGAATTCCAGCGTACCCAGTTCTGACAAAAACGCATTACAGTAGGTAAGACACTGTGGCAGGGAGTTCTGGAAAGGTCACTAACATAAGTACATTTGACAGTCAAAGAAAATATTATGATGACATTGGGACGCATTCTTACGAATCGTGTTCCTGAATATCGTACATGATAATGGTCAACGAAGAGATTTTCTGCTGTGTACTGTGATCCTAATTACTGATGAATCTTCACCACAATACATGCTTTTATCCGACTATGACCAAGAATTGACTTTTATGTATTTGGGGAACTTTTGAAGACAAGTCTTCTCTTGTGTAATATAAACAGCTCTCTGGTAGCATTATGTACTGCAGACAGGCAGTTCTTTGAAAACACTTGTTTCCTGAGACCACTAAGGCTGATGATATTCTCCACAACTCACGGTTCCACAAAGACAGCCATCTCTTATTCACTAGTCAGAGTCAAGATGTTAATCATTCCAGATTTAACACATCAAAGGCATCATGCCCATACCTAGAGGTTCTTATCTTCCCTTACTACATGGCAGGTTTGACAGCCCCAGTCTGTAGATATAAATTCCTAATTTCTCTGAACATTTCCTACTTGGCAAAAAATTATATCGTGTCCACGTGAGAGTTCTTCCTCCCCATGTGTAACATACCCTCCCTGTAAATTTGACATGTATATTTTACATGACAGTCTTGAACGTCTAAGGCTGCACCCTGGCACTGTATGACCTTATCTAACTGGTACATAAAACGATCATTTTCCAACAATGTGCAAATAGAGATACACGACGACGTTCGTATTCTTATTACATAGGAAGGCTGAGGCCAGCATTACTCCCACCACAAAGCCTGGTTTACTTCCCTATAAACACGTTCTGTTGGCGGTGGCCAAATATTGCGTCTCTGTCGGACTGGATGGGTGGAGGGTCTTGGGGTTTGGGAGAGAGAGCGGAAGAATAAAACTGTGGAGGGAAAACATGAAGGTGGGACGAAAGAAGAACAGACAGGGACAGTGATTATATGGAAAATGAACAAGGACTGACAAAGACAGGATAATCGAAGGAGAGAACTAAGAAGAAATCAGTGGCAAGAGGAGAGAGAAGCGAAATGGGGGAAGCTGAATGACGGGAGCAAAAATGGTAGACAGGAAGCAATACGCAAAAGGACAATAAATGCTCATTAAGAAAAGATTTTATGAATAAAATAGTTGACAGGAGAAGAATGTTGAACGGGATGCGGGGGTTCCGTGTTACAGTGTGACCAGATTTAAAAAGTTAAAATATAGACAAAAATGTAGGTATTACGATAATTCTTTTGACGTTTGCAAAAATGACAGAGCCCCATATTACTTTCTGTGACTGGCGAAGGAAAAATAGAGACTACAAAGCATCGGAAAAAGGAAGAAGCTGAAATGTGTGATGAGCATGATAGCCACATGATGCTGGGATAGACGAACGCTGACAAAATATTTTTACTAATACTTATAACCGTTGACTGAGATAAGACACTTAAGTCGGTCAGTTTGATAGTCGAAATTGAATAATCTGTTCTCAATGACATAGGCAATTTCATAAATGAAAGAAAAATTCTGCATATTAGAATAAATCCTGTCATTGTAATACCAGTATACCGAAATTCCATTTCTCTCTCTTCTTTCTTATTTGTCCAAGACTTTTCCTCTCAATTAAGCTATTTTTAAAGCTGCTTACTTCTTTTTTTCCTTTCACCTCCATCCTCTTTCACTATTTGTTCTCTAACCAATATAAGTTTTGTCATTAAACTCTATTTCATACCTTATACTTCCCCATTTACAGGTATTTCCCCTGTTTTGTTCTTTTTCGATTTGTCTAGTTCTCCCCAACAGGGAGAGTATGTTTTCATCCCTGTTTGCTTGTTAGTTTGTTTGTCGAAAACTGAAAGAGAGATTTTGGCCAAATTTTGTGGGTAGATAGCCTACGTTCCAGGGAACAATAGATTAAGTTCTGGGACCGATTCGGATCGTATTACAGATTCTGGATCCGGAAAACACTTTTTGCGAAACCCTAATTTGTGATGAGAAACCCTAACTTATTATGAAGTGGTTTGGAAATTAAGTTACCCTTGTCGGAGAGATGCGCTCTATTGAGTACCCCTCTGGTGTTTGTCTGTTTTCTCCTTTTGGTTTCGCCAAAGATACATACTGCACAAAATACTGGATACAGGCAGAATAGAGGATAACTATCACGGGAAAGCCTCTAAAAATGTATAGTGGCTGAATGGCTTGGCACTCTTTAAGCACCAGAGTGTAGAGTGCACAGTGTCATCTGAAATAGAGCAATATATTTATTGGCCAAATAAAGGAAATATTTACATAGTTATTCACGTATTACATATTGATATAGAGAATACGCGATATGTTTCAACACCAGATTCAGTTTTGGTATCAAAACAAGTAATGTAAACTCCTATAAATATGAACGATGAATTATTACTGATGAAAAACGCACTGTGGCCTCTGACACACTGAAATGCAATATCAGTTCCCATTAAAACTTAATTCAGCTCGTAATGTATTCATTAACTTTTACCTCTGCCGCTTTCGGAAGCAGATTAATCAACTAGTGTGCTTTTAATATGTGATGATCTCACCTCAGGGGTTGTTGGGAAAATGGCAACACATGCAGGCCTACACGGTGATGTTGTGCGAGGCAACGGATTAATATAATGGCCATGGGCACTTCCCATTCATCCTCTTTCTTTCTACTTTGTCCTTTTTCTATCATTGTTACGCATGTTCTCACAGCTCCGGCACCAAACATGCGTTCCCTATGTCGACTATCACGCCACACCCACGCGGTGCACCGCGTCACACACATCTCATTCCTGCCACTTATCCATCATCACGTAAACTTCTGCTCACCATTCGCCCACTGACGGTCACACTTCGATTTTACCAATAACGCACCAAACATCACTGCTATTTTGAGGATTTCTTCAACTGAATCAAAAAAGCTGGTCCCTTTTTTGTCTTCTACTTTCACCTTTTATCATTCGTCTCGCCTTTTTTGTTTTTTGTCAGCAGTCATAACTCTCCATTCATTCTTTCAGTAAATGACGCCATGTTTACCTTTTTCTAATACTTTCACACTATTTAAGCCAGCTTGTTCAATGGTCTAAAGTACTGTAGAATTTACATATTCTAAGTTACCCTTGCTCTTATCCTAGTGTCCTACAGGTAATATTGTTCATAACAGGAAGGATCTCTCGTTATAAAAGGGTTGAAACCTCCCCCTCCCCTCCTCAGGCAACCAAAGAACCAGTGGTGTCAGGCTTCCCCAGCGATAGCCCATACCGCAAACTTTGCTCATTGCCCTGATGGAGGGAGATCCAGGGGACAGGCATGTCATTAGAGGGGACTAAGAGTGATGGGGTAGGGGGAAATGCTGGCTGGAGAAGGGATGAGGTGAGAGAAAGAAGAAGCTATGTAGGATGAGGGTGAAATATCGATGCGAGACAGATGATCATAGAGAGGATCATAACTATGTAGGGTGAGAAAAGGATGATCAATCAGAAGACGACAAAAAATGAAGTAGAAGAAGAAAAAGAAGATGAAAAGGAGGAGGAGGAGGAGGAGGAGGAGGAGGAGGAGGAGGGGGAGGAGGAGGAGGAGGAGGAGGAGGAGGAGGAGGAAGAAGAAGAGGAAAAGGGAAGAATTTGTGACAGACGTCTCTGGGGTACGGCGAGTGAAAAGCGAAGTTTACTAAGAGGAAAGCGGGAAGCTGATAAAAGATTAAAAAATATAGGATAAAGAGAGATAAAGAAAAGCGAAGAAAGAATGGAGAATAAAAGAGAAACAAATGATGAAAACAATAAGGAAAACAGTAACGCTAACTTACGAGCAAGAAACACAACACCGACGTCATGCAAGTAGAAATGTTAATGCAATGTGACGAAGGATGGGGGTTTGAGGAAAGATATATTTTTACCCTGCATCACGCATTAAAACTTTTTTCTTTATATTCCAAGATCCTTCTATCATTTTCATATATTCTACAGAAAAGCATGCAAGTTACAGTACGTCCATAGTAACAACTTTCCATATCCTCACAGCAATATCGTACCTGTCACTCACTTTCGTCCAGTGAACCCTGAAATTTAAGAAAGACCTTTGAAAATCAACCTTCTTTGTGCTTTTCCTGCCAGACATTTGCTCGTCTATAACACTCTCCTTCCTCCGTTTCCGCTCAATCTGTCCTTCCTTTCACCATCCTCTCTCCTAAGAGCTTTTCCCGATACAACTTCCTCCACCGCCGCGATATCTTTACCAGATCGGAAGTGTCCTTTTGTGAATCAGGGCTGATGTGGGTGGGAGACTTTCAGTCGACAGGGTACTTTGATAAAGGGCTTGTAAAATCATGCTCTGAAATTAAACTAAAATTGATTCTCTGAGGGAAAATTGTGCAGAATAAAAATGAGAGAAAGAGAAGTACGGCAAGATATTTGAGAATGGAAGGACCCGAGACAAAAATGTAAGATAGTGAGGGAACAGGTACACTCCCCAGGTCCTCCTGTGGCTTCATCAGTGTGCTCTGTATAAATACTGTACTCGTAGTTCCGTCTCCTTGTTTGTGTCTGTTATTGTGTGTTGCCGCTGGCCGTTTTAGTATGTATATTTTAACTATGGATTAAATACAAACAGTGCACACTGTCATTATAAGTAATTATATATACAAAGATCAATGATCGTACTGTTTTGTGTGTGTGCCTTTGCTGTAGGTGGAAGATATTGGTTACCTCATCAATCCGATGACGCAGTTTTAACTTTATTATTGTTGCTTCTAGATGATTTTATTCAGTTAGGGACGCTCTCTCGCACTAAAGGGACTACTGATGGCTGTAGGAACCTACTTGTTTTCAAAAAGTCTCCCCTAAGCTGATTACAATCCTCTGAAGACCATTGGAGTGCGGGAGCTAATACCTGCACAGAATATAAGGCAGGTGTCTATGCTTTCGCGTTTTTCATCTTACTGAATCTGTGTTTATATCTATTCCACCTGTAAGTTTGACTGCGTGAGTGCGTGAGTGTGTACTGTAGTTACACAGATAATCTCTGCAGTTTGAATATGGCTTAGGCTGGATAATAATATATAGTGTGAAACTTATCACATTTATGTACATAAGATACTCAGGCGAAATAAAGAATTCGTTGATTATGCAGAAAGATTATCCTTTAAACGTGGACTAACGACTTAACTACTTTCCTCTGGATGACACCAAGTGAATTTCCCAGGTGCTGGAAACCTCTCAAGATCTGAGCGTTAAATAAAAGACTCAACACACTAGTACGGCAAAACAAGAAGATAAAAATATCCTAGTAAACTGTCTTCATATCCGCATCATAATTTTCCCTCTACACCGAGAACAAAAATCCAGCTTTTCGCAAGATTCAGTCCCACAATGGCCACCTTTACCTGGAGGATAATTAGGGGAAATATGAGAGCTTGGCGGTACGTGCGAGGGAGACTGGGTTTTTGTTAAGAGCAGAGGAAGGAGAAAGATGAATGTCAGGGGTTAACTGGAATGATGCTGATGATGTTTACAGATGAAGAAAAACACTGGTAACCCCCTCTCCCTCCCCACACACAAACGTCTGGAGATAGCACAGCCTCTTGCTCTCATTTCCCAGTTCCCTCTTTCCACCACCCAGCCTCTCGCTCCACTTGATCCAATACCCTCGCTCCATTTCCATCCCCCCTCCCCCCCCTCCTCCTCTGCCACCCACAGCCCTGCATAATTCCTGGACCCAAGTCAAATTGCTTAATGGATCTGGATGCATTTTTCTTCCGTGTCTGGGTTCAATTTGGTCGTATTAACTCTCCCTTCCTCCTGCCTTCACTTTCCTCCTTCCTTGTTTTCGTCACCCCCTGTCCCTCCCTTGTGTCTGTTTTGCCCTAGAGTGAGAATTTAAATATGAATGTTACCTTCTGAATAAACATCAAGTGAGGGGAAATAATCACTAGCACCTCGTATCATTTTCTCGACCTTCTACTGTGAAATAGTGAGGCTATCTTTATCTCATTACCATACTATTAATGAAGGATTCTCTCTCTCTCTCTCTCTCCCTACCGCCTATTAACCTATTAACTCTTTCAAACTTTACCACAACACCTCCCTCTCAGGTTAAGACATCTCTCTAATGACTCTTCTTTCGCTCCCTTCCCTCATTGTCCTTCCACATTCTTTCTTCAGTTACTGCCGTTCACCCAGATAATCTTTCTCCTTTACAGCTTCCTAAGTCCTCATGGGTTCCTCATACTTCTTCCTTTATCTTCCAGTTCATTTTTTTCATACTGACTGTCCATCTTTTGTTTTTTACTTAAAGAGAAGAGTAAGTTACAGAACTCTTATCTAAATATCTGCTGAGAACACTTAAGCCTTCAACATCGGTTTAGATTATATGATAAGACAGCATGTTTATGAGGCTTTCTAGTTCTTTTAATTGATGAAAATATATTCTTTCTCCTCACTCCATCCACTTTTCAAACCTCCTTTTCACTTCTTTCCTCTTCAGGATCGAGAGCAAATATTAAACCGTGAGTACTTTTCATGTTGTAAAATGTCTTTCCACCAATACTGAGCTGGATAGATAGATAGATAGACAGAAAGAACCAGATAGATTTACATAACCTGAACGAGCGGCTAACAAACACATAAAGATAATACATACATACATACAGCGTTATTGCGTTGTTAAAAACTCATTATGGACCAGTTGGACGTAGAGTGAGTGGTAAATGAGTGATACAAATTAATATCTGTTTCTGTATCAGTCCGTGTCTCCGAAAGAGATAGAACTGCACTGAAGAATGATGGACGGAGATCTGACTCACTTCATCCCGTCACATTGATGACGTATTTCTTATCTTATTCAGACTACCAAAACACGACTGTGTTGGGTAGAAGAGGCTCCTGGTGATGAAAGGGTTAACTATGGCAGTGTTTAAATATAGCAGTTCTAAAAGTCTCTCTCGTGCAAACTAAAATCGTCTGACAGTAGCTAGAGCAAAATACAAATGACGTTCTCGGTCTGAAGGAAGTAAATACTATTGTTGTTTAAGGGAAAGTAAGGGATGCACTTAATTTGGAGGGAATACTGGGAAAGCTTCCACGCAGTTTTTTGCAGTATAATGAATAAGTCTCACTTTCCTGCATTTTCCCTAACACATAATAACCTTGATTCCCCCTTGCCTATCATTTTTCCCTTGCTGTATCCGTATTCATTCCCCGTATCCGGTTTAACCTTTACCCTCTTTCTTCCCAGTTTCGGCCCCTGTCTCTCCTCCCCTCTTTTTCTCCAATCGCCCCACTTTCCCCTTCCCGGCCCACCTGGCTAACTCACCGTAATCCGCCAATACAGTTAACCAGGACGGCGGCTCCCAAGTTACCTGCCAATTCTTCCTGACTTGTCGCCCTTAACTTCCACCCTAATACCACACAAGTCCCTCACTCAGATTATGCTGGGGAGGAGAGGGGAAGGATAGAGGAGAGTGAAGCTGGGAAAACAAAGGAAGCGAGGTAGAGGGGAGAAAAGGACAAGGTGAGGCAGAGGGATGGGGGTGCGAGTTGAGCGACTGATGAAAATGAGAGAGATATAATATGACACTAACTGCGAGAGGAAGAGCAGAAAATGAATGAGAAATGATAGGGAAGAAAAATGAAATGATGAGCTGGAGATCAGAGGTGACGTGTAGTGTTGTTAATTATAAATTCCTTAACTACTGTGACGAATGCTTTATTTTGTTTTTGCCAACGGTTGACTCTTTTATTCAGCTTACAGGTGATTTCTTGTAGTGAAGAGGTGTTGTATCATCATTAACCACTCAGTACAACGACGTATTAATTAGTTCTTGCTACCCCCAGACAAACTCTCAGTCGTTATGAAGGTATTAGCTGAGTGAAGTAATGGGAAGACAATCATGACTCAATGGAAGGGATCTGCTGCATCTTAACGATTGGAACTGTTAGTCGAGAGGAAGTTTATAATGCGCCCTATTCAGGAAGTAGAAGTTAAGTCGTCTTCCACTTATCGATTCTCTTAAATTTCAGTATAACTGCTTTACCGTCATCAAGAGACTAAGGATTTAAATTTGAACAACTGGCTATTTTCTTTTTTTGTCTTGTTAAATGATTTTGCAATGACTGGGAAAAGGAAATAAAAAATACCTTTCAGCCAGATTAATGTAGCTCTGTATCGTTGTGATTTACTTCCATTCTTTGTGAATAATTCAATCTCATTCCAGACCAGGCAGCAGCGACGGATTTTAAGGCGCCGGCGGGAGGTCTCCGGTCATAAATAAGGCAGGAAGAATCGACCCAACAGTACCGACACTGATTCTGGTGGCGCTTAATTAATCACACTGGCTCTGGAAGTTCAGTGGCTAAGTGAGGCATGAACAAGGGAAGGAAGGTGTTGCGTCTTAGATGAAGGAATCGTTACAGAACAGGGACAGTTAGTGAAATCTTTATGTAAAGGCCATCCAATACAGGATGCGATGAAGGGCAACTGACAGATAGTTTCATAGTCTTGCAGGGGGAAAAGAAGGGACTAACAAACGAAAAGGAAAAGAGAGGTGATTACTTGTCCAGACGTAACAGCCCAGCAGAGCAACTCGACTGTTACTGCGGGCTCATGGCCTTTGGTTCCTTCTTCCTTGCATTTAAAAAAAAAAAAAAAAAAAACTCCCTGATGAACACGGACCAGAGGAGAGTGAGGTGAGAGTGGGCGGGAGAGGATGGATGAGCCGTGATGGGAAAGATGGAGGGATGGTGGGACAAAGCGGGAGCCATGTCAAGTCAAGTTAACCCGACCGTGTAATCAAGAGGCCACTGTTTCCCTGCCTCCATCTCTCTCCTTAATTCCTTCCTGCTTCCTTCCACTGCCCCATTCCTCGCGCTCTTGCCTCCTGTCCATCCTCCAACCATGTCTACAGTCTTCTTTGTACATTTCTGTGTCTGACCACCCTGTTATTACCGCTCTTATTTATCTTTTCTTATATTCCTAATTTCCTTCAACTTTATACTTCTTTATACGCAGGAAGAACGGGTTATGAGAGATGGATATTGGATTGGCCTGATGTATGAGAAGTTAGGAAAAAAGTGAAAAACTGACTGCAACCAAGAAAGAGGAATAAATGTACAGATATAATGTGAAAATGGAGGACGTAGGTCATGTCAGGAAGAACAAGAAAGGCAGCAGGAGATAAATAAATAAGGAATGGGATGACAGACTGTGATGGAGTGGAGAGCAGAAAAGAAGGAGAAAAGGAGATATCATAGAGCGATGTCGAAAGAGCATACTTGCATACTTAATATGAGTCTGAGTAAAGACGATTACTTGCAGAGAGGATTAAAAGATGAATGTTACGCTTGGCAGGATTAAATACCAAGAGATTTCGAAATTATGGAAAATGAGAAGGATTAAGACTAAATAAATGATGGGACGGGAGGAAAAGGGGAATGAGGGAGGCAGCTCAGATGGAGAAAAGTCAGGTCAGACAGGGACGGAGTGAGAGTGGGGGAAAAAGGAGCGACATGGATAGGGAATAAGGCAACACAGGGAGGGGAATGAGGCATTATGGCCAAGAACAGATATGAATGATGTAGAAAAGGAGACAGAGTAGAAATTAAGAAAAAGTGTAAGAGGAGGGAAGGGTAGGAAGGTCAATAACAGACTAATGTGAAAGTAGGGGAGGGAGAGAGAGCCCTAGAATACAGGAATGCCAAGGAATTTATTATGAAAGTACTAAGAACGGAAATATCGCAAAGGATGTAGTATAATACAGGTGTAACTGAGTTTCTTATTTTAACGACAGGAGAAATGGGAGATTAAAATGAATACCTGAAAATGATATAATTTGCAAGCAAAGCTGTGATAAGTGGGAGTGGAAGAAAGTGAATCTGAAGACAAATGAATCAACCCCTTTAGAAATAGAAGAAAACAGGGAAATATGCGGTAAGGTATCTATAGCCTGACTCTTGATGTCCGGGACAGTAATAGGGAAAGAAGGAAGTATCAGTTTCATTTCTTCACACCTGTGATGTGCGAGTGACTTTATGGGTTGTATTACAGATGTGGCCATTTAAACGCAACGTGATCTCCCTCCCTCTTTACCTATACTCTTTACGCTCCTAAATAACCCTTTCAGCCCGTGACGCATTCTATCTTGCCACCACCAAACTATTTATTTACATTTAGGTAGGATCTCTGTTAGCTAAAGGGGTGATGAAACTGTGTATATTATTCCAGTTCGAGAAATGTCTCCTGATGGACACAGTTGTCGGGAAGCAAGAGGAAACTAAGAGGATGGTGTTAAAATGAAGGGGTTAAATATAAAAAGGAAGGTAGGTATAAAATCAGTCATTCGGGCTGGTTACGTCCTCAGCTGATACACTGTTGATAGATGCCACCAGAAGATTGGCGCTGATCGACGGACCTTTACGTTACCTTGCCCTGACCTTTACGCTCTTGTGTCTCTGTAATGCACCTTTTATACGATGACGACTGTTTTATTATAAATGTGTGCAACCGCTAGACAGTTTCATGCAGCCATCGTAATTAATGGTTAATCACTTCATTCTGCGAACATTCGAGTATAATTTCAGCTTATTTCTGATTGTTCTTCCGGCTGAGAAAGTTCTCTCGTGGTAAAAGGAGCTAATTAAGGTTATATCGACCACTAACAATAAAAATTTCTTCTAAGTTACATAAAAACGTTGAAACTAGAAAGAATAATGTCCAAAAACCGTCATCGTAGTGAAGAGGTTAATGCCTCGTGTGTGATGTCATCGGTGCTGAGCTGAGGAGGAAAACTAAGGAAAGAGGATTAAGAGAGCTGTGTGCATACGAACTACTTGAAAATTGTGGTAATAGGAAGAGAGAAGAGATGGGGAGTGAAGAGGGCATGGTTGGGGAAGGTAGTGAATGCCCGTGTATGCGCAGGGAGAAGGAAATGAGCACAGGAACGGAGGTTGATGTGAATGAGGCAGGGAAGATGAGAGTGAAACAAGGATTAAGTTAAGCGAGGAGAATGCATTATAAGAAGAAAATTTAGAGTGGAGGAAGTGAAGGTATGAGCTTGATAGCTGAGAAGAAAGGAAGGGGAAGAAAAACAGAAGGCATTGGAGAGAAGAGAAGGAAGGAAGAATGGAGTTAAAATAGCCTAAGTGAGTATAGAGGAGGAGGAAGGGACTTTTGTTCTTACTAGCGGTTGACAAAACTGACTATTTTAATGAGCCTTATACCGTTATCATAAGGAACAGCGTCTGCAGCTAAGAAAATAATAGGAAGAACAAATTTAGAGAAGGAAAGCTAAAACAATGGAAAAGACTTTGAAAACAGACCAGGATGAAGATAAAATTAGTTGCAGTGACTGTGTTATACGATGGCAGCAGCTTCAGAGTTTAAAGGAATGACAAAAAAAAAAAAAAAGTTTGGTAGGAAGAAAATAAGAGATTAAGCGATGGAAATGAGAGGAGGAGGGAAGGCAGCGTAAACATAAGAATGCGAACGTGAAGCAAGTAGATGCTTGTAAAAGAAGGAAGAAAGCAAAACAGGGAGAAGTAGACAGAGAAAGATAACTAAACCGAGAAGTAGACAGATAAATAGTTATAGAAAAAATGGTTAACAGACTGAGAAGCACAGAGAAAGACACAAACTAACTGACAGACAGGCAGACAGCCTGATAACTGGACAGACTGATGGAACGACACAGAATGAATGTGTGTGTATGCGAGTCTTCTGTGTATGTATGCATGCTACTGTACGCGTGTGTGTGTGTGTGTGTGTGTGTGTGTGTGTGTGTTCTGTGTTCGTTAGGCTAGTGGGGTTTCCGACCCTATGAAGAAGAAAGAGCAATACAAAAACACATATTCCCTCCCGTGCCTTTGTTTCCTCGTCCCACCCTCATCTCCATCATCATCATCATCATCATCATCTTTGTGACATATTTTTTGCCCTGTTTCCTCTCCTGGTTCCTCACATTTCTCTTGTCTTCACACTTCCCTCCCTGTCTTCATCATTTTTTTTTCCCTATAATTTTGTAATCTGTATTATTCTTCTCACCCTCCGTAATTCTTTCTCTCAGCTCCTCTTCCCTACGTGCTTCTTTCTCGCTTTCGGGCTTAGTGATTGCTGTCAACCTTCAACGTTTTCAGTTCTCTTTTTGATCTTCCTTTGTCCTAATCTTTCAGTAGGGAAGGTTATGAAATACTGATGGAGAAGATCACAGAATTAAATAAAGCTCCAATTCAGTCTGAAGAATACGTACAAAATAGGACCCTCTTTGTTGGTACTGGTAATAACGTTTCTGCAATACTGTACTGTACGAAACGGTGTTCCTCAAGTGTCTTTCTTTAATTCAGGCAAATTCAAGATATATATTATTAGATATCTAAACTTACTGAATATTCCATCAATCATTCTCATCATCCAACTTCAGGATATAGGCTTCTGTTCTACTATTACCAAACTCTAGAAAAAATCCTTGTTCTTTTTTCTCATTAATGTTCTTTCTCATTCTTTCTGTTCAACATTTCGATTTTTTTTTAATTTCTTTAGTGGACAGTACATATCCTCTTCTTTTATTTTTTCGCTCACTTACCATGTTCTCATTATTTACTCATTATTTCTTTCTCTCCTCACCACTCAGCCCTTTGAAATATTACTGTACTTAACTGAAAAGAAAGAGTTGTTGGTGAGATCAGGCAGTGTGTGTGTGTGTGTGTGTGTGTGTGTGTGTGTGTGTGTGTGTGTGTGTGTGTGTGTGTGTGTGTGTGTGTGTGTGTGTGTGTGTGTGTGTGTGTGTGTGTGTGTGTGTGTGTGTGTGTGTGTGTGTGTGTGTGTGTGTGTGTGTGTGTGTGTGTGTGTGTGTGTGTGTGTGTGTGTGTGTGTGTGTGTGTGTGTGTGTGTGTGTGTGTGTGTGTGTGTGTGTGTGTGTGTGTGTGTGTGTGTGTGTGTGTGTGTGTGTGTGTGTGTGTGAGTGTGTGTGTGTGTGTGTGTGTGTGTGTGTGTGTGTGTGTGTGTGTGTGTGTGTGTGTGTGTGTGTGTGTGTGTGTGTGTGTGTGTGTGTGTGTGTGTGTGTGTGTGTGTGTGTGTGTGTGTGTGTGTGTGTGTGCTTCTTGCTTTATACTCGTATATACCGGAGTACGGAAATAATGATGTAAAGAATGCATGGTGATGCATGGATACAAGAGAAGTGAGTCATGGTGGAAAACTAAGCATATCCCATTGAGCGACAAACTACGTTAAAAAAGGCTGTGAAAGTTATTAATCAAATATCTGCATCGAGCAGGAAGAACACACTGACTGAGGCAATATAATAATGTTGTTGGGTCGATGGAATGGAACTATTGTGCCAGCATCTCAATTAAAGATGAGAGGTAAGACAACGTTATGATACTGTTGGCCTACCTGTCTAACACCTGGAATTTTGTGACAGTGTGGTGCTGGAATAATACCGTAAATATGACACTATAGTCAGACACACAGATATTTACCACTCGCCTGTCCGCGCTAAAGTTTTTTTTTTTTTTCTTTTTTCAGGATACGGCCAATTTCTCCGAATTGAAACACTGCAGGAAAATCATGCACTGTGTTCTGAGCCAGCAGCCGAAACGTTAGTATATGAACATGGATTTACGTATCACTGTAAATTAGTGGTACTGGGCTGAATCAGGACAGTGTAACACTGCAAAAATAAATAATTATTCTGAACATTAGCTGTTACTTTGCTGTCACTGTTCTGCATCTCACACAAAAGTACATTCTCTCTCTCTCTCTCTCTCTCTCTCTCTCTGTATGTTTGTATATGCGTGTGTGTGTGCGTGTGTGTGTGTGTGTGTGTGTGTGTGTGTGTGTGTGTGTGTGTGTGTGTAAGTATAATTCACCGTGTCGGTCAGGATCACTTGATGGTCGTGATCGTCAGCTTTTACCCTCCCGGAAGGGAGCTGAGAGCTCATATAGTCCGATCTAAGGGCAAGGCTGTGATCTTCACACACGCACACACCCGTCCCCTTGCTCGAGGGGGACAGTAACCACCCACTTCGTCAGTGAAACTTTTCGCAACCTGAGCGAGGCGCGAACTCCCGTCCACCAGTTGGCAAGCGGGAACGTTACCACTGCACCAGCGAGCGGTGTGTGTGTGTGTGTGTGTGTGTGTGTGTGTGTGTGTGTAGGGATGGATAGGTGGGTGTGGGAGGTGTGGGGATGTATATATATATATATATATATATATATATATATATATATATATATATATATATATATAAACACTTTTCCCCACTTACTTTCTTCAGTCCATTACGTCTTATCGTAATGCTCTCATTCTAATGTATTTAAGCTACGTTTCCAGCCTGTATCGTTCTCCCATTTTCCTGCACTCTATACTTTTGTTTTCTTCCCTCTCCCTCTCTTAACATTCCATTCGCACATTCCCACTCGTCCTTTCCCAACTTGCACACTGTTGCATACTTCAGTAGACTTGACTTGGTTTCTGCAGCTTCATGAGGCCCCACAACTCTCCCACCGGCCACACTTCTCCTGAACTTCTTATAAGCAGGGAGACTCTCACCTCTAGGGACACCACACAAGACCTAGAGGCACCACACAAGACTTACCGACACAACACAAGGGCAACGAACACCAAACAAGATCCAAGGAAACTACACAATACTTGAGGACATCACACAAGATCTAGGGACACAACACAAGACCTAAGAGCAAAACAGAAAAGCTTGGGACACCACACAAAATCCATGAATAGTTTATAAGATCTAAGGACAACATACAGGACTAAGGGAGTAGGGATTCCACTCATGATCTGGAGACAACATAAGAGACCTAGGGACACCACAAAATGCCCAAGAACATTATATACTCTTAAAGAAAATATCATCATACAGCTCTTTTTGAACCACAGATGTTGCATATCAACGTTGACACCACTTACTGACATCGGAAACACGACATAACTCGGGGACTACATGGAAGCTACAAAACGGCAGGAGCCCAGTACTGCATCGGACACATCAAAATACACCATATCCTTAATATAGTTCTTCTAACACGCTCCTCCAAGCAAATCCTTATCCATATTAAATCATACTACTCTGTTTGCTTTAACTTTGCCTAAAGCTATCATTTCCCCAACTTGAATGCTTGGCAGTAATTACAAATTAACACTACATTACGATATTAGCCACGAAGAAGTTCTAAGGAAAAGTTGTAGAGCAGTAGAACTGCACTTTCTACCACTGTGCTACCTGAAGCATGCTACAAACGAATAAAACCCTAATTCAGGCTATTGTAAAAAAATATAGCCATTCTTCATTGGGTCTACAGCAATACAGCAAGCCTAACAAATACACAGTAAAGCATACATCACACTGTCAACACAACAACACATTTATCACCCTCCAACAAGCCACACAGATTACGGCTACACCACTGAAACCCCAGTAACGAGGTCAGTTCCCAGCGAAACGTTGCTGGTACACATTCTGCCGACCGGAAAATAATTGTATTGTGGCAGCAACAGGGACAGTGTGTGTGTGTGTAAAGGGAGAGATAGCGAATGACTGATACATTTACACGGGTTATTCCAGCTGAGAAAATACTGTATATAAGTACAAACCTGTAATCAAATGTTCACCGGAACATTCTTACACACATCCATTATACAAGTTCTGGAATGTTATGATTTTATACCAAGAACGTCTTATTTTTTCAATGAAAATGATAAAATTAAAATATAAGGTAAACTTGTAATAGGTACTAATAAAGAAGGAAAGAAAAGAAAAGAAGACTGTGAAAAGTGAAACATACTCAGCAGTATAAAGAAATGCAGACAAGCAGTGTACAGTATTAACAAATGTATGAATAATACCTCGTGTGTGCGAAGGCTGGGTCAAGGTGTTCTGTCCATTGCACGGCCAGGCTCATCACCACCACACCTCACAGAAGCACCACTCTGTACAGTGCACCATCCCACCCTGAAATATATACATTGTGTCACTACTGACCATTTATTATTTTCTCTCTCTCTGGTTAAAAATTTTTTCTAAGTAATACGAAAACATGAACACGTGTTTATTGCTACACTTTTAAGAAAGATTAGGAAATACGGCTGTATCTATCTATCTGTCTATCTATCTGTCTATCTATCAACATACCTGCCTACCTGTCTATAGCCAGACGATTTAATCCTTGAAGGAGTGAACCAGAAACGATTCTCCTCCATGTCATCCTGTCCTCCGCCAATTCACACATCCCTCCCTCACGTACGGTATATCTCTAACTCATCTCTCCCTCCTCGGTCTCCATCTCCTCTTCACCCCTCCACGTTGTATTACGTGACAAAAATAGTGGGCAGAATTGATAAAACGTAGACAATTTGAGGAAGTGAGAGTAAAACCCAAGGGTGATGAGGCACCTGAGATGACGAGATATGGGAGATTTATGGAAGGAGAGAGTTTTTGAGTTACGAGTGTAGGAGGAGAGAAGCTGTGATAGGAAATGGATGATGCTGAGGGAAAGGATAAGGGATGGTGCCTTATTTTTTCTCCTTGAATGCCTCCTGTTTTTCTTGACTTTACTCTGCTTTTTTTTTGTATCTGTATACCTGTAATTTTCTCTTACGTTTCTTTGCCTTACTGTTTTGTGTGTGTGTGTGTGTGTGTGTGTGTGTGTGTGTGTGTGTGTGTGTGTGTGTGTGTGTGTGTGTGTGTGTGTGTGTGTGTGTGTGTGTGTGTGTGTGTGTGTGTGTGTGTGTGTGTGTGTGTGTGTGTGTGTGGTAGTTGTCTTGTTCTTCCTCTGCCCTTTTTTCCTCCAGTCGTAATTCTTTCCTCTATCTCCTCTCTTCTTCTCATACCTTATCCCTTTCCTTCCCTACTCTCCTACCGTCATTCTCACTGCTACGGTTGCTTTCCTCCCACCACTAAGTCATTAGCTTCTTTTCTCCCTCTGCTTCACTTCTTCATTCCTTCGCAGTTCCTTTCTTCCTCTCCGCTTCCCTGCCTCCATAATTCTGCCCCCCAACCACTCAGGCCTCATACCCATCCCGCCTCTCTCATCTCACGCCTGTCCATCAAACCTTTCAGGGATAAGGAGAAAAAAGTGACTTTTACTTTTCTCTGATTCAGCTCATCCACTGAAAAGTGTGTTAGCGTCCCGTGTATGTGGCGTGGCAGAGGAAAAAAATGTAATAGACTCCTGATGAACACCAGGTGACATGATGAAGTAGGGGACGAGACTGGAAAACAGGGAGAGTTAATACTGATGGCTTCAGTTAACGGGACTCAGTGACAATACAAAACTTAGCGAATGAGTTACTGCGATAAGGTAGATAAGCGTTATTAACATGAATTTACTCGTTACACATTATATAGCTAGCTTAGTCTTTACACAGTGATTGATGACTTAGGTAATTTAATATGGCTGACGCCAGACAATTTTTCTTGTCACTAGGAAACCTCTCGTCGTCCAGTGATCCATACATACTGACTGTTACCCAGTTTACTGGAATGAAGTCGGATAACGAGATAAAGTATTCATATTCAGTTGACAGCCCTTCTCCCAGTCCCTTATTAAACACACACACACACCAACACACACACACATACACACACACACTCGAGTACACACGCTCGTGCGCACTCCCCGACCTCTCCCCCTCCCCCCCACACACACGCACGGGATCACCACTAGGATCCTGTGTTAGCATAATTCTATACAGACCAAGCGATTAACTAAACAGAAAAAGAGGGCGAGTTGAGAGGAAAGTTAATTAATCACCATTAATCACCAGTGTGCAAAGTGGATGGGACAAGGAAGTGACATTAAATGGTTGTATTAGCACAACAAAGGCCACCTTGTGTACACCTGCCTACGGTAATTACTTCCTATTGATGCTGAGAGAAAACGTAACAGGTGTGGGCTGGGTGGGAGGGTGGCGTATGACAGTGGGTGGGGGACACTGATATTACTCTACCCCTCCCACATCTTCCCGACACACAGACTGACACACTGCTTTTCTCAATATTTCAACTCTCGTTTTTTTTTTCTTAATTAGCTTCTTAATCACCTCAGCAAGAGATCGTTTCTCCTCTTTCAATCACAAGACGATTTAAGTCAGGTCAGGAGGAATCTATTGTTGTGTTCCCGTCCCACACTGCCACAGGCTCCAACAGCAGTAGTTCTGTACAGGAAGGACGTTGCCCAGTGAGTTGTTCTTCTCATGGTTTGCCTTTCGGTGTGCAACAACAAGATCTGCTCAGGCGTGGTAAGTAAACACTGGCTTCTCATGTTCGCGGTCTTCATTCACCAAATAATTACAGTTAATGCTTGCTAACTACACTTCACTGTTTTCATAAGTACCGGAGCTATGCAATCGTCACTAGGTCACTGAAAAGGCGCCGAACTGAACTGACACTAAAACTGAAACGAAACAGATTCCCCTCGGCTCTTCCATCTCCATACATAGCCTTACCTACTTCTCCAGAGTTCTAGTATATTCTCGAACGAGCAACAGATACCAATCGGAGACTTTCAAAATACTCCAGAGTATTCTTATACTACGTAACACTCTAAATTATTTAGCATACAAACTGAAATAAAATTACATAATTAAACAATCACATAAATATAACATTATAGAGAAAAAGAGCATAAAATTTAATGCATAACTTTACAAAATACCTTCGCTCACAAATAGCAGGCTAACTGGCAACTCTGACTCGTAACTAAAAGTTCGAGGAGTACTGAGAACCTCCGAGTACTTCCTATCTAGCAAATCCCGCTTCCCAACACTGTTTTAATGAAAAGGTTAGAAACATTTTCCGTTAACTAGTACAAAGACAGTACTTTTCTATTGCTTTTACTGCCATTGGATAAATTCATGCAGCGTAGAAGAGACCTCTCGTAGAGGGAAAAAAATAAATAAATAAATAAAACCTCTCTCTTCCTCGTCGATCATTCACTGCAATCCCTTTCCCCTCTTCCAATTACTGTTCTCTGCTTCTCCGTGTCCTCCCCATCACTTTCGCCGTTTCACTATCTTCCTGCACTTCCTTTGCCTCCCTCCATCCCTTCCCTCTTTCCCTCCTCACTGCAGCACTCAGGGCAGGACAGATGAGAAAACTTGTCTCTTCAGCCTGGGGTGTCTCCCTCCATACCTCATCCCCTGTCACCCTGCTGCCTCCGTCCTTCCCACCAGCTCATTGTCTGCCTCCTCCATCACTTTCACTACGGCTTCAGGACAGAGGATGATGGGGCTTAATTTACTACAGCTTTTCTTCCCTTGATTTTCCAGTAAATATACAGTTTTTTGACGGTCTTCATATACTTAGTACTTTGATATTCTGTGTGCGTGTGTGTACACATGCGCGTGTAAGTTTTATCAATGAAAACTGAGACAAGATTTAGGAATAACGTGTGGTTGGCCATTTCTGAGACACCTTCAATATCCATAAGCCGTCAGGACTGTAGGCAGGACATAATTCTGTTCCTGGCTCTACAATACTTCCACATTACAATGAGCCACAACTTCGTGCGCAAGTACTTTTACAAAGTTTAGTGAATACCTATTTGGTTGCTGGACACATTACATGCACCATCTCCCTTCTCCCACTTCCTCCTTTCCCCCTCCGTTATCTTCTCACGCCCTCCAGTTCAACTCTCCTCTCCCGCTTACTATTCTTTCCTTCTCTTATATCTTTCTTTTCCTGCTACATTCTTGTTTTCCCCTCTCTTTCTCTCCAAATTTTCCCTCCTTCTCTTTCTACCCACCATTTCTCTTCTCCTTCACTGTACCATTCTCCACACCTACCCTCCCCACCTTTCTCCTCCTCCTCCCTCTCCCCCTCACTTCCTCAGGAAGCCGCCACGACACCAGGCCACAAAGGAGTTAAGGGACTGCACTGAAAGTCACCACAAGTTCACCTAATTAACTGGTGGAGGGAGAGAGAGAGAGAGAGAGAGAGAGAGAGAGAGAGAGAGAAAAAAAAAAAATAATTACTGATAAAGTAATGAGTGTGAGAGCAAACGGGATATCAAATGATGAAAAACGAATAATTTAGGGCTAGTTAGATGAAAAAAAAAATGAATTTAAAAATGAATGCCGTATATAAAATCACAGACGGTGAATTAGGAGACCAAAAAGCTTTATTAGATACTATATTGTCTTAGGAATTATCATGCCCAGAAATAATGACAAGGACAATGATGATGATGATGATGATGATGATGATGATGATGATGATGATGATGATGGCAAGTAGAAAAAGAACCATAGAGAATATGGATCACAGCAAGGGATATGGTATTAGCCCTCTTGAAATATATTTTATTTTGTTCTTCTTTGTGGCTTTCCTCTTTTTGCCACTGAAGTCGGCTCTTAATCTTCAAATTCATCCCTCCGTTATGTCATATATAGAGAGGCATTTTGTTCTTTCTTACAATAACTATAAAAGAAATGCAGGTATGTGTCTTGTCATCTCCTTCCTCCTGTCCAACCTAATCCTCCTCCTCATCTCCTCTTTACCTCTTCTTACCCTCTTCACCAACCATTCTACTTCACCCATCTTCCTCACCTCTCCCTACCCTTCCACATCTCTCCTTTCTTTTCCCACATCATTCCCTCTTCTCCCTTACCCACTCATCCTCATCCCCTTCTCATCTCCCTTATCTCCTCCTCTCCTCTCTCCCTTCTCACGGGGCCTTACCTACCCTCTTCCCTCCTGCTTCCTTTTAATCTTCCTTTTTATTCACCTCGTCCTCACCCCCATCCCCTTCCCATTCCCTCTTCCTTTTCTTCCACCCAGCTACCCCGTCCAGCTTCCTCACCTCTCCCTCCCTTTCGTCTCCTCTCTCTCTTCCCACACCTCCCTCCCTTCTCCCCTGCTCCCTTCTCGGCCTCAACTTGCCTTGGGTGAACTTTAAATGACCTTCCTGGCGCCGAGTTTGTAATCTGGTGGACTTTTAATGGGAACTTTATACCAAGAAATATATTTGAGACTCCGGTTTATTAGAGCTGGTGTTGAGAAAACTCATACACTTCCCACTCTCTCTCTCTCTCTCTCATATCTGCCAGATACTTCCTGGTCACCACCATAGTGTTACCAGACACTATGATAAAACCTTCAATCTATTTTTTTTTATGCTAATATTATCATATTTGGCAACAGAATGAGAACTACGGTGCCTAAAGACGCTGAAGTAAAATATACAATGTTACTGGTTTTCCGAAAATATCAAATGCATCTGCATACACACGCAGTAAAACAAACATTTAACATTAATACAATGCTTCCAAAAAGGGTCAATGGTACTTTCCACCGAGCTTTAACTGATTCACCAAATTTACCTCAAAACGACTATGTAACACATACCTTACTTTAAAAATACTGCAATTGTTGATGTTATTCTCGAAGAGGTATGATATCTGAGGCAAAGCCGAGGGTTACGTTGCCAGAGCAGGCCTTCATGGCAGCCAGGAGTGCTACAGTGGCGTCGTGTGGTCCTGCCTCGGGAATGACGCGCACTGAACGAATCTCCGACGCACAAATTGAAACTGCTTCAAATAAAATTGTTTTTAAAGACCTTCGCTCTTTCCAGAACGTTCGTCCATCTTTTCTGTCATGTGAATACTCAAGGCAAAACGACATAACCGTGAATGTTTTCTGCCCTTTTTCACTCTCATGCAAGAGCCCAAGCGACGCTGAATATGCACTGACAAAGAAAAAAAAAAAACTCCATCTGCAGCCTAACAGCGCTCAAATCTGCACAGATCCCATATTCCAACGTTCGTCCAAGCCCTGTCCATCGTCCATGATCTTCAATCGCTTCGCAGGACAAAGTTTGAATCCTTCCTGTAAGTGTGTGCTGTGGTGTTCCTTTTGATTATATATAATTATTGTTTAGTACGGTGCATTATACTGGTTTTTGTAAGAATGAGTGTTTATAATACTTTCCAAAATAATTCAGTTAAAGTTTGTGCTATTGTTTTTCATACAAGCAAGGAAGACGGATGTATGTAGTTAACTGAGAGGGTGACGGTAGCTTGTTTATAACGCTGGAAGTGGCGGGGAGGAAGGCGGAAAGCGGGTTGGGTAGGGAGGCTGGGAATCGAAGTGAAGTTGGAAAATCCTGGCAGTAAAGATGAGGTATGAGGGGGGTGTAAGATGTTGTCTTTACTCGGTATGTGTGAGATAAGAAGGTAGAATGGTGGTTGATGATGTAAGAGAGAAGCTGCAACTGATACTCGTATCCTTATACCATTAAAGAAAGTAATAAAATTAAACTCTCGTAAACTACTGTCTTCAGTCTGAGGTACTTAGTAATTCTCGAAGATATCAGTGTCGTAAACAGTGAGAATGAACTCAGTGGGAAAATATTTAACCTTCATAATATAGAAAACGTAGAGTGGTGCGATATGAATTGAGGTCACGGGGGAATGAAGGGGAAGCAGATATGAGCGAATGTGGCAGGGGAGAGTAAAATGACAAAAAGAAGAGAAAAGGGAAATAAAGAGCTATAGATGCTGAATGAAGAGACGGAAGAGGAAGAGAAAGTACTGAAACCTGTAGTAAAATGATACAGAAGATACAGAAAGACGATGGAGACAATGGACATTAGACTATCTGCGTGAATGCTGCCAACCAGAATACTTATCAAATCAAGTTGAAAGATGAAAAGTATGAAAGACGATGAGACAGGAACATAGGGAATGTACGGTGGAAGAATTTCTGTTGCTGGGGATGCAAGAAAAGATTAGAGACAACAAATGTAAGGATTATTACAAAGAAAGGCATAGCAGAAAGTGCAAAAAGCAGGAGCATACAGCCGACAGGGACAAGATGAAGGGAGGGGGGGTGGTGAAAGGGCGTACCGGAAGAGGGAGATTGAGAAAGACGGACAAATAAATAAAGATAATGGATTAGCTATGGGTAAAGCATACGACCACAACTTCTTGGCCTGGTTCTACCACAGTGTTATTGCAGTTGTTTGATGACAACAATCACGCAGTTCTCACTCTGGCTCCCTCACTCTGAATCCCGTTTCTGGCTGTACCTGTTATTTAAGACCACATAACGAACAGTGGCATTTGAGAGAGGTGTTAAGCTGGGAGGAACAATATGTGGGGAGAAACAGAGGAAGCAGAATATGAAAAAGAGAAGTTGGGGAACATAAGAAGGAGATTACTGTATTTACACCTTAATTCCGAAGCGAATGGCCACAAACAAATCACCTGCACGTCACCCTGTCCTCCGCCATCAAGCAGCCCTACCTGCACCTCAACCTTACCCCTGTTCCTCTATTTCATTTTTAATCTCCTTCTCCCCTTACCTCCCTCAGCCTCTTTCATATACTGTGTACTCTCCTAGTAATCTGTCTCTCTTCATTCACTGCGAGTACACACGACCAAAACGTCTCAGAGTATTCCTAATATACTCCAGCACGACCACTTCAACACCACAACACTCCCAAACTTCATGTCTCTGACTCTTTATGTAACTCCACACGCTCTTCTCAGATATCTCATTTCCACTCGTCTCAGTTCTGAGCTGTATTGTTTAGCGATATTATAATGATCAAGGCTCGTCTTTTTCTCTGATATCGCATTCCATACATAACATAATTACCTCTAACGTGCAGTGAGCATTGTTCAGCATGAATGAGTTTGTCTTCCGGATCATGTACTGTGTGTATGTTTGTGCATGAGCTGTTATGTATGTATGGTCATGCAGATAAAATACACATCTGCATGTGGCATACATGTGCATCCGTGTGCCCCAGTAAGGATATCCATGTATTGACTTGCATGACAGTGAGCTATGCATGAGTTTAAATATGGTACAATAATACCTGTGTGCAAAAGCTAGCCCTTACAAACATTCCTCTAAACCTCACCTTGTCCTAGCTGCGTTGTATCTGTGCAGTAATAAATGGACTGCGTATAAAAGGATTTTCCACGCGTTTATGGCATATGGAAATAGGTGTGCATATTAGACTCCACTCTGCCTAAATGCATACCGTGTTTATGCAAGTTGAACAGATGTATTATATGTATTCGTGTGTGTGTGTGTGTGTGTGTGTGTGTGTGTGTGTGTGTGTGTGTGTGTGTGTGTGTGTGTGTGTTTTTTAGAGAGAGAGAGAGAGAGAGAGAGAGAGAGAGAGGTTTACCTGAGCGATCCATTACCGGTATCGACGTATGACAAGCCTGGGATATTGCTTCCTGATGTGGTGGGGAGGAGAAGAAGAGGGGAGAGATGAGATGAGTGGCTGGCAGGAGCCCATGCAAAGGGATGGGGAGAAACTGTGTTATGAGTGGAGGAGAAAGAAGCAAAGATCAGAGGGAGTGGGCTGTGTGTAGCTTCCATCCAGTTAAATATGTAATGCAGTGAGTGACAAAGCAAATGAGAGATAATATATTGGGAATACAAATGAAAAAGAACAGGAGAGGACAGACAGAGAGGAAGACTGATGGATTTTGCATCACCTCTCTCGTCTGCTTCCCTTAACCTGCGTGATCAAGAGGTGACTGTAAATTCTTACCGTCCATTCCTGAGACTGAGGCTAAAGCCAAGGAGATGAAATAACATACAGTGTTTGAAATGACTGAGATGCGAGTTACAAGTTTCTGTGGTGTTTTGGAAACCCATCATTTTAGCTGAAGTTTCTTTCGTAAACCAGAATGTGGTGGCAGAGTCCACAGTATGATGCACGGAACTGACAAGGAAGGAAAAGTTTTGATGGGACAGGAAATGAGAGTTTAAGCAGTTGCAATATTAGGAGGATAAAAAATCAGAGGACAATAGCGCTAAAGAAAATGACAAACTAATGCAGAAAAGGGAACTCCACTTTGGGCGATATAATGAGACAAGCAAACTCAATAACAGACCTCACAGGAATAAAGTATATTCTCTGCAGAATTTCATGACACACACAACAGATAAAATTATGATAAATAAAGGTAATGATATCATCACCAGATCTTGTTCATTCATTGAACACCGACACAGTTAACTCACCAGAAGAATCGCTGGTGACAGTTTTTTTTTTTTTTTTTTTTACTCTAGTCTGACTTAGAATGACGTCTCTCCAATTGACATTTGAATTTGATGCTGGTAACGAAGAAGCGCCGTGGGACTGATGAAGAGCCATATATATTGTCTTTCTGCCACTGAGGTATGTGAAGTAAACTGCAAAATGACGTAAATATAAGCCAAGTTAAGGTGAAAAAAATATACGTCGGGAGTTAGCATAGTTCTGAATCAGAGATACAGTTCTGGCCAAATGAATGTGGGAAAGAGCGACAAAGCAGTCGGAAAAAATACGGTTTGTTGCGTATAACTGTCAGGTTATTACAATTTTTTTTTTTTTTTTCAGAAAGTAATGACTCGATGTCGCTATACATACTGTACACATACACAAACACAAAACGAACATACGAACACACTTAAGCACAAACAAATCCAACACACACACACACACACACACACACACACACACACACACACACAACTAGCCACACATCCACAAACTCGCAGACACACACAGAAACGCACTCAGTCATACTTACACCCAACAAATCCAGACAAAGGCACACACAAACACGTACAAACACACAAACACGTACAAACAATAACACACAAACCTCACTAAAGGATACAAACTAGCATTTTTAATTTGCCAAGTAATATCACCCGTAAAAAAAGGCAAATCCTGGAAAAACAGGGTAGATTTCCGCTAACATTTTTCGCAGTGCAGACCCAAGCCACAAAACTCATTTACAGAATTGCATCGCACCGTGTTTTTATGCTTATATTTCTGTAGCGTAAGCCCTGGGAAATGTACTTAAGTTTTTCTTTATTGTGTTAAAAGTGTGTATTTTACATCAGATGACTTTATTTGGACATCGTTTTTCTGTATTTCTGTGTTACGATTTCCTGTATGCATTTGTAGCTGGTGATGTTAATAAAAGATTTTGTAATCTTTGCCTATTCAAAAACCTCAATTATTTTTTCCTTCAAATTCGGCGCGCAGTTTGTCTCTGGTATATGAGCAGTCTGATTCAAATTTTAAGAAAACTTCCTTTCACTGTCAACAGCACTGAATATTTTACTGCCCGGCTTGATTTTTCACTTCCTTGAAGAAATTCCCCAAATTTTTGATTCACCATCGCCATCATTATTATATTGATGGTGTAATCCATTACTGACAAAGGATACAGAGACATAGAAAGCGACAAATGTTTTTTGTCTGCATATTTCAATGTTTTTTGTTTGCTTGTTTTAAAATCAGATCGTGGGTCACAGGAGAGGGACGTCCCTGCTCTAGTGTTGTTGGAAGTTGTGAAAATGTTCCGTCAAAAATACTGTCCAGTGGGGTCGATAATTTTTCTGATCTTAACCCCAGTCTGGAACTACATATTGTGGTTGTTATAGAAATTTATTAGAAAACTGGCCGAGTCCCAAGACAAAAGGTACATGGCAGCAACACGTGGTTTGTTTCTTCCTGATCTTTTTGTTAAAGAAAACTTCATGACAGCCCTCTCAATACCCTTACCACCTGGTCTACAATCCCGTTTCCACGAGACGTACTGCTTCTACCCTGCTTCATCGTCTGCAGTCATCTCGACTTGATTCTCACACTCTTTTCTATTCAATCCATGTTTTTTTTACCCCTTCTCTCATGCGAATAGCTTCATTCATTTATGAAGATTTCAACAAATGGAAAAGAAATTATCTTCACCTACAAATGCATTTGTTTTGATCACTGTTTGCTTGCTGAAAAGTAAAATGGACTCCCTCTCACATAATTATGCAGTGTATTGCTTCCATCCCCTCATTCGCCCGAGCAAGACAGTACATGGTCTAACAATACTTTCGATTATCTTACGTCGATCCATAGTCATTAGAGAATCATAGCATGCAAGTCTTGATGCTTGGGGTTTATGCTCATCTGTTCATTCTTCTCTTCTGGCATGCATATTTATAGATTTGTTGTCTTTTGCATACTTACGTATATGGGCGGGTACTAACTTTGTAAATGGATTAGTATATTCTTAAATGTGAACTTGACAGGGTACTAGTGGAGTGTATGTGCATTGATATTGGTTTGGTTTACGACATCCCTCCAAAAGCTTCTGGTATAACGTCATTTGATTCCAGATGTACCATCGATTCCTTTCTACGTCCTGAAGCTTGTAGCTTTTGTCTGGCTATGACTGGTTAATCATAATTCCCTGCATTATTATTTTTTTTAATCAGTTAAGCTGATTTTGCTGCATTGTTTTTCAGCAGTCGACGAATCTCAGCCCTACAAGCTTTGAGGGAAAGACTTTACCAAAAAAAGGAAATTTTTGTGTGGAAGTCCCACGTCTGTGGCATGCCGAGAATTTCTAAGACCTGAAGGATGAATGAATTAAGGTATGGGACATTTAACAGGGCACTCTGCTGAGGATTGTACTTACTTCTCATTTATGGATCTTAATTGCGCCAAATACTAGTGCAAAACTGAATGACGATGATGATGATGATGATGATGAAAGTTTTGTCGCTCATATATATATATATATATATATATATATATATATATATATATATATATATATATATATATATATATATATATATATATATTAATGTTCTGTACATATTTTTCCATCCAAACCTCCTACCTTTCCTCTCACCTCCCTATCTCCCATTCCTTCCCATCCCACCAACATTCCTACTCCAGTGCCCTCAGACCACAACCCCCACTTCCCACTCTCCCTTTCATTATCTGAAAGAAAACCGTTGAGCGAGAAAAAAAAATAATCTGGTATTACAAACTTTGAGTCTGTAAGAAGCTTGCTGATCCTAAGTAGATTGTGAACGATAAAAAAAAAAAATCATAAAAAGATTAGGAAAAGTTCTGTGAAAAATGGTAAGAGAGTAAAGAATAGTGTTATCATAGTTTGAAAATTAAATTTGAGTGACTTCATAATTAGGATTACACAGGAAACTCCCACGAAGAAAAAAAAAACAGAGTGAAAGGGGAGGGGGAATGAGGGAATAACATCGAGCTTCGTTTATCTATCTTAACTACTGATCATTTCTGTCGTCGTTTCGTTTATTTCTTTCTTCGTTTAATGTTTTCCCCTCCTTGCTGCAGAGTTTTGTAAAGTTTGCGCTTTTTCTCGTTTCATCCCTCATCCTGTGTGGTTTCCTCCATCTTCTATTATGTATTTCTCTCTGTCCTTCGTGTGACTTCTTCCCTCCCTCTTCTCCTACTTGTAAACTTTCCAGCTTCCTGGACTTCTTTGTATACTTTCTTTGCCTGTTTTTGTTAGCTCCTTTCATTTTCCTTACTCCTGCTAAAAAGGACCTACGAGTATATTACTTTTCAGCCACACTTTTATTCCATCAAGTTATTCTTTCCCCTTATTATTGCAGTCCCTCCTATTCCATTGCACTTCCTCCTCTCCCGCGTTCTCCTCCCCTTACAGTCCCAGTATGAGAGACCTTTGTTAATTTTTCGGTACCATTTGACTTTTCGCTTCATTATCTCCCCGCCCTCACCCTCATCCTCCACCAAGGAGTGTGTTATTTACTTATTTACCTAGCTGCACCACACAAGATCTGAATTAAACCCGTGTTGTCCTGTCTCCACATCTACATTTGTCCAACCTCTCTTTAAACACTTTTTTTTTTTTTTTTGGCACTACGTTCCCTTCCAAACTGTGTGTGTGTGTGTGTGTGTGTGTGTGTGTGTTGTTACATAGCCTGTGATTTCATCATCCTTTGTGTAATTTTAACGCACAGTTGCTGCATGTTTGATCACGAGCGTGTTCTGCCTCAGTCCCCCCCTTCTACCGTTATAGTAGAGTAAGTCGTTCTCTCTGTTATACTTTGCGAGATTTTCATCTCTTTGTCCCCGTGGCTTCATTTGCGCGTCCTTATTACAAGTTGTATCAAGCTCTGCCGGCCCCTATATAATGAGCTCAGTCTCTGCATCATTGCCACTTAGATCTGCTCCTCATTTTGTTCACATCTCTGTCCTCCCCTGTACAATTATTATTATTGTGAGTGCTCAAGAAATCTCCAAACATCTAGCAGCTGTGTGTAATTTGAGTATAACTGTTGTTGTATTTTTTCTTGTACTGTGTAGCATAAGGTTAATTCTTAGGCCTAGTGAGATTTTGATTAACGTTGGGTTGTGTCAGTTATTTTTGATAATAGTTTGTATCTGTAATTATTTATCTGGCATTCACTGAGTATTATCTGGTATCTCATTTTATCAGGGCTGACTTAGATAAATTTACTCTTGCTAATTTCGTGTAAATAGAGGCTATTGCAGTTAACCATATATTTAACCTGTTTTTGCCATTACATTATCCTTATGAGTCCTGAATGTTTTGTTGTTAATTTAAGCATTAAACTTTAACTTGTAATTTTACCTAACTCTTTTGTTTTGAACCTGGAACTTTACGGGACAGTAGTGATTTTTAGCATTCTCACTGAAAGTGTACGTTATCTTTCTCTGTTCCGTAACATAAATTTGGCGACCTCATATCAGGATATTCAGGATATTATCATAAGGATATTGTTTGATATTTTGTGACTGTGATATATTCATGATGGCTACTATTTCTACATTTGATGAAGCCAGGGATTTTTTGTCAAATGTGCAAACAGTGTGTGATATAGAAAACAGAACAAAGAATGAACTTAAGCTTGTTGCTCAACAATTGGGATTTGTTGTTCGCTCTCATCAGTCTAAAGATCAAATTGTTGCCATGATTAATGAAAGCTTGTTTAATGTAACTCCTCCAAATGAGCAAACGCAGATTGAATTAGCTAAGTTACAGCTAGCCCTGCAGGAGTCTCGTGTGAAGGAAGCTGAATTTCAGGCAAAAGCTAAGGAGGCTGAGGCACAAGTTGAACTTGCCAGGATTCAGGCAGACCATGAGTATCGCATGAAACAAGGTGGAACTGGATCATCTAGCTCTGATGGTTTTGATGTGGCTAAAAATGTTAAACTTGTCCCTCCTTTTAATGAATCTGATTTAACAAAGTATTTTCAGTTGTTTGAGAGGGTAGCTACAGGTTTTAATTGGCCTAAGGAGTATTGGCCAGTACTCCTTCAAACTGTTCTCACCGGTAAAGCTCAAGTGACTTATGCATCTTTGCCTCAGGATCAGTCTGATAATTATGATGTAGTTAAGAGCTTGATTCTTAAGGCCTATGAGCTTGTTCCTGAAGCCTATAGAGTAAAATTTAGGACAACTTACAAGCAAGATAAGCAATCCCATGTTGAGTATGCAAAAATCAAAGAAGATCTGTTAGAGCAGTGGTTAAATTCTAAGAATGTGGATTCTGATTTTGACAAATTTAAGCGGATGATTTTGCTGGAGGACTTCAAAAGGTGTATTAGTAAAGATGTAAGCCTATATCTTGATGAGAAAAGAATAGATAATTTGTCTGATGCTGCAGTTTTAGCTGATGAGTATGTTCTCACTCACAAGAGATATTCTAGAGAAAAAGGGAAAGCTGAGAGTAAGTACGTTGCCTCTACTCAGAGTACAGGTAACAGGAAAGAGAATAAGGATGATGTTTCTCAGGAAGTAAATACCAGCTTCACCTCTAGATTTCAGAAAAGTAAATGTACTTATTGTAGTAAGCTTGGTCATACTACGGAGAGATGTTTCAGGAGACAGCGTGATGTGAACAAAAAGGAGTCTTTAAATATTCAGTCAATTGGTCTAGTGTCCACTCTTGAGAGTTCCCAGAATTCTTTAACTGAGTTAACTGAACCTGCTTTGAGGGGTAACTTAAATTCTCATGATGGAGCTCCTCTTTTGAGCAGTAACGTGGGTGACACTCTCAAGAGTTCATGTGCTAATTTCCTGTCTGATGGTTTTGTCAGTCCTCTGGACAGTAATGACAGGAAATCAGTTCAAATATATCGTGATACAGGTGCCTACCAATCCCTTATGCTGACCAGTGTTCTAGGCTCTAATGTTAATTCCTCTGATGAAACTGTAATCTTACAAGGTGTAGGGAATAATTACTTCTCTGTCCCTCTGTGCAGAGTGAATTTAGAGTCTGGTTTTGTTAATGGTTCCGTTATGGTTGGGTTGGTTGAGACACTCCCAATGTCAGGTGTAACTTTCTTACTTGGAAATGATATTGGTGGAAGTCAAGTGTGTCCAGCTCCTCAGTTGTCTAGTGAGCCAGTGGCTGCGTCCCAGGATTGTGATGTCCCTGATGTGTTCCCTGCATGTGCTGTCACTAGGGCTAAGTCTAAAGTTACTGGTGATTTAGAGGATAATGATGATGATGATGTTATCCTAGCTGACACTTTTCTTGCTAATTTGGACCACTCACCAGATGAGGCAGTACCCCGTAGTGTTGATAATTTGTCTCGTCAAGAGTTGGTTGAGTTGCAGGTTGCTGACCCTGAGTTGAAAGGTCTAGCTAACTCTGCTTACAGTGAAGAAGAGTCAGCCGGTGCTTCTACTTGTTATTATGTAAAGTCAGGAGTACTTATGAGGAAGTGGAGACCCCCAACAGCATCAGCCGACTGTGAATGGGAGGTTGTACATCAAGTTGTCATCCCTCGTGTTTGTAGGCAGGATATCATTCGAGTGGCTCATGATGCCAGTTTGGCAGGACACCTTGGAGTGAGGAAGACTGTGGCACGCATTTTGAAACACTTCTACTGGCCAGGTATCTTCAGGGATGTTTCCTGGTATTGTAAGTCTTGTCACACCTGTCAAGTTGTGGGGAAGTGTAATCAGACCGAAAAGGTTGCACCTCTAGTTCCCATTCCTCCTTTTGAGGCGCCTTTCACCCGTGTGTTGGTGGATATTGTGGGCCCTCTTCCTAAGACTTCTTCAGGATTTTCTTATGTGTTGACCATGATTGATATGGCTACTCGTTATCCTGAAGCCATTCCACTTAGAAACATCTCAGCAAAGAACGTGGTTAAGGAAATGCTAGGGTTCTTCACAAAGTTTGGTCTGCCCAAGGAGGTACAGTCAGACCGGGGAAGTAATTTCATGTCGAATGTTTTCAAGCAGTCTCTGAAAGAGTCGGGCATCACCCAGATCACGTCTTCAGCTTACCATCCCCAGACCCAAGGAGCGTTGGAGAGATATCATCAAACACTCAAATCGATGCTCAAGAAATACTGTTTGGAACATCAGAAAGACTGGGATAAAGGTCTTCCATTCGTTGTGTTTGCCGCAAGAGAATCTCCAAATGAATCACTGGGCTTCTCACCTTTTGAACTACTGTTTGGCCATGAAGTAAGAGGACCCCTTAAGTTACTCAAGGAATGCTGGCTGTCGGAGGAAGATGACGTCAACCTGCTGGAGTATGTGATGAATTTCAAAGAACGGCTGTCCACTGCTTTACAGCTGGCGAGAGAGAATTTAGGAGCTGCTCAGGAGAAGATGAAGACTTGGTATGATAAGAAGTCCAGGTTACGCCACTTTCAGCCAGGAGATCAGGTTTTGATTCTGCTACCAGTTCATGGGCAACCTCTTCAAGCCAAGTTTAGTGGTCCTTATTTCGTGGAGAAGAAACTCAGTGATGTCAACTATGTCATCGCCACACCAGATCGTAGAAAGAGCAAGCAACTATGTCACATCAACATGCTAAAGTTATATCACAGGCGGGACGAAAATAATCCAGTCTGCACTGTAGCTGTTCCACCCGAGTCTACAAGTGAAGTTCTCCCATGCAGCATGAGCCTGAGTGATAGTTTGGGGAAGAATCCTGATATCATGAATGATCTCCAGACTAAGCTTTCTCATCTACCACCCAAGGAAAGGCAGGAGTTTTCGGCATTACTGCAGGAGTACCCGCAAGTGTTCCGTGCTACTCCAGGAAGAACCACTGTGTTGATGCATGATGTCGATGTTGGAGACGCAAAACCAATTAAATTGCCTCCTTACCGTGTGAACCCAGTGAAAGTTCCTCTCATCCAGAAGGAGCTTGGCTACCTGTTGGACCACAAGATGATTGAGCCCTGTCAGAGCGAGTGGAGTTCTCCTGTCACTCTGGTCCCTAAGCCAGGTGGGTCACAGCGGCTTTGCATTGACTACAGACGTGTTAATCAGATAACCAAAACAGACACTTACCCTCTCCCTCGTGTGGAAGATTGCATAGACAAGATCGGAAAGGCTAGGTACATAAGTAAGTTTGATTTGTTAAAGGGATACTGGCAAGTACGTATGACTGAATGTGCTGGGGAGGTCTCATTTTTGTAACATTGGGAAAGACATTTGCATGTTCTGTAATGCCATGTACAGATTGTTTTAGAGTAATAAGAAATTTCCTTTGTAAATTTCTTTTTTCTTTGTGGGGAGGTGTTACATAGCCTGTGATTTCATCATCCTTTGTGTAATTTTAACGCACAGTTGCTGCATGTTTGATCACGAGCGTGTTCTGCCTCAGTCCCCCCCTTCTACCGTTATAGTAGAGTAAGTCGTTCTCTCTGTTATACTTTGCGAGATTTTCATCTCTTTGTCCCCGTGGCTTCATTTGCGCGTCCTTATTACAAGTTGTATCAAGCTCTGCCGGCCCCTATATAATGAGCTCAGTCTCTGCATCATTGCCACTTAGATCTGCTCCTCATTTTGTTCACATCTCTGTCCTCCCCTGTACAATTATTATTATTGTGAGTGCTCAAGAAATCTCCAAACATCTAGCAGCTGTGTGTAATTTGAGTATAACTGTTGTTGTATTTTTTCTTGTACTGTGTAGCATAAGGTTAATTCTTAGGCCTAGTGAGGTTTTGATTAATGTTGGGTTGTGTCAGTTATTTATGATAAGAGTTTGTATCTGTAATTATTTATCTGGCATTCACTGAGTATTATCTGGTATCTCATTTTATCAGGGCTGACTTAGATAAATTTACTCTTGCTAATTTCGTGTTAATAGAGGCTATTGCAGTTAACCATATATTTAACCTGTTTTTGCCATTACATTATCCTTATGAGTCCTGAATGTTTTGTTGTTAATTTAAGCATTAAACTTTAACTTGTAATTTTACCTAACTCTTTTGTTTTGAACCTGGAACTTTACGGGACAGTAGTGATTTTTAGCATTCTCACTGAAAGTGTACGTTATCTTTCTCTGTTCCGTAACAGTGTGTGTGTGTGTGTGTGTGTGTGTGTGTGTGTGTGTGTGTGTGTGATATTTTAAGCTACGTAAAATAAATGTGTTTATATAATTTTTCACATTAATTCGGTAGTAAGAGACTGTGAACATTAAAAGATACTTACTGCCCTCTTGAAGTGTATGAACTGAACAAAAATATAATCTCGAATAAAAAAAAAGACTGCCTTCTCTCCTCTACAGTAGTACATTTCTCCATCTCCTTCTCATTCTTCCTCTTCTCATTCTCTCTCCCTCGGTGATTCTTGATTTATGGCACAATGCACTATCAATACAAGTTTAAAGGGAACGTTTGCCTTTACTCTGAAATTTGCATAATCCTCTTCAAGTGGCTTCCGGTGAATGGACGATGAGAGCTGAGAGTGGAGGCTAAGAGAGACGAGAGAGGCAAGAGAGGTAAGTGAAATGGAAGGTAAGGAAAGATGTTTGGTATAATCACAAGAACAGCAATAATGATTCAAAGAGGATTCATACTTGAAGTACAGATATGATATGACTGATAAAATGAAAGATGACGGAGAGCAAGGTTCTGTAGAGCAATGTCAATACCAAGTATATGTAAAGAAACCAGTAAATGCCAGCACGCCCGAAAGTGAAGAATAAAGGAAGAGGTGATAAGAATTAAAGGTAGGAGGATGGGAAGAAGAGGGAAACGAGGAGGACGTCGTATAAACAATCCAGTCTAAATCAGATTACTCTATTATGAAAGGAGTGACAGAAAACACTACGTAACATTCCTGAAAACCATTATTACATATGACAATTTTTATCGCAAACTGTAGCACTGTAAGGGCAGATTGCAAGGGCTCTAAAGTGTTATCAGGAATTAATCATTGAGCAAAAATGAATGTCAACAAATGAACAAGACATGCGGACCTTGACTGAAAGCACTCATTAAAAACTCAATTAAACTTCAATACAAATGGTGAAGTATTAAGTAATATTTATTCTCCTGTGCAGCGGGTAACGGGCATCAGAATAATCAAGTGGTGTGTGCAATATGTTAATGTTTTATAATCCCACCTCATTCCGGGATATATGACACACATGCACTGGGTATTATACAGTGTTTAAAGCACTCTCAAGCGTCTAAACTTCCAATTGGCTAAATTATTGCTTCTGGCGTTAGTTGGGATACTACAGAAACCTTGGCCATCAAATCGTTCAGGAGAACACACACACACACACACACACACACACATCCAAATTAATCTTCCGGGTGACTCAAAGAAGTCATTAGGAGGCACAGACAAACTGAGAGACCACTTAAGGAAGAGAAATGTAGTTCATTCGAGATTTATGAGGTTCAAGAATAATGGCCGTTGCTTCTTTCACTGTCTTTGTCCCTCCCTTGTGTCTTTCTCTCTCTCGCTTTGAGCTTTCAGTTTGTCTTTTTATTTTCAACCATGATCATCGGTGTTTCTAAACCTTACCTACCACATCAATGTTAGCAAGCAATTCTCATGTCCAGCGCTAAGTGTCCGTCGTTATAGTTAGTTGATTCTTCTACCTTAGTACTTTGTTTAAACCAGGATTCTTTCTATGACTTCTCCAGCTCTGTATTATATTACTGGTTCCATCTTACGTTCTTCTCACAAATATATATAATAATCATTAACGGTTTTGCTACATCATATCCACATCCATCTCCATCCTTATGTCTATGTCTGTACTTAAGATTGAGAAAGCCCAGAAAAAGAGAGGAGTGAAGATGAATGTACTCACACTTCCGCAGCACTTGATATGAACAGGGCAGAGGGGTGAAGAACAGGGACAGGGGGGGAAGCAAATTCAGCATATCAAGAGAGATGGGAGGCGATTAGAGGCTAGGGGAAAAATGAGAACACACAAAAAAGAAAACTTTCGATCACTGTAATAACACTGGAAATTCAGTAGTCTTTTTTGTCCAGTTCTGAACCAAGCCAAAAATACTGCCATAAAGAAGAATGGCTTTAGAAAGGAAACGAAAGAAGTAAAGTTATGATAATTTCCTTCCTTTCCAAGTGTCTCTCCTTGTGGAACAGTAACTGGTGCCAGAAAGAATGAGGCGGTTTGTCCATTGTTTCTGAATATTGATGGAAATAATTTTCTATCTCTTGGCTGGCAGCAGTGGCAGCAGTTTCGCTCTGCTGAGCAAACTCGGCTGGTGGCGGCTGAAATCTTATGACTGTGAACAAAATATCCCATTTTGGTAGCCAGAGTGTATCACAATTGCGTTCATTGTCCGCCAGCAACTTAATAGATGGCAAGCAGTTATGAAAAAAAGTCGAACTACTGCGTTCTGATCTATTCTCACTAATAACATTACCTTTACCAGTACCACTACTACATTGCCTCGACTATACTACCAATGCTAATCTTGAAATACCACAACAATACTGCTACTACTTCATCCCCAGTACACTTCTCATACTTCCAGTACCGTCGCCATCACCATACCATTACCTTTTCCACCACCACCACCACGCCACCCCTATACACCACCTCTCCACAATACCACCGTTGGACTCTATTTATTCCCCTACACTAGGGACTAGGGGAACGTGTTAGGGATCAGGCACTAGATTACAGAAGAGGGGAGGTTGGGAGAGAGGTTATGCAGGGACTAAAGGTGGGATGGGGAAGGAAATTAGGTGAGATGAAGAGGGGAGAGGGATGGTGAGATGTGTGGGAGGGAGGAGTGGAGAGAAATGGGAAAAAGATAAGGAATGGAAGAGAGATAGGGGAAATAAAGAGTGGTGAGGAAGGCAAAAGAGATGAGAGAGGGGAGAGAGATACAGGAGAGGGGAGTGGTGAGGGGCTGAGAAAAGGTAAAATGGAGAGATGAAGGAGAGTGAGAGGTGAGGTGGTATGATGGAAGACAGGACTGGACGGACACGTGAGACCTAAATGAATAGTAGTGAAAAGCAGAGTATTCTAAAGGTGACCAAAAGACGTGAAGAGACAGTGGAGAGATAAAGGAAGAGACTGAACGGAAATTAGTGGAAGGACAGGAGGGAAGGAGGGAGTAGATAAAGGAACAAAGGAAATAATTTATTATCAGGAGAAAGAGAGAGAGAGAGAGAGAGAGAGAGAGAGAGAGAGGGAGAGAGAGAGATTAGTATACATCACACATCATCTTCGTTTTCTCTGTGGCTTTATGGTTTATTTTTAGATGCGGGAGCCTCTCGGGACATCTCTGCCCGTCTGTCTATCACTAATGGTTTTCGAACGCAAGGCGCTTAGCTCCTATAGACTTGAGAAACCATGCCACAGCGCACCACAACAAATAAGAAAAAATCACCCTCCCACACCATACACAGGGCTCCCGCATCCCGTACTTTTGTATTCGTTTAATTTCCTACGCTTTCCGATACTGCCTTGCACTCATCCCTCCTCTCTCACCCAGCCTCCGAGAGATCTTAACCCCTTCAGCACTAGAACTTTCTTGGCATTTTAGTTGCTTGGGTCAGATGAAATTCCTCTACTTCTGGGAAAAACCTTGGAGTGAAAGGATTAGATGCTCTCATGTATCTCTGTCATTCACTCTACTATATCACCGACAATGGAGAGGGACGCCTTCACGTGATGTCCTTAATATAACTGGGCGGCCCAACTGCCTGGTTATACACACGTCCCTCAACTACTTTCTTGTCCCCGAAAGAAGGATGGTGGACTACAGAATGACAACTTAAGCCTGCAGTCCACTGGGTTCACGTTTCATATGTACCTGAGGTTGCAGTCACTAAGTACTAGTATCACTCAAACTAATCACTGTACTTCTATTTCATTTTCTCTTCCACATCTTCTTTCTTTACCCAGCCGTCTCTCACCCCCGTAGCCTGCTGACCGTGTTGAGAAGGGTGAGTGGTGAGGGGGAGGGGCAGGGGTAAGGGAGTTACTGGGTCATGGCCTGGCAAATGGAACAAGGTCGGAGAGGATGAGGGAAACTGGTAGGTGTGTGTGTGTGTGTGTGTGTGTGTGTGTGTGTGTGTGTGTGTGTGTGTGTGTGTGTGTGTGTGTGTGTGTGTGTGTGCTCCTGTAAGGGCATAGAGCGTTATTTACAGTATATAGTTTTATAAGAGTACATATGTTTTCCAAAGGTTATAAACTTTACATAGAGCGCGGTGAAAGCTCTTTAAATGTGCATCAGGATAATATCACTGACAAAAGCTATATGGAGGCTTTGATAGGCACGTATTTTTGTGGAACACTGGCATCCACTTTTAGGGATGCTGGGCTGAAAGCTAGACTGAGGGTGAAGCTATTCAAACTACTTTTCATATCATTTTACGGAGGAACGCAGACGTGAGGCAGAGGAGGGAGCTGGGGTGAACTAGGCAGAATAGACGATGCGGAGAAAAAGACGGGAAATTTTATTGACACCTTTGGTATGTGGGAGGAAACCAGATTTAAGTAAGTTACGATACAAGATACGATACACCTCGAAAATAAGGGAGAAAGAAAAGAGGGCAGGAGGGGGTAGAAATTATAAGAACTCGGTGAGTAGGTAAGCGATGGAAGAAAGTAGAGAGGATAACAAGTGGCAGACAAGGCGAAGAAGAAGGATGGGGAGGGTGTAGAAAGTGAGAAGAAACGAAGAACTTAAACAAGAGAGGGACGAATACGCTAATAAGAGGGCAATAAGAGGGAAAGACCTGAGACTAAGCCTGGCAGCGACTGAGGTAAGGGGTAAACTGGGTCACCAAAAGTAATGAATCAGAGTAATGATTAAATAATTACAAGAGTCGATACTGAGAGAAAGAGGGAAAGGAGGTCAGTGCCAGTGCGAAAGGTGGGAAGGTAATAAGGAAATAAAAAGGGTACGATTTGTATAAGAAAAGACGGGAAGGATAACCTACTAGCAATTGGAAAGGGCAGGTATTTTGATAAGGTAAACAAGAGAGCATGAATGGCAGGAATGTTATGGCAGGTTAACAAAAGAGGAATGACAAGGAACAAGAGGATAAAAAAAAAAAAGAAAAAAAAGGAAGTATGAAAAAGATGAATGAAAGGGCAACAAAAAGTAAAAATAAAAATACCAGAAAAACAAATAAAGGAAAACTGAATAATTTCTTTGCAAAGGAAGAGGGAAAAAGCAACTTAAAAGGTGCAACATAATAAAAATGAGAGCAGTGGTGAAGAAAGAGTGAGAGTAAAAATCTTGCACTGCAAAAGAGGCGATAAATCTTGGGGCTTTGATGGATGAAGATCAAGGAGAAATCTGGAGAGAGATGAGAAGACCTGACTGAATTGGACGCGAGAAAAGGGATGAAAAAAATATCGCAGTGCAATGGGAAAGGAAAAGTAGTTAGAAATTTTTTGTTAAAGAATGGGGGACTGGCTCCATTTAAAAGTGAAATGAAGGAAATAGCTTCACCATGCTGGAAGAGAAATTATCATGGTGTGGTTATGTGCATCAGTTCTTGCTATTTCTATCGTCATCAGAGCACAAGGCTTGTTTGTTAATGTAATCGCTGGACATGAAACAAAATGCCCTTCAAAAAACTACTTTAGCCAGTCTGAATCATTCATAGCTGGAATTTCTATTAGCAGGCAAATATATCTCCTAATATTTCATAAGCTCTGTTTTTAGAACAAATCACAAAAACTTCCTGCAGCTGTTGATGAAAAAACAACATATTTTTATCCAGCGATTGAAGCTCACACACACACACACACACACACACACACACACACACACACACACACACACACTTATCTAACGCCTCCAGGAGCCAATAATGTTAACAGAGACAGAGCCACATCAAGGGAAGTCCTATTTAATTGCAACAGAAGTGAATGGCTTATCTAACGCCTCCGGGAGCCAATAATGTTAACTGAGACAGAGCCACATCAAGGGAAATCCTAATTAATTGCAAGCTGGAATGCCAAGAATAGACCATAAGTGAAGAAGTTAATGAAATCAATTAGTGAAAGGAGTGAGGTGTTGGGAACGAGGGAGGAGAGAGGTGAGCTGGCAACACTGGCTGCCCGGGAGCCTGGATGGATACCGAACGTCGGGAGGAAATTGTAGATGGAGAGCAAACCAGATTTTCTCTCTCTCTCTCTCTCTCTTTACCTACCTACCTGTCTGTCTGTCATCTATCTACCCATCTATATATTATTGTAATCTTCTTTTCTCCCAACAGCATCGTATGGGAAGGTTTCAGAAACAGATGAAGGAAAAAAAATTCACCTCACACAGATATGAAATAGCTAAGTGAAGGTGATGAACGAAGGAAAACTGAGTATATTTTGACTAAGGAACAACACTGGAACCAACAGGAAAAAAAAGAGGAAAACAGTGATATCCAGACAGATGGAGGCAGAGGAAGTAGAAAGAACGCAACAAATGAAATTGCAACAAGAGAAAAAAAAATTGCTGAAGGAGAAAACAAAATTAAAGAATAAAAAGAAAAATGCGAACCAAGTCAAGCTGTTCATTTGGAGACGTCTGGACTTGGTGCAAGAAGTTATAAACTTGCCTCTGTCATACTCGTAACTTTAAATGACTTAATTATGTAGTTAGCAGTTGTTGTGACGTTGTTGTCTCTCGTGTTGGCAGCGACAAAGTTACCAAACAACTGAAAGGACTGCGTTAAACCCAAAGTACTGACATAATTCACACACCGCTTGACATTACCTACTTAATATTATCAAAAGTTATATGATGAACACCATAATTGCGGTGCCTGAAAGATTATTTTAACGA
This sequence comes from Coenobita brevimanus, assembly GCF_032717465.1. NCBI lineage: Eukaryota > Metazoa > Arthropoda > Malacostraca > Decapoda > Coenobitidae > Coenobita > Coenobita brevimanus. Next base: position 51,482,703 of record NC_136966.1, read on the forward strand.
AATCTGTGAAGGATATTCGATATAAACACAATCAACACTCGAATATTTGTGAATTTAACGGCAGATTTTCCGCTTAGTTTATTTGATCATACTTATTACTTTTTGGTTAAAAAAAATATCGCAAACATGTGAGGGTTAACCAAAAGTTCATTCCATTTCTCCTATTTTTTCCACAACTCTTCAATACCTCTCACTGAGGATCTGGAAGTCTGGCTGATGAAAGGGCAAGCAGTCTGAAAGAAGACGGCAAGATGAAGAAGCAAGACTATATAGTAAATGAAGAAGAGTAGAAGACAGAGACGGCTACAAGGAAAGAATGCCAGAAATATTTTGTTTTGAATGAGAGGAAATAAAAATCTGTTAACGTGGTGGAAGGGACCGAAAAAAAAGGGAGAGAAATTATTTGCCCCTTAGAGGTGGAGTGCAGGAAGGTGGACGCGATTAAAAGGAAGGAATGTGAAAGTGGTTTTTAAGCCTATGAGCAGAAGGTAGTATTTGTTAAACACAGCGAGAGGGGAGAATAAGGATGGGGAAAGAGAAAACATCAGCAGCTAATTACCAGAGTTACCAAGGAACCAGAGAGAAGCTGAGTGAAAACCTTATATTGACGCTTTGAGTGTGAGACGTATTCCCTTACGTGTTTTCCATCGTTCGGTGACAGAAAGGAAAAAAATGGAAAAGATGGCATCGCGCTGAAAGGATGATTAAGAGTTTTATTAAGCTTAAGTATAAAATGTCTTCTAAAACTTGACTGCTAAGGGCAGTAGCAAGAATGGGTTAGCGAAATATGAAAAACTAGCATCCTTCATCATACAAAAATGAGCTCTAAAAATGTGCTATAAAAATTTAAAAACGTCTAAGCCTTCTCAAGCAGCACGGCAATTAATCATGAAATCCCTAAGTGGACGTGTGTGCAACCCAAGATGGTCAACTGGCCACGGCAAATAAGAGGAATACGGTTGTCTGTTTTACAAGCTAATGTTCTGTGAGCCACATGGACGCAAAGTCTTGAGAGAAAAGTCTAAATCTATGTTCTGAGTCTGTCCGGTTTGTTGAAAATATGCAGTTACGTCTGTGATATTCATGATTATTTGTATATATTTTAGGAAGTCCCGTGCATTCATCAGTAAACATATTCGCTGCCTAATCATCCAAATAAATATTGCTTAAGAACCATTTGTTTAACATAAGCAGATCCTGGATCACCACAATCATTATTATCATCCTGACCTTTAATCCTACTTAAAAGTGAGGTGCAGCTATGACATAAAAGTAAATACATATCGAGTAGAGTACCTGTTGTACCCATGCGGCCACACTTCATCAGACGTGAAAATAAAAAATCTTGTTGACCTTTTACGTTTTTTTCTGTTGGTGAGAATATCTACGATTCTGGTAAAAAAAAAAATAAATAAAATAAAAGAGCTACTGGAGGAAAAAATTAAATTCTGTTGGGCACGAGGAAGTCTCAATTTTGTGTTTTGATTGAAACACGATTCTTTATATATAGGATTTACGTCTGTTCACTCAACCAAAAACTGCCGTCATCACGACCCTCACAGAGTGAATATGAAAACATCGAAATCCAACAAGAGAAAATCAGACCAGTATTCCATGTACATGAAAAGATGATAGCACACCTATACTCTAATCTTGAACTATGTCGGTACCATAACATTTCGAAATCATTTGTTAATGAATATACTGAAATTTGAAGCAATACTTTTCGAAAAACTTATCAGTGGTGACTTATGGACAACTGGGTGCATTACGTTAAGGATCGTTTTCAGTTGTGAGAGAAGAACCAAACACACTCTTCTGACGTTGTTTCGGAACTGACCATCAAAGTGCAGTACAGGAAGCATATGTTAGCTACTGGGGCTGAGTGGAAAGGCAACGCTCAGTACATCTCTTTGCTTCATTTTATTCTAATCAATCCTCTTGTCTGTTAAATTGTTTATCTATATATCTTTCTCTGCATCTTTTTCCTTTTCCATTAATTTTCCGTCTCTGTCTTCCTGGTTCAGTTTATCGGTGTTTAGTCATCTCAGTGTTACAAATATATTGAAGATTATTTTTCTTTTATTATCCTAAAACCCATTCTTGCGTATTAATCACCATCAAACCAACCACTCTCTATATCTCTTCTCTCTTTGATCATTTACAGTGGCAGAATCACAAAAACATCATTATCGAGAAGCGTCAACAACATTCACATTAATTTCTTCCAGTTCAAAAATCTCTCCCAAACAACCTCGTCACTTCCCCACCTCCCACACCCGGCCTCATCACGCGTCTGACTCTGCCTTAATTGCAATCAGGCGTCAGCTCTCCAGGCCCCGAAATCAATCAACCATGAGAGTAATTCAGAGGACGCGATGCTGAAGTGTAGGGAAATGATTACAGGGGAGGACATTACAAGTCTCCACGATTTACGGTTCTTTGATATTCTCTTTGTTCGCGTTCGTCTTAAATTTGTTTATAAATTCGATGAGCAGCAGTTTGATATTGGTGTGTATTTGAAGTGTCACGGTATAGTACTCTCTAATATTCTCTCTGACTCCATTCGTTTCAAATTTCTTAAAAAATTCGAGGAATAGAGTTTTATTGTGGCAGATTCAGTTATACTGAAGACAATGATAACTGAATCAAAATACTAAAGATGCTGTGGAAGTCATCATATTGTTACTGGAATATTTATAAAAATAATTTACCCATATCCCTTCTTCTCTTTTACCCTTTATTAATTTATTTATTCATTCTGTATTGCCATTTCCCTCGTTCTCTTCCTCGTCTTGTTGCATTACCACTGTAGCCTCTTCGAATTCATTTTATACTTAATCCAATTTCATTTTTACCCACTCTTCACCTTCTCCTCATTCCCTTTCTCTGTTCGCCTCGCCTAACACTCTCAAGTCTCTAACTGCGCTTTTTCTACACTAAAGGTCACTATGATCGTATGGTCTCTCGCTTATTTATTTCCAAAACTCCCCCTCTATTTTCTCATATTCTTCGAACATAACTCACAATTCTTTACTACTCTCACATCGTACGTTTCTTGCTTCACACCCCTCATTTATTTTTACTTTCATCACTTTTATAAATTCAGGTTTGTTTTTCATTTCAAACTTTTCTGAAAACAGTTTTTAGTCCACATATATTCTTCTCCCTGTACCATACTAATCATTTTCCCAAGTTTCACTTATCAGTGGAGCCATTCACTCTTATCTGTTCGATTTTTTCTTCACTCTCGTTTTCCCTTCTTTATCATGAACTAGTCCATCTCTCTCTCTCTCTCTCTCTCTCTCTCTCTCTCTCTCTGCATGAGTTCATATGTCTATGTACGTGTGTGTGTGTGTGTGTGTGTGTGTGTGTGTGTGTGTGTGTGTGTGTGTGTGTGTGTGTGTGTGTGTGTGTGTGTGTGTGTGTGTGTGTGTGTGTGTGTGTGTGTGTGTGTGTGTGTGTGTGTGTGTGTCTGTCTGTCTGTCTGTCTGTCTGTCTGTGCTGCTTCCTTGCTCTTTTTATGTATTGTTCTCTCTGATTCTGTTTCCTTCACTTTTTTCTCCGACTCTTTGCCTCCAGTATCTCATTCCGCTCATGTCCTTCCCCTCTCCCTATTCTCACATTACTCTTTCTTGTCTCCCTCTTTCCTCCTCCAGTATTTAATTTTGTCCGTCCTTTCTCTTCTCCCTACCCTATCCTCATCCTTCCTTACAACCTCCTTCCTTCCCCCAGTTTTTCTCTCCATGTCCTCGCCTTCTCCCTAATTTCATTTCTCTCAGCTCTCCATGCCTCCCCCAGCTTCCATGTCCCTCCTCCTCCCTACCCTCACGTAACCCTTCCTTCACTCCCACCTTCCTCAGTATCTCATTCCTTCCATGTGCCTCCTTTCTCCCTGACCTCATTCCTTTTCTTACCTCCTCCCGCCCGTTCTCACTCTAATGTAATTATCTCCAGTCCTCGCTGCCTCTTCCTTCTTTCACGTTTAGTCTCATTCACTTACTCTGCCATTTTCCTCCAGTTCCAATGCCTTCTCTCCGTCCAATTCACTCTGATCCTCTTTAATTCCTTACATGAGAGGAAGTACTTTTATGGTTTCTCCTGCTGTCTCTTGACGATTTTATTATACAAACTGTAGGGGTTTGAGGCATTCTTCACTAATCACTTCAAAATGATAGGGCTTTTCTTGATTAATTAAAGACATTAATGGGTAAGAAAAATTATAAAAAAAAAATTGTATTGAAGAGGAAACTCCATCACTATACTGGCTCTCTTCTGAACTGAAAAAAAAAAAAAAAAAATGCCTGGTGGTCGTCAGTATCAGATTAAGGCACGTAGTCGCACTGAAGGGGATACTGGATATACATTCCGATCCTTCCACGAAGAAAAAAGTCACCCACTGTATTTAAGGGATAATTAATTTAGATGAAACTGTCTCATTTTGGGCTCTGAAAAGTATAGTTTGCAGCAGTAACATAGAAGCTGATGATTAGGTGTAATGTACAGAATAAGTTACTAAAGAGGAGGCATTATAAAGCCTTCATTGCCACTCAACATACAAGACACTGTGATAAGGAGTGACGTAAAGCTGTGGTGGCAGAGGGGAAAACTTGTTTGTGATGCTGTGAACGAGAGAGAGAGAGAGAGAGAGAGACAGAGAGAGAGAAAGAGAGAGAGAGAGAGAGAGAGAGAGAGAGAGTCAGGGATGTTTCGGAATGAGATGGACATTAATCCCTTCACGCTGAGGAAGTACTTTTTTTTTTTGGTCAGGGTAATATCAAAGAATTTTATTCAGTTAGGAGAGGTTTTTTGCGATTGAGGGGTAAAAACTTTGGAAATAAGGGAACTTCAAGGATGCAGTGGACGGTAAAAGTAAGGAAGAGAGAGCGGGAAAAGTTAGGAGGAAAGTAGGAAATAAAAAACAGAGATGAGAAAGTAAAAGAAAGTTTAGCGAGGAGGCGGCAAGTAAGATCATACCCAGCAAGGCAGTGTAAGGACTGGAATGGTAGAAGTTAAGGGACAGTAAGTGTTGGGTGCAAGTGGGATAGTATTAGGCTGTGTGGCAAGGGAGTGTTAGGCTGTGTAGCAAGGGAATATTAGGGTGTGTAGAAGGATAGTGTTACGGTGCGTAGCGAGATAGTATTTCTTTGTGTAATAACGCTGTGAAGCGGGATAGTGTTAGGTTATGTAGTGTTGTCAGTTTGTGTAGCTGGATAGCGTAACACTGTGTAGCATGGTGGAAGAGTGCGGTGTAGGCAAGTATACGTACTGTGCACGACAGCGTAGTCCTGCAGAATACCGAACAGAATATACAGTGCTTTTGCGAAACACAACGCGGGAGGTAAAACAGCATAGCAGTATTCTGCAATGAGATGTAATGAAATGATGGACAGCATACTCTAATGTAGTGGATGGATTACGAAAATAACGGATTACAGGTAAGATTATAAAAAATAATGGATTACAGATAAGATTACGAAAATAATGGATTACAGGTAAGATTACGAAAATAACAGATTACAGGTAAGATTACAAAAATAATGGATTACAGATAAGATTACGAAAATAATGGATTACAGGTAAAATTACGAAAATAATGAATTACAGGTAAGATTACGATAATAATGGATTACAGGTAACTGAGTGGTTTGTTCTAAAGTGGATGGGAGTTTAATCTTTTCGTGACTTTAAGTTTTGTTGTACTTGCATTAATTTCCTCATCTATCTTCTCCTTTTTACCATATTTACTATCAAGATATGCATTTATACTAATCGTGTACACACAGAGTGCTTCTCCATTTTGAGAAATATTGTATACTCTGTGTGTGTGTGTGTGTGTGTGTGTAATTCACCGGGTCGGTCAGGATCACTTGATGGTCGTGATCGTCAGCTTTTACCCTCCCGGAAGGGAGCTGAGAGCTCATATAGTCCGATCTAAGGGCAAGGCTGTGACCTTCACACACGCACACACCCGTCCCCTTGCTCAAGGGGGACAGTAACCACCCACTTCGTCAGTGAAACTTTTCGCAACCTGAGCGAGGCGCGAACTCCCGTCCACCAGTTGGCAAGCGGGAACCTTGTATACTGTGTGTGTGTGTGTGTGTGTGTGTGTGTGTGTGTATTTCTCCGATGCATTTATTCTACTTGATGGTACGCTTGACAGGATTGGTATTATTAATGCTTGGATCCCTTTAGAAGCTCCTCCCTGCTGTTTATTTGTGTCTTTGCACATGTAAACTAGAAAGAACTCTATATACGTATTATTTCATTCTTTGGCTCTCACGTTTGTCTTCATTTGCGAGAAGCCCCGAAAAAAATGACCTAAAAAGAAGTAGTGTAATAAGAAGGTATATAATACGATATTGATACGCTTAGGATGATTCACTTCTTACAAGCTTCTTACATAAGTTAGTAATTCTCCTCGGCCACTAATATGCTAATTCTCTGGAAATGACAGGAATCGGGAAGAAGAAGACCAGGTCACATATGTTCTGACACAAAATTTAAAAGTAATATAACTAAATATATGTTCGATACGATTCAATAACGTTGCGTATTTTAAGTTAGTCACCACATTCCTCCTTTGTGTATCAGTTTATAGAGTGTGTAGAAGTAATCATCAGTGGTTTACCAGTTGAGCATTTTGCGTACTCCTCTCCAATAAAATATAACAGGAACGAGAATATTAAAAGGCTTCGTGTAGCGAGAAAATCCTGCAGTTTTGAGCGCCAAGGAAGAAACGGTCAAGGTCAGACTGTGTGAGAGAGTGGATGACCAGTGAGAGGACAGATGGGAAAGGGATTAATAGATGGGTACAAATAAAAGCTTTAAATGAAAACACAAACAACTTAACAAATAATTATACAAGAAAAAACGACCCAAGCCTCTGCTGAAAGTATGGCGTCGTTGCCATTAGGAATGACTGTTATATATCTGTGTATAACTACATCTCTCTCTCTCTCTCTCTCTCTCTCTCTCTCTCTCCTCTTCTCCGTTCTCCTCTTTTTGCCTCCCTCTGCCAGTTCAGTGGGTCATTCATGCCTGTTACTTTATGACGGCAACCTTCAGCGTTATTGTCCCTTTGATCTAAGACTTCCTTGCCTTTCCCTACCCTTGCCCCCGTCTACACTCCCCTTGCCTGCCATTTCTTTCTCTACACTCAGTTTGTGTTGCCTCTGTTGAGTTTCCATTTTTCTCGCTGCTGGTATTCCTTTTCTTCTGTACCACTTTTGTCAGTATGTTTCCCTTACATAATTTAGCGACATGGAAGTACTACCCTCACCTTAACCTGAACAGATTTTCATCCTTTGTAGTTTACTTCAAGTAGTTCAGTGGCAAAAAGACAATGCTACATCTCAACGTCCTTTCCATAAAATGTCTTCGTGACTTGTCCCATAGTTTAGTGCTAATCTAATTTTGCAGAGCAGCATTCATGGCTCATCTAATTTGTCTGGAGATGCGTGGACATTTCTAAAACGGAAGACACCAAGAGTAGAGCAAATAAGACAGCCTAAAGTCAATAGCTTAACGTTAGATTAAGCATATAATTTTTAACATAATCGCTACACACCAACGCTTCCCAACAAGTCCAAATGTGAGTCAAATTGGTCTATCATTCAGACCCCTGAACCTCACAGCCGTCTGGTCAGCCAACACACCAGTTCAATCCCGACGTCCCATTGCCAAAAGTATCACAGGACTGAAACAAAACAAACAGCGGGTGAATGTTGGTGCGGCAGTATGTGGTGTCACTCAGCGTCACATAACAGGCCCAACAGACACTGGCACTGAGGCCACCGCCATCCAATATTTATGAGTTTTGTCACGGGTAAGAGACACGTGAGACGTATTTGTGGATGAGAAAGTGTTTCTGAAGGCTCGTCTTTGATTTTAGAAGTTGGCGGAGGTTATGTATTCACTCCTGTTTGTCCGTTTGTTTGTGTTTGGTTGTTTATTGGGTTGTACACATGACATCTCAAAAAGTTATCAGTGGATTTCAGTGAAATTTTGTGGATATGTGGAGTATGGGCCAAGGAAGAGATGATTAAATTTTGGTGGCGAAATTAACTCGATTCCCGGTTCAGGAATAGTTTTTGTTTCTCCACAGGTTATCTTAAAGTTATTGGTGGATTTCAACGAAATTTTGTGGATTTGTAGGTCATTGGTGGACTTCAAAGAAAAGTTGTGGATATGAAAGAGAGAGAGAGAGAGAGAGAGAGAGAGAGAGAGAGAGATACATCATTTGTGCGTGGAAATAATGCCAGGGACGAACAAATGAAAACAGAGAAAGGGGGATTGTTGATTAGACGAGAAAGGTCGGAAAATGTCAGGCAATATTTGACTTTATTGAAGGTGAGACACAACATGATGAAGTGAAGATGAAACGAGAGAGCCAGAGCGATGATAATGAACTTCCCGATCCTTTGAAGATGAAAGAATACCGTACAAAGACCATTTTTATAGCGTGCCTTTGTTTTCATTGACCTGTGTCTCTCTCTTTTCTTTTTACTTATCCCTGAATTTGTGTTTATTCCTGACTTCACTGTCCTGGTGCGATTTTCTTTTTCAGTTTTCTTGTTTTTAACTATCTTAATAGCCCGGTCTTACGTTTCTTTCCTTATTTCTTGTACCTGGTTTGGATTCAGTTGTTCTCTCTTATCTTTCCAAATTATTCTTGGTGTGTTTATTTTTCTCCCTTCTTCACAGTATTTTCCTTTCTGTGGACTTTTTGTTGATGCATTTTTCTTGCTTTACTTCTGTGAGCAGAAGTCTTGTAGTGCAAATAAACTGCATTTTTGTTTCATTTAAGAGATCCTTACAGTTTGTCATAACTGATACAATTCACTGCTTACGTAGCACTTTTGTAAGTCCAACATTATGCCAAACATATACCCTTGCTGTTATCAATAGGCCGTACTGTATGAGATTCCACAATCTCATCCAACTCCTAACACATGTTTTCACTCCTCCATATTCTTTACGTTGTCTTCTTCACTTTCTTACCCTTGGCTTGTTTTTCTCCACTGCTATAATTGTCACTGTGTGCACCGTTAATATTTTCTTTGTCTTTATCCCGCTACATCATCACTTCACTGCTTTCTTGGCACCTTCGAGGGACGCCTTCTCGTGGTAGCACCAATGTAACTGGCAAATCCGCTGCCCGGCTATGCAAACATGCTTCAACTCCATCCCCATTCCTCTGATTGAAGATTGACGCTCGGCAGGAACAAAGCAGCTTCAGCCTGCAGTACACTGGATTCATATCCAGATGAGTCTGAGGTTGCAACTATTACTGATAATGATTTCTTCCTTCATTCATTTTCTTCATAATGTCTCTCTTCCATACTCTGTTAAGTTTTCTTTCCATTTCCTCATGCTCCTCGGTTCTCCTTTTCCCTGCCCCCCCCCCCCACCACCATATTTTCAGTCCACGCACAACTCACTGGGTGTCTTTTTTCCTCTTTTGCCGCAAAGCTTCCCCGTTATTGTCCTGAAGATAAATGCCATCCATGATTCTTGTCTGGCGTCCTCGCATCTGCCTTGCTTACCTCCTCCGTCCTTCATCTCTCAACTGAGCTTTCCCTTATTCTGCTGCATTTTTCTGCTGAGTCCTTGCTCTCATTCCATACTGTTTCTCTAAATGTTAATTATCCCTTAATGTTAGGTGCACTACGTCATTCCCATACTTTAGCTTCCATATAGAGCCAAACAGTCGTCTGATGTGTATATGCTTTATTGTGCTTGCTATCATCATATGAATAGCATTTCAAGGCCATTAGCATACACAATGTCTCTTTAAGAGGAGAAGTACCATTATAATAATTTCTCGTTAAAAGACGAGGAATACATACACACACACATACATAAAAAGAAGGGAAAGGAGTGGAATTAAGACACGTAAATGAAGCTATCGCCTTATTGACTGGAGGGAAAGGTAGACAGGCAGAATCTTGATAAAATTCAGACTCTGGCAGCTCATACCGAGGAGCTAAGATAAAGATAGTTAAATATTATCCTTGCAGAGTTGGGAACGCCGGCTCTTTCTCTCCTCTCCTGCACTCTCATCGCCCGAGTTACCCTTCTTACTTTCTCCTTTTCCCTTACTCCCAATTTCCCTCTTTTTCTCTCATTTTCTAATTTTTTATGCTCCAGATTTCTTTCCCTTTTTCCAATTCTGTTTTCTCTCATTCCCTTTTCTCCCGTTTATATCTCTTTGGAAACTTTTATTTTATTTTCTGTTCCCATAGTCCTTTCCATTTTTGTCTCCGATTCTGTTTCTTTTCCCTTCCCCAATTTTTCCCCTTTTCTTCCTTTTAATCTCTCCTCTCTTCTCCGAATAACTTTCCCCATCCCCTCACTCTTGCGTCTTCTCTCTGGTCTCCTTAATAGGCACTCAGTATCATGTAGAGGTGTATGGTATGTAGGAGGACTGCTGGGCCTTGATAGCAGGCTGTGAAGCCTATGCCCAGAGTTGGACACATAAAAAAAAAAAAAAAAAAAAAATGTCCCTTCTTAGTAGGCCACCTTTTCCCTTGCCTATCACTGATATTACAGAACCACATTACTTTCCTCCCCCCTCTCTCTCTCTCTCTGAATATATTTATATATATAAATATATATATATATATATATATATATATATATATATATATATATATATAATCGAACCTAATGAGTCATACTAATTTGGGTCATACCACTGATCCTTAGCCAATTCATTATGACGACGAATTAATTCAGATTAAGAGGGACTTTTCGAATGGAAAGGAAGACACAAAATTACAAATAACCTTATTTGACCATTCCACTGCTTGGACGCCCTTTTATTTATAATATGATAGTTACGTTGCAGCAATTATGAAAAAAAAAATGACATTACAACATCCGTTTCGCTGATACCCTGTTTGGCTTTCCCTGCCCTCCACTCTCACAGCTTCTTGTCTACACAAAGACTGTCTGCTGGTGAGAATGTCAGGCGGCAGAGGGTGGGAGGGAGGAGAAGGTAGTGATCTGGGTGAGCAAATGGAATTCAGATGAAGAGGAAGGAATTACGGAAAGTGTAAACCAGAAAAACAGACACACTTATTTCCTTTTCGACATTTTTCTTTCTTTTTTTTCCTCTCTCCATTCTTCACTTGTTTTCCTTCAGTCATCATATTCCTGTCAGCCCTTTAACATTAGCTCTTGTATGCTATTTCTGCCATTTTCCCCTTTCCTACAGCATATTCTGTCTTTTGTCATGCATTCGCCTTAGAAATCATCAGCATCTGTATAGAAAACGTTCTTCATAATTTTTTTTTTTTTTTTTGCTACCTGAATCAATGTTTTATCTCTATCGTCCCTCCTTTATTTTTTGAGGGGAGGGGGAGGGGCCGTTTATCACTCTTTGCGGTCTCTTTCTTTCTCTTTTTATTCCTCTTTTGTTCTCTTAGATTATTTTTTTCTCATTTGCTGCCACCTTGTCCATCACCGTTTTCACATTCATATCTTTCCTACCGTACGTGAGGTTTTTCATCAAGTTGAAACGAGTTGGAAAAAGTTATCTGGGTGCAGGAATAACACACACACACACACACACACACACACACACACACACACACACACACACACACACACACACACACACACACACACACACACACCTGAAGGGGACGATAGACAATGTTTCTTACCCCTTCAGGATGACAAGTTTCTAAACTGAATAACACTGGTAGTAAGAACAATAAAAAAAAAAAACATGTTATCGTAATACACCGATCAGTGAAGAACATTTGTAGCTTTCATCTATAAGGAGATCTTTCGTTTGTCTGTCTGTCTACAGCCAGACGCACTGATCCCGGAAGGAGTGGCCACAAATGAATCGCCTCACTGCACCCGTTTCTACACCCTTAGGTTATCCTCTACCCAACTGACACTTTCTTCATTCATATTCTCCATACCCCGTTCTTCCATCTCATCATCGGCCTCTCATAAAATAAGTAACAGTACCGGTAGTAATAGTTTTAACCCCAGGTCATCTGAACCGTGAACCAAGTGAACTGGAGGCTTAAGCTGCCCTCCTCCCGCAAGCCACCATCTTCATTTTAGTGGACAGGGAAATATCTGAGGGACGTTTATATTACCAGGTAGAGCCGTCCACTGAAAAGCTCAACTACTAGACAGAGTCCAGTTATATCGGTGTCATCACATGAAGGCCTCCCTCACCAGCACCATAAACAAAATAACGAAAACAAGTACAATGGGCTAGTTGTTCCAAGATAAAACTACAAAAAGAGTCGTTTTCGTCGTTGTACTAAAGGGGTGAGGGGTCTGTCCAACATTTTCCTGCGTGTTTTCCTCTCCCTCCACCTCTTCTGCTCTCCTTCTTTACCTCCTCAATATCCGGTCTGGCACTAAACCTCTTATCGTGTGAGAGGAGGAAAAGGGTTTCTCTGGTGCTTCCTTATCCGTCGCCGCCTACTTCGTATTTCTCTGCTTTTAAGTTTGGCTCCACTAGTTCTGTTTTCCTAGCTTATTTTACACTCTTAGGTATCCTTGCACTTTTTAATTTGTTCTCGTCTCTGTACTGTTGTATTTGTATCTTTCCTTTATTTTACCTGTAAATTATGATATATACTTTGAAATATTCGTCACTCCGTTTGTTTCCTGTTTCCGTGTTCGGTAAAGTTTCATCTCCATTTTGATTTTGATTTTTTTTTTTTTTTTTTTTACAAGCTCGGTTCTTCCTTTCTGCTACTGCTCTTGACTCTCTTCTTCCTCTTCTTCAAAAAAAAAAAAAAAAAAAAAAAAAATCTGTATTCTCCCTGTTTGTTTCCGTGCCACTTATGAAAATAATTATAGCCTTCTCATTTTCTTGCAATATATATCTAGCTTTAATCGGCTATCAGTTTTTCCTTTTTCTTGAATTGTTTTAATCACCTTTTTCTTTATGAACCATAATGTAACACCAGCTCTTCTTTTATATTATCTTTTAAAATTTTCCACTATATATCCCACTATTTTCATTTTTTCTTTTTTTGTAACAAAATTGTGCAAATTATTCTCTCTTTCCCCGAGTCACATGCAGTCATACTATTTTTCTCTTTTTTCTTACATTATCCTTTCATCTTCTGCTGTGCCAATCTGCTAGCCATTCTTCTGCTCCACATTGTCTCCCCTGTCAATCACATTCACATTTTTCCATCCACCATTATTACTTCATTTCTTCCCATAACTATGATCCTTGGGAGACTGTACTGTGTTACCGTAGCCTGCATCTAAAGGGAGAAAAGTAGGTTAAGTGGTGTACGGTGCTTTGTGTGCAATACTGTTTGTTCCTCGAAAGTAATGAGGCTGTTTGTGTTCGCTTTTTCTTTTTTCTTGAGGGCAAAACAAGAATTTTTGTGAGAGGCAAGTGTGTCAGGAGGGTGGTGGGTATGCGATCATTACACCAGGGACGCCACACAACACCACATCACCACGGACACCACACAACCCATCACCAGGGACCCACCACATCACCAAGGTCATCACACAACACCACATCACACAAGACCACACAACACCAGGACGTCACACAGCACCACACAACATTATGCAGCATCGCACAACACCACTCAGCTCCGCGCAATACCACACACACCAACGAGCTCCATCCAATACCACATAAACCAACACAGCACGTCATAACACCACTGAAAATACACAACACCACATAACACCAGGGACACTACAAAATACTACACAACACCGCACCAAACACTCACTAACACCCCAGTAACGAGGTCGGTTTCAAATGAAGTTCTCTCAGCACGGACTCCGCGGACCAGGAAATGACTCATTATGGGACAACAGCGAGGGAGAGGAGGGAAAAGCAGCTAATGACAGGTAAGTAGACTAGTGTGGATGGAGTGCAGGAGGGGTTGGGTTACTGAAAAGGGAAAAAGAACACACACACACACGAACGCACCCCCCCACACACACACTCACACAGGTAATGATAAATAGTTATAGGAACTCTGGGAATTATTCGTGGGAAAATATGAAGAATGAGGCACACATACAGGCTGCTTTAAGCAGGTAATATAATAGCTCTGTGGAAGATTTACCACCTTGAATTTCTCTTCTTTTGCTAATGACGGGACCAGGCAGTTTATTTTTGGCTTACATCAAGGAACTGCACTTATATGAAAGAAACCTTTAACTTCAGAAAGGTTAATATATAACAGCTGAGTCAAACAGTGCGGGTAACTTTTCGCTGACCCTCTCATCCTTGCTCCCATTTGCTCCTCACCTCCCGTCACCCTCCATCCCCACACACATCAGCCGGACGCCAACATCTCGTAAACTGAAATCAAAATGTGGTGTCGCGTGGCCGTAACGGCCGGGTTTACGAGCTTCACTCTGGCTTGACGTTGCCAGGGAAGTGGGGCACGGAAGGGCAGGGTGAGCTAATCTGGATCACAGTTGGAATTGGATGGGAAAACGTTATGATAAAGAGGGTAGAGGCAGACTTCGTGAAGCAATAAGCAGAGGAACGGAAGTGTTGGACACGACTGGGGAAGATCGAGTAAAACTGGTATAAGATGGGAAAAAGATTCCTCTGAATAGGGTAGACTAGAAACAAGCCACGCATAGCAGCAGACAAAGAGACGGAAGTAGAATGATAGTTAGCGATGGTCGGAGAGAGGCTCTTGGGTATGAGAAAACAGAGGTAGGAGTAAGGGCTGAGAAAGTGTGATTGTGGAGCTGCTGGTGTTGGGAAAAGACGAGACGTCAGCATACCGATATTGACCTGCAGTGAACACCGTTATGCCATTATTATCGCCACAGTATTGACACGGGAACACACACTGTTTGACCTGTACCGCATTTGATATGAATGAACTGACTGGCTATGGAAAGACTGTCAGACCAGTTACATACGTTGTTTCTAAGAAGTTTTTACTTGTGTGAGGGGTACGTTCTTACACTCGATGAAAATCCCGTCTGATACGTCCAGAGTCTTGCATATAGTAAAACATGATTGGAAAACTATAGTAAAGTGAGCAAATGATGATTAAAAAAAACAAAAACAATTGCACTCTGCTTTTTCCCTCCATAAGTATTTCATGATAAATTTCATTCTTTAGCATATGCTGCGTTTTATCCAAGTTACCGACACCAGTCCTTGTACTTTCTTCCCCTACACCGGCATCCTTATTCTATTCCTTTATGATCAGCAGCCTGAGTTTAAAGATGCAATATTAGTTTGTTTTTGTACCGTCATTCAATCGTTCGTTTCTTCATTTTATTATATTCTTTCCTTGTCCTCCTAACTGTTCGTGTTAAAACTTTTCATTCATCACACGTTACTTTTTCTTTACAGCATTCCTCCCCCTCTATCCCGAGATCAAGACAAAGACCCTTTTCAGTCTGGCCGGTGTTTCTTTTTCTGTGGCTGGACAGATACACATGGGATCTCTCGTATCAAATGTGCTGCTGAACTGCGTAATTTAATTTGCCTTATATCCTTCATGTTCTCTCTTACATCAAATAAAACAACAGAGATGTGCATTACATCTATTAACCTTTTGCCATATTCAGCGCATGATATTAAGCATCTCAGTATGTTAGTTCTACACAACCTTTTGAATCTGAGTTGCCTCATTTATCTTGATGGAATCATTCATGAAAAAAACAGTAACTTACTCATCTCTCAGTCAGGTATTCTCATTTTTTTTCTCATTATTTATTTATCTACCTGTCCGTCTATCTGTCTGTCACTCGATCGACCGACCGATGTCATACTCCTCTTACTCTCTTTCCTTCATCTCTACCGCGCCTCTTCTCGTTTTCGGTCACTAATTCAGTAATTTATTTCGGCCACCAGCAGAAAAAATCTCTTTATTTTTTATTTCCTCCTAACGAGTTCGTATTTCATAATCTTTGCATTTGCACATTTTACTGTCTTTTTGCCATTAATGTGTCATTGTATAAAGCTTAGCTAGCTTTCCTCTTCTGCTATTGTCGTCAGATTCAATATAATGTTTTCTTTAGGAATAAATATTCTGCGTGACAGAAATAAATGGAGAGAAATTGTGAATGAATAAGTGATGACGCAGCCCTGAGGGGATATTCTCCCGCATTTGGTCTGATCAGCTAGTCAGGTCAGGTGCAGGTAAGGGGATGGGTCTGTTATGATGTGGCAGTGGTAAACCAGTTCTGCTGTCGGGTCCTGCTGCGGATGTCACTGATTGCATTGCGCAGTTGACCCTTGTGCGGTGTGGTGCGGTGAGGATCTGTCCGTTCTCCCCTTTGGGCTAAGATGCGAATGAATGTGTTTGAATGGATGAGTAAATGGGGAGTGTGTCGTCCCGTCTCGGCTACCTCCCTTTCCTTGGGGGAAGCAGCCTAGGTATATAGATAGATAGATAGATAAATAAATAATATAGGTATTTAAGAAATGGACGAAACAATTGTTGCCTTATATAATGTTATTCCATATCATGACAAAATGACAGGCATGATTATTGACTAACTGAAATATTTTCGGTGAAGGCAAAAGGAAAAGCGGGCACATTTTATTCGGTGATTTCAGAGTAGGTGACGCTAAGCACGTATATACTTGCTTATTTGGCCAAAAGGTATAGTGCATCATATTTCAGTTTTCATGTAAAGCTCAGAATGCTTTCAACCACGTATGTATTATGTTGTCCGCATTTTTTAAACAGTATTCGTAATTTTTTAAACATATTATCAAACTGTTTCCATACGTGTCAACAAGTGGGTTGGCGGAGGGTTAGTGCCCCTCCCCTTAAAACAACTAGCTCAAAGACAAACGGCGACCCCTTACGGGATTGTGATTTCTGGGTGTAGATGGATAGATCAAACTGTAATTTGTGCTATTTCCGGAATTTAAGGATACTGAAGAAACACAAAGCAAGATGTGTAGGTACAAATACAGAATAGACACCATACGTAGTTATATCAGAACTTTTCGTAAAAGATATTTCTGGGACAATCAAGGAAGTTACCAGAAGGCTATTTTCCCTTGCATCAGTCATTAAAGTAAATGTGAGAACATAGACGGGCAACGTTTATAATGGACAAATGTATGTACTGATGAGTGTTGGGGGGTCTTCAGTAACAGTAGTAGGTGCAGTCTCATATTTATCTGAAATGTGAACCCGATGGACTCAAGGCTGAAGTTCCTTCTTTCCTGCAGTTCATCATCCTCCTTTCGGGGAATAGGTCAGTGGAGCCACCCTGTTATATCACTGTCACGGCAAGAAGGTGTCCCTTTCTAGCACCTGGGATCTGCAGTACTTGAATACTAATGTGGGCCAAGAGGAATGGTGTGTGTGTGTGTGTGTGTGTGTGTGTGTGTGTGTGTGTTCCCCGGTTGACCTTTTCCTTTTCACTTACTTTTATCCCCCAAACGGACGATAATGAATCTGATACTCGCGACACCAGAGCTAAATTTTTTGATCACAGACTACAGACAGGCCCACAAATCACAATGAAAAGATTTTACTCTTTGGAATAAACGCTGCTTACAACAAATTAACTTATAACACAAATATGGAAAAATATTTGATAACAAGTTGCCTCTAGTATGTAAAAGAGGACGTGGAGAGACAGTGTAATATAAAACTATGTTGGTGGTGTAATATGACTTTAATTCCATGCGTTTGTTAAGTCGGGATATTAAACGCATTTCTCACGCCGCTTAAATGTGCTTGGAAATTAACGTCGGAGTTTTTCATTAATTACATACTTACCAAACACTTTGGTACAATATTTTGTTTGTCAGCATGTTTATTTAAGAGTAACTTTAGAAGGATGAACCCTGATCAGATATTAAGGAATAGGTAGTTTTAAAAAAATCGTTAAAGGGAGGATTCATTGAGTTTCATATTGAACAATACAGCTGTTCTTATTCCTTCCTTCATCTCCAACACTCTTTGTTTTATTCTTCCTCGTCTCTTTTTAAGCATCATCCTCGTTGACCGTTTCTTCTCACTTTTTCTTCTGACCTTCTTGTCTTTCTAACAAGCTCACATTCTCTTGTTTTTCGTCGACATTTAAGTAGATATGCACTGAGCTGGACCCGAGACTCAGTCAACGTGTAGACTTTGTTGTATCTATTTTTCAATGGTACTGTTTATTGTATTGCTAAAACCTCGATATGGTAGTTAATGAACTTCGTTAAATCCAAAACATTATTGTGTGTCAGATTCTTATGAATTCACATTCACATCTAAATATTTACACCAGTAATAATGTGTATTCAACATCCCCATCATCCATACCTAATGTCTATTGCATGCAGAATAAGGAATAAGAGGATGATTTCCTGATCTCTCAAGAACTAAAAGAAAAAAAAATCGTTCTTGAAATTCAAACCAAAGGATTGAAATTAAAATCCACTAATTACAGATGCCCAGATACAGAGGGCTTGAAATTCTAGAAGGAAATATGGGTTGAGAAGCAGCTGTTCCTAAGTTTACCAGTGCTTATGCAAAAGCCTGAAAATACGGGTTAACTCTTATAAATGAAAACTGGGTAGATAATGAGCGAGAGTGTGCGGATATACATCCACTGATTACCCATTTTAAAGGGTCAGACATGCAGAGTAAGGAATTCGTTAGAACAGTGTTTGGAGCAAGTGAGAGAACAGGCAAATTGATGAAACACTGCGGCGAAGAAAAAGAGACTGAAGAGATCCAGTATAGGGGTTCGATAAGAAGAACAAGTTTTGTGCCACCTAGTTTAGAAGGGCTGTATATTACAAGCCATTCTCTAAAGTGCGCGCGCGCACACACACACACACACACACACACACACACACACACACACACACACACACACACACACACACACACACACACACACACACACACACACACACACATCTCTCTCTCTCTCTCTCTCTCACGTTTTCAGTTTGCTCAGGCTTTGACCTTAGTCTTCATATTTTCCTGTCTCATTCTCCTCTTTTGTCTCATAACCCATTTTCATCATTCATCACCTCTCTGTCTCAGCGTTCATTACCACGCTCTCCCTCCCTTCCCTTTCCTTTCAGCTACTCCCCCCCTCCTCACCACAGCTCTCTGTCACCACCTCCACCACTACCATTGTTGTTCGCGGCTTTTGATGTCTCAGGTACGTAGGGTTCATTTGACGAGGTGTGCGTTCAATTACCCGCCTCACCTGTGCTCACTGTCCTGTAATTGGTGTCTGAGATGGCAGACCGCTGAGTGACAGGCGAAGGCTTGACGTGGGAGGTGAGAGAGAGCTAGGAGAGCTGGAGACGAATGTAGAAAATGAAAGGTTGACAGAACCGAGGAATGGGACTAGAGACGGTAATTTATGAGAATATGTAACTTTAATCTCATGCATTTCGACTTTTTATCAACATTAATGTTAGTTCTGTGCTATTAGGACTCTCCTTATGTACACTTCTTAAAGGATAATCGAGCTGTTCACAATGCAAGAGTCGTAACTATGTCCTGTGTGAGAGGGACTACCATAACGCAAAAGAAAAAGAAATGGACTCGTTTATCAATGAAAAACATTATATTTGGTTACAGAAAAAAAAAAAATGCCTCTGTATACAAAGTACAAGTGTGCAATCACTGTAAGTGGATTTGAAGCCATGTTTTTACTTTCAGTGAGTGTCACTTAGTGCTGGTGAGACTGACACTGTGTTTACCTTTACAAAACTTTATCATATTATTTTTAGAATATAAAGTCAGTTCCTTGCTGCGTAAGTAATACCGCCATTAAACAAAAATTAGTACCTGTATTATTTTCAACCAGCTTTCTAATTAATTTTTTCCCAATTAAAAATGTTACTTTCAAAGTGAAACAATACTTGTTCCGAAAGTGAAATACTTTAGAAATAACTAATGTCTTTAATTTCCATAATCTATTAAAAATACTGGGAACTGCGGTAATGCTTATGAGTGTAGACCCCATGAAGGTAGTAATGGTTTCCTTGGCAGTGTTGCTGTCTCCGATAAAATAACTTTCGCATGAAACTCCTGCTAACCACCCAACAACAGTAACAGCACATGTTCTTCCCACTCTGATCACATAATTTCTCCCTTCTCACCTGTCACACACTATACACACACCCGTCCCAGTCAGTTCCCTCCTCACAGTAACATCACAGGCTAGATCGCAAACAGTTCCAGCAAGAACACCCGTGCCATATAGAGCAGACAAGAAAGAGAAGACTAAAACAACAGTAAATGATGACTAAAAAGACAAGTGGAAAACTAAGTAAACTAGAAGGCGGTGGTGTGCGAAAAGTGTTTGAATGAATAATTACAAGAATGAACGACTGCAACGGAAAAGAAAAATTATTATTTAAGCGAGAAGAAATTATGATGTGAGAGGGAAACGAGAAAACATACAAAAAAAAACATCATTTGGGAGTGTGCAAGAAAAGACTGAGTGAAAAGCTGATGGGGAAGGAGTCGGAGAAACTGTGGCATGGAATAAGTGCAAAACATTTAGTGAAGAAATATGTAAAAATAGCTACATCCAAAGAAATTTATAAAACTAAAAGTCAGAATAAACACTCGGTCCGCTCAGGTTTTATATATATATATATATATATATACATATATATATATATATATATATATATATATATATATATATATATGTGTGTGTGTGTGTGTGTGTGTGTTACAACCACATTTACACTCTAAGGCCTTGTTTCGGATTTGTTTGTAACACGATGAACCTTGATATTTTTATGCCTCAGAAAATCAACTGCTCCATCCATATGTCTGGCACAATCTTCCACATAACTACCCCATTACCTTCAACAGCATACAGCACAGTCCTTCATCTCCAGGCAGTACTGCAAATACTTATAAGACAATACCTGAATAAGCAGGCTGATGCCATATTAAAAGACACAAGAGTTAGAATGCAACACAAATAAAAAGCCATGATAGATTCGAAGGTACGAGAATGTAGGCAGTTATGACAGTGGTTGAAATGGACCTGGAAAATACACACACTAAAATAAACACCAAGTACAGTATACAGAGACAAGGTTTAGATCTCTTACACACAAGACCGTCCAGTTGCCAGGCCAGTAATGTGCAACAAGGGAGGCAGGAAAATGTAAAGCACGGTAAACTATAATGGTGTCATATTTTACCTTAATTACAAGTGCTACCTCAGCGCGAAGATTACAGCATTTTTACTCTGCTTGCAATATTAACGGTAAGGAATGCCGGAGTTCTGCAATTACAACGAACGTACTAAACTTTATGCCACAGTGTTCAACACTACGCATTGCATTTTATGACAGAAAGAGCCTGCATGCTAATATAATTTACTTGCTTGTTTCTTCCACCTTTTTTTTTTCTCAGTATTATCCCTTACCTGAATTTTATTTCTTCTTATGTATTCATTCTCTCTGTTTCCAGCCCTATTTTTCCCCATTCATGATCATTTCCTTTCCAAATAGTATTGGGTCTCTCTCTCTCTCTCTCTCTCTCTCTCTCTCTCTCTCTCTCCTATTCAAAATATTAAAATCTTTTAATTCCACCACTAAACCAACAGTACGTGTGCTTCCTTCACAATTCCATCTCTCCAAACCAAATCCCTTCCCTCTAACTTTTCCATAGATTCCTCCTCCTCGCATAACTCGTCTCCTGAGATTTCCTCCAGCAAAAATGTGTGCATCAAGTGAATACTGAGCGAGTAACTGCATCATCATCCCGGTGCTGGCAAAATGGATGTAAAAGGGAACACCGTAGGAGCGAGAGGAAGTTTGTTGTTCTTCCTAAAACCAAAGTCTTTCTGATTCATCTGTAAAAATTACTGGTTGCTGCGTCTATATGATTTTTTTTTTTCATTTTCCATTTCCAAATGTTTCTTGATAAATATACAAGGCATGTATTTTTGCATTTATTTGTGCATGAACGTAAGATGTACATTTTTCATTTCGTCTTAAAACATTCGCTGGCGCGTATATAGGTAGAGAACTGAGAAATTTTGTACTGAAGAACACATGCAGGAAACAGAAATCAAGGCAAATGACCGATATAATTTTAACACGAGCACCATGTAACTATGGAGATTTACTATGACTTCAAAGCACAAAAGCACTGTATGTACGAGAGAGTCACCGTGTCCGGACAACGAACGAAAATAAGTCTGAACTAAAGCAGGATCCAAACAAGACGCTTTATTGACTGTCCTTAACTTGAACACACATCTGATGTCACCAGACAACACAGTACAGCGTAAACAATTACAAATGCAATCTCCACAATGACTCACAATCATTTTAGCCGAGTACACCTGACCTTGCTCTCTCTTGCCAACAGGTAATAAACTTTATTGCCTCAGTGGGGAGCTGCGCTTTTTTTTTTTTTTTTCGTAGATTTGCTTTGTTTTACTTTGATGCTGTCAAAGTAATGCTGAAATTATGTTAATATTTGTACTGAGATCAATGAAATAAATTTTTTCCTACTATAAGCAATAAATGGTTAGATACGTATGCATGGTATTTGCATATTTATTATAGTTCAATAAATATTTTTTTCGCTCCTATACTGCCTTCACATAGAACGATATGGACCAGTATTCAAAGCATTTGCACATGAAATGGGGTGATGGGTGGGGATAATCTGTATATGGAATCCCTGTGCCTGGAGAAAAGTTGAGAATTCTTGTAATATTACCCTAAACTCGGTACTTAAGCAGAACTTGTATTTTGTCTGCAACATTCCCAGTAAACAAAGGGCCAGGCCATTATGCGCCTCACACAACAGCCACAGTCTTTTATCTCCTTACCATTCCACCTCCCACAAACAAACTGCCAAGTCCACGCTCCAGGCAATTCAACGCCAACTGATTACGTGGACTCTACCACCGCAACTGAGACCTAAATCTGTGTGACTTCCCCTTTCCTTAGCCCATTATGTCCAGGATAACTTTGACCTTATCGGGCTTTTCCTTCAATATCTTGTGCATTCCGAGTTCGATTTATGGACGTGTTTGCCCTTGTCTTTCTTCACCGCGTAGTACAATTGAGGACCTTGATTTAACACCGAATACTGTAGATCGTATTCTTTACTAAATATAGAGTATTTCCTTACCTGAATGACCCTCAAGCACTCGACAGATATTAATCCTTGGCATTATTCTTCCTCTGTACAGCTAATCAACTTACGCATTCCTGGTTCCAGTTTTATACAAGTTGATTTAATCGGTCTCTAATTCTGTTTTCTTTGTGGCCCCTAGTGTTCTGACTCCCTGGCAGTGATAAATCGATTTTTTCTTTTTTTTTTCTCTCATTTTTCCTCCTCCTCTTCTTTTTCACTTTGTCTTCTTTTCTTCCAATTTTTATTTCTACCCTTTTAATCAAAATCTCTGTTTATTATAATTTTTGTTTTCCCTCAATATCTGACACTTAGCCTTTTCCTTGACATCTTACTTGTATTTTACTTTTGTTCGTATTATTTCGTTGTTCATTTTATGTAGCTCTTGCACAACCCTAATGCTCATCTTAAATTAACCATTCTCCTCTCAGCATCTCTCCCTACCTCTTCTTCCCTTCAGTCTGTTCTTGTATTCCTATTTCCTTTTAATTTTTTAACTTTCAGTTCTTCCTCCCCAGCCTGGCTTCCCTTCAGCAAAACTTCCCAGCAAACGTCTTTCCTCCGTCTCTTCCTGCCTTTCCGCCCCGCTTCTCTCCCTCTCCTAATTGATTCCATTAACCTCTCTTCGCTTGCTCTTTTCCTGAAATTCCAAGGTTTACAGTTTAATCGCCCCTCCTGCTGACGCGGCTCCTCCTTTACTAACCTCAGTTTCATCTGGCTGCGACACAGATGCTGCTGCTGCTGCTGCTATGGTCTGTTTGTGGGTCTGGGTAGGTTGGAGCAATTTAATTCTCTGATATTTTTTTCCTGCTGCCGCCAGATTATTTTCTTCACCTGAGAGTGAGTCATAGCAGACTGAATTTTAATGCGGTTTCCATTAACTCTCATGGTTTGGACGACCCCAGTATTTTATTCCGGCGAACGTCAGATGACTGTTATCTGCCGGGAATGAGATGCAAGAGCTTTAGTAAATAAATATCCAGACACATGCATTAAAATAAACAAATAAATAAATAAATGGGTACTTGAGGATGACTCTAGAGTTAGGATCGTTTAGTGACCATTCGCTTTTCGTTAAACAAAACTATTTACCAAGTAATTCAATATCGGAAATGATTTTTTGTGTCATTATACCCATGAAATTCAGCTTGTTTTTATTCCTCAGTCATAAGGGAAGGCCGTACTTATTTTTTGTAATCTGCCGGTGAATTTCCAGCACTGTAACCTCACTTTCCTCTGGTATAGCTGTGGCCTGCCCTTGTCTCACTACCGTGCACATCTCTTCCCCCAGTGCAAGTCCATTACACTGGTCCTGCCTTATCTCCTGTGACTAATGCAGTTATACTTTCTCTGGAACACTAACGACTCACTGATAACACAATGGGCCTCACACAACCTAACTCCGAGATGTGTGTTTGCAATATATCTGGCGTTGAGGGTGAGAGATGCTTGTTGTTTTTAATAATCTTTGTATATCTTTTCTTCCCTTCAATGTAGCTTGTAAACATTTTCTTCATTTCTGAGCAATATTTATAAAGGTAGAATTTTATACAGTCTGAGCTCTGCCATATCCAACCAAGATTCTTTTTTTTATATGTTAGTTAACTTTCTACTCAGTGTGTCTGTGGGATTACTTGTTATCTTACAAGTATTGTCGGTGATGTATAAACTATATAAAACTACAAGGCGTGCGAGTCAAGGCAAGGGACTGTTGTTGTAGTGTGACGCTGCGACAGGAGGATGAGGTCGCAGGCTTCACACTCTTAATTAATAAAGTTGGAGGCTAACTTGACCTCCTCCCAGAGATTTCTTTTTAAACTCCTTTCACAGTCTGTCCTTGTTTCCTCCCTCCATCTGCCTTTGTGTTCCTTTGCCTTTCTGCTCCACTGCCCTCTACGTCTAACTCTCAGATACAGTATTCGATAGAAATAAATATCGATCATTCTATTACAGCTGTTAAAAAATGTGGTATATAACACACAGCTCAAATTCATAGATGTTAAAATACTGGCTTCTGTCGCCCCTCATTGCCCGTAACTTGCTGACTATATATAAAAGGCAATCACTGCTGGAAACATCTGGGGAATTTCATGCCATATTTTTGCCCTAATGTTATTAGTTTGGTGAAAAGTTGTCAGTTAGAATTGCAGAGTCCCTGAGCCCCGGGTCCGCTGCAGATACTGATACTGTCATTGGAAATTATCTTGATGCATGAATGAGTACCGACTGTATGCATGTCTGTCTGCCTGTCTGTCTGTCTGTCTGCGAGAGATGGTTCAAAAATCAAACTGAATTTATAGAGATGATTATCTGCCGCGATTATATTGCATACACAGTCGGAATTACTTAGTTCTTGTGATGAAAGCACATATGCAGCTGCATCCTAACCTACAAGTACTGTATACATTACGTATGCTTTATAGCAGCTCGCATAACAAGGGCGGACATCTCTGCTTTCAAATTCACGCCCAGTGATATAGCGTTCTGAATAATGCAAGAGCTTTGTGTGTGTGTGTGTGTGTGTGTGTGTGTGTGTGTGTGTGTGTGTGTGTGTGTGTGTGTGTGTGTGTGTGTGTGTGTGTGTGTGTGTGTGTGTGTGTGTGTGTGTGTGTGTGTGAAATGAAATTTACAAAGACACGATGAAAGCAGTGATACAATAAAAAAAAAAAAAAGCATATCCGATAGTAAATTGACACAAAGGTTTATACACAATAGACTACACGACATTTCGCTTTTTAAAGGAGGCTACTCCAGCACTACCACTTTAAAACGGAATTAAAGGTTCATGTATTAAAAACAAAAGAGCACTATTCGAGCTACCTCAGTATTTATGCACAACGTTCAAAACATAACTTTTATTTTTTCTTAAATATACATAATAGAAGAGTGAATTCATTTGTTGCGCTAAATAATGTACTAAGCCCTGTTCTGGTATTCTGCAATTGGGTATACACTTTTTGGTAAAACTCAAACATTTTCCAGGTTAGGTTGCGGTAGGTGGGGGCGCTCACCATCCACTCACTCGATGTTGTGTTGCTCTCGGGTGTCTGCCCTTTCATCTCTTCCATCTTTCTTTCCTTCCATCCTCTTGTCATTCTTTCCTTCATTGTTTCCTTGTCCTTCTGCCTACGGGTGACTTTACACTCTATCTTCTGTCTTTCTTTCCTTCATTCTTTCCTTTTCCTTCTGCCTGTGGGTGACTCTACACTGAGTGACAAGCCAAATGGTTTCCTGTACACCAGGAAACCATTTACTACGCTGGGTGGTAACCATACAACCAAATTTTGGCACCTGGTGGTTTAGTGGGTAATTACTGCGCTCCAGTCGGATTGAGCCGGTGAAGGTTTATATCCAAGAGGTGGTTGGGGTTGATTGCTCATGTAATGCCACTCATGGATGAGTGCGGCTGATCACTCTCATCTTAAATGTCGAGACCAACTGCCTAGCCCCGGGATTCTACGCTCCTCATGGGGCAATGTAGGATAGGATGATGGATGGATAGATGGTAATTTACACCTTCCATTCCCTATTCTGTGGCAGGGAACTAATAAAGTCTGCCATCTGTTTATAGTTAGTGTGTGCATACCTGAAGAGGGTCAGTGGAAGCAGAGGGTATCTCATTAACACAAGTGATTGTAAACGTCACATAAACACAGGCAAACACAATAATGAGATCACACACACACACACACACACACACACACACACATGCAAGATCACTCTATCAGTGAACAAGAGAGAGAGAGAGAGAGAGAGAGAGAGAGAGAGAGAGAGAACAGCCAATAACACTGAAAGAGTAATATAATTCAATATAGCTTTTCCGAGTCAACACAGAGGTCAATTTTCAATGGGAAATCAGCCCCCAGCTCTTATTAAACCCATGATCCCGGCTTTGTGATACTTCAACCAGCAAATTCTAATACCAGGCGGGTGATGGCGTGAAAATGGCGCATTATTGTGATTCCTCCCTAATGGATGCGAGAGGCAAAGTTAAAGAGTGAGCGTGAAATGGTGGTTGATGCGTGTGACTATCAGGGATTTGAGGGTTTTGTGTGAAGAGTGGAAATTGCTCTCTCTCTCTCTCTCTCTCTCTCTCTCTCTCTCTCTCTCGTCTGATGTTTCGAAATCATTATATTCTTCCCCCCATCACTTTTTCTCCTTCACTTGTAAGTTTTATCCCTCCCTTTCTCTCTTCTACAAGTGTATACTTTCTGCTTTCCATAAATTTCACATCTAACTCTAGCCAGTTTTACGCCGCATCCGATCATACCGAAATCTTTACAATACTTTTGACCGGATAACTCTCCAAGCCTGACTACCATCTCTGTCGTCATGATATTCTCGTTCATCGCACATTTATCATATGGTAAAGTATAAAGCAAGAGGTGGTCATTTTTGGGACTTTAGCGAATATGTCAGGGTAGTATTTTGTCTACCTTGTGTGTTGTTTTGTGTCTTCACTGTAAAAATATTCCTTTGTTTCATGTTAGAATTTTCGCTCAAATATATACGTAAATAAAATCTGGATCAAGGCATGAACGATTTTTTTCTCTTTCTGTTCTATCCCTTCGTAGGTTCCATTTCTTGGTCACTTATGTCACATGTATTCCCTGCATCTCTCTTTTTTCTTGTACCACCCATAAATCAGCAACAGTCTTGACTTCCTTCTATCTCATATTTCCTCTGTAGAGACTTTCTCTTCTATTCCTCCTACGTGTCCTTCGAATCTCACACTCCATCCCCTCTATGGCATGGGTCAAGATAATTCTCCTCTGATAACCATTCCTTTCATCTCACCCCTACCCTTTTCACTCGCCCCTCTCATATCTGTCATCCTCTCTCTCTCTCGGTACATCAGGAACGAATATCTTGAGACCAGCCTTGTATTAATGGCCATAATAAATCTCTCAGCTGTCTCCATGTCCCCTCGCCAGACACTCATACATCTGTATATTCACACATACCCACATATTTATCCTCTAAAATTTTCTCTCTTAATCTCTCCGGTATTCCCACCATATCATCCTACTCTTCCAGTTTGGCCTTCCTTCACCCTCGACTCAGCTTCCCTTTCACCTTTTATCTTTCCTCTTCTTACTTCTTCACCACCCACCCATCCTCATACAGTATAATCTTACCGTGCCCACTAACTGAACTCAACCCAGTAAACTCAACCCATTACCACTCTCCTGGTTTCAGTTCTCCACCTTTCACCTCCTCACAACATCCACAGATCGCAGCATACTCATTAATGAGCCACTTCCATCACAACTCAAAAGCTAATGTAAATCAATTTTCCTATTACTAAGAGCTTCCTAAACCCAGCATGGAACTTCAGTTGAGAAAGGGCGGAAGAGAGGAGAAAGAGAGGTGGGAGGGTAAGAGACGATGGAAAGGAAGGTGAGAAGAGAGATGAGAAGAAAGTGGAATCATTTGCTTCGAATGCCATATTCTGTATAAGAGCTCATAACGACGCTAATGATAACAGGGAAGAGAAGGTGGGAAAATAATTGAAAGGGAGAGAAGGAAAGCATTCAAACGTTGGTGAAAAAGGGAGACGAACTAGAATGGTGTGATACGCAAAAGGAAAATTCTTCAGTGAACTTCAAATAAAATAAAAAAGAGAGAGACAACGACGGAAGGGGAACATCCAAAACAGTAAGAATGATGGGCACAGGGACAGAGGGCGAATAATGATGTTTACAAATGGAGGCAGGCAACTGAGTCACAAAAGTTCAAAATTACAACCAGGGATTATCAGATATATGAGTACATTAGACTGACACGTATGGGGAGAAGACGAGGAAGGTCATAAATAAATTGGGAGACATATGAGACGGAAGAGAATGGATCATTTTGTGGCTATGCAAGGAGGGAAGCAGACAAGGTACAAAACAGTGAAAAAAATACGGTTGTTTGGTTAGGCAGGTTAGCAGGGAAGGAGGATAAACATATGAGCACTGGAAACTCTCTGGCGGGGAAAGAACACAAGATGGAAGGAGAGGAAGCTGAGAGGAAGAGGGGAGAATTAACCTCTGTCCGCCAGTTTACACTGCTATAACAACCTCTGGGAACAAGTCTAGCCAACACTAATTAACTTAAAGGTGCAAGAACGGCCTGGGGTAGGGGGAAGAGAGAGATTATGGTAAGAGGGAAAGTGGTTGAGATAGGCTCAAAGTTAAGGGTGAAATAACCTGGATGTAAATATTAAAAGATGTAGAGGGAGTAAGAAGAGGAAGGATGGAAT
Source organism: Coenobita brevimanus (assembly GCF_032717465.1). Classification (NCBI taxonomy): domain Eukaryota; kingdom Metazoa; phylum Arthropoda; class Malacostraca; order Decapoda; family Coenobitidae; genus Coenobita; species Coenobita brevimanus. Next base: position 51,512,046 of record NC_136966.1, read on the forward strand.
CTGGCAATGTCAGATAAAGAACGTAGGAGTAAGACTTGTCATGACAAAGAGAAAAGAGCAGATGTACAGGACGGAGGTCCACAAAGAAAGAAAAAAGGAGCGGGGCAGGAAGAACTGAAGTCATAAATGTATTTAAGAAAATTGTATTAATACCCAATCACTAATTCCTGTTTTATGAGTGATCATCAGTTTTCGTAATCATCAGTAACTACTCATTGCGTCTCTCCCGCCTAGTCCATTACGTCGTCAGGTTTTCCAATGAGTGTGAATCAAACTTTTTATCCCGTCGCACAAGAAACGACGTTGGCCAATTCTTCGTTGGAGAGACTGAATCAGAGGAAGGTAAAACTCTCATTAGGGATCTTTTCTCTGTGAAGAGTTTGACTGACAGGCGTGTGGAGGGAGATACGGAGTGTTTACGAGGCCGGTAGGAATGAGGGGGGAAAAGAGAAGCATGGAGGTGAGGAAAGCAGAGAGGAAAGGCTGTGGGAAAGAAGGAAGTGATACAGAGTAGGTGAGTGAGTCAGTGACATGATACAAGATACCATATAGCTGAGAGGATGAAAAGAGATGAGAAAAAATAAGAATATACAAACGGTAAATATAGTGTCCCTACTCAGCAATGACTCCTCTGTCCACGACAAGTCCTTCTATCTCGCCCTTTCTCTTGGTCCACTGCTTAATTCTTTATCCTCTAACCACTTCTCTCACACACTCTTTCGTTCGATCTCTGGCACTCCGTTCACTCCATAACCACCAAACGATCTCAAGAGCTTCCTTTATTTATAGCATTTTACGTGTCCATTTTCCTGTCCATGAATAACAGTAACGCAACTGCTCATATTACCTCTCCCATCTGGTTACAGAAACACAATTAAAAGCAGCTTTTCACAGTCCCTTTTTTTTAACATTTGGGTGAAAACTAATCTGCTAAAGTGTTGTAAGCTACACAAAAGGGTTTATGCAATAATTAAGTGTGTGTGTGTGTGTGTGTGTGTGTGTGTGTGTGTGTGTGTGTGTGTGTGTGTGTGTGTGTGTGTGTGTGTGTGTGTGTGTGTGTGTGTGTGTGTGTGTGTGTGTTCTTCATAAATTCCCGGAAAATAATCGAGCCTTTCCTTCTGTCTCAGTAACTCTAAATGCCTGTCACTCACTATCACCTCCTCGTCGCCCTATGCCTGCATCAGTTCAGTAATGTCCCGGTCGGTCAGGTGTATATCCGTCACACTTTCCTTGCAACCTAACTCGTTGCTGGGGTTTCAGCATTGTATCTTGTAATGTATAATACATTTTAGATGATGCGTTGTTGGGGTGGGTTTCCGTTGTTCTGCAGGTTTGGTGTAATGGCATAATGTTGAATTTGTTAACATCCTCAGTGTCCTACAACACAACTCACAGCTGAACAGAATCATCCACTGGAACATGGAACTAGAGTTTTCCTGACCATGAGAGTTTTAACAGCAGCAGTGTTTAGTAGAGCTGGTGTTATGTTGCAGACATTGTGCAATAATTATGATGAACGATTAGTGCTGAGAAAGGACTAGTTAAGGATGAATGAGACAGTATTTCTTTGTGTGCAGTAGGTTTGCTGAATTATCAGGATCTGGTTTACGAGTATAAGCGGGCCGTTCGATTTATCATTGGTCCAGTACTTGGTGCCAGATCTTCAATACATTTCATGGTTCTGTGTGATGCCACTGTATTGTACTGCAGTTTTGGAATTGGGTTTTGCTTTTGAATTGTGCACGCCGGACAGGGAGAGGGGGAGTGAGATAACAGGGAAGCCGGAGGAAAGGAAATAGTGAGAAGTAACGGTGAAAATGAATCAAAGTTTCAGGAGTGGAAAAATCCTGCCTGTCGGGAGAGGACGGTATTTCAGTGGAATGGATGGAGGGAGGATGAGAAAAGTTAAGGTTCAATTGTCTAACCTTGGAGACAAGTTTGCAGAAATGAAGATGATAAGTGCCGGACAGAGCAAGACATGCAGGAGGGAAAATCGTGTGTTGTTAGACTGCATGAGACACAAAAATTCTTCCTGTGCAGCAAGAAGGGTTGTTGCCAAAATACTGCCTACGTTGTATAGACATGCGCTCATACGAGTATACACACGAATGACAAAACACTTCGGACACATCCTCTTATTATACGAATTACACAAATGCACTCGTCATATATTCAAGGCTGTGTAATACAAATTCACATAGAACCACCAGTACACGACATATCAGATACTATTAAGAACAAAGTTATCAGTGCTATAACGAAATCAAAGCAACTCGTTCACTCAGTTGTAAATTCTTTGTTTTGGGGGCATGAATTAGCACACTAAAACATATAATTTCATTAGCTTATGAATGAAACGTTTTCTAGACACAGAAATTTAACTCGTCTGCACACACATTCCTCCCCTTTGAAATCTGACTAGAACAACACAGGCGCCCAAGCAATTGCGATTGTGGGAAGTGGGAGGTGGAGGGAAGTTTACAGGAGAAATGATTGGCAGAAGTTTTAGAGAGAGAGAGAGAGAGAGAGAGAGAGAGAAAGAGAGAGAGAGATACACACACACAGAGGGAGATTAGTAGCTGGGTGAGTAATGAGTAAAGAGAAAGGGCAGGTATGGGATTTGGTGCTTAGTAATTTTAGTAATATGGAAGGACAGGAAATATATGGACACTTACGGAAATAGAACAGCATGAGCAGGAGAGGGAAGACAATGCCTTAAGGTGAACATTAAACAACGTTTACGAAATATGTACAAGAGAGACAAAGAAGCGTGAAGAGTTTTGTTGTGGTAATTCTGAGAAGGACGAAGAGTAAAGATGTGAGAAGTTCTGTACTTACAAATGAAGCTAGTACTGAGCTACCGCATTGGTATCAGAAGCCGATTAAACATATACTCAATAAAGTTGAGTCAGTTGCTAGAAAAACATGGAAAAAGACAAAAGTACATAAAAAAATGTACATATGGGAGACTGGGTGTTTACATAGACATGACATCCAGCATTCGAGGCTAAAATGAGAAGCATAACAAAGGTGCACCATGCTATATACGAAGAAGTAAAACGCTTGGAGAGACTAGAAACAAGAAAAAGAGATAAGAGGGTCATAAGAAACGGATGAATCAACTATTAATTATAGCAAAAGTAGAGAAAATAGTAGGAGAGGAAGAAAATATATACATTTGGGGAGATCACTTAAATGGGCTGAGCACAAAGGATACGGGGCCTTGGTGGACAAAGAGACAAAGAAAAGGACCCATAAGGGGACAAAGAATCAAGGCTTAAAGGGACACTAGCCCTAGCGACATGAAAGAAGACTTACGGGTATAAAGAATGAAGGGTGGAGAAGTTCAGGTGACATGGCGGACGAGGAAAAAAACAAAAAAGAGACTTGTGGAAGGAATCGAAAAAAAAAAAAGAGAAAACAGAAGTGCCACCACTTCGGCACTAACATTAAACGGTTTATGCAGAAAAATGCTTGTGATATCCTATTCAAGAGACATGATCACACTGGCAGGAGTGCATCTGTGTCAAGAGTGAAAGAACAGCGATAACATGTGTACATGAACTTCGTATCCTCAACTATTGCCAACAACAACCGGTTTACCCCTGCGATTTACAAGACACTCTTCATGGCACTCTCTTCTCCCTGCTAATGTTCTGCTCTTACATTCCCTGGTGTCATGAGTTACACTTCCGTTCCGTAATTGTAAAAATATTCTTCTACTTCGCAAGTTACATGCTTTCCGTGTTCATGTTTTTTTTACCGGGTATATTTTTGTTGTTTTTAGTACACATGATGCCTCGTCTTTGTATATTCTTACGTGCTTAACCCACTGGTGCCCATGGTCTTTTTAAATAGGGCAGAATCAGATATTTTCAAAGGTTAATAAAGAGAGGATCCACAGGGTACGGATGTAAGAGCTTCGCTACTGTGAGCCTATATGCGGAGGGAGGTACGCTACGTATCTTCCAGCAAAATCCCGCACACAAGAATTCTGGGCACTGCTGGGCTTATTTGTCTTTCTAATGTTCTCATATATTTTCATGTCTTAATAATGTTTTTCCTCTACTTCAGCCACCCACCTCCTCCAGACCCCATGGGAAAAACGAGGAAGGCCGGAGAAAAATGAGAACTGGAGTCCTTCCAGCTAGAAAATTAGATTACCGGGCCGGTAGTCCTCCTTCGTCCTGGAAATCGACATCACGAATTCAACGAGCGAGTTTGGAGGCTACGTGGACAAAATACACATGGAATGATGGCCTATAAATCTGACGGTAGATACTTAACGTAAATGAATTCTGCGTGAGGATGAGAAGAACACAGAAAATTGGCGCACTCTGTAGATTTCAGATGTCGACTCCGAAACCACTGGACATAAGCAGACATGGATTTAAATAATAATTTGTTAGGATTTATCGTATGACTGTCGATACTCCACCGCCTACGCCTCTATGAAAGAGAGAGAAAGGGTGATGAGGGTGGAGGAGTATATATTACGAAACTGCAGAAAGGCTTAGACTGAGAGAAACAAATAGGAGGGAACGACTGCGACTAACTGGTGGACGGGAAGGGAAGAGTAGTGGCAAGATGGTAAGTAAGGAAAGTAAGTGAGCCTAAAATTAAATAACCATGCAAGATCAAAGCATAAGAAACAGCGTTGTGAGGAAAGCCTGAGAGTGACGGGAGTAGATGGGGGGTTAAAGAGGACAAATGAAGGAACACTGAAAAACGAGAGGCAAGAAAGAAAAATGCGCGAAGACGATTCAAATAAACAACCTAAAAAGAAAACAGGGATGGCAAGAAAATTACAGTAAACATGAACTGATAGACCTAGTGTCCGAGTCTATATACAAAGCCTTGGTAAGAGAGGCAAGAAAGCAGAAAGCACTTAGGGAGCTGAAAAATAAGCGGTCTACAAAGCAGGCTGGGAGACTGCAGGAAAATGAATGTAAACATGAGCTGACGAGCAAGATACAAGAGACACAGACAGGACCATAGTTGCCCAGGGGAGGCTCAGGAACGCCATTTATCTTAACAACAATTACGTTGAAGTTTTTACAGCATTAATAAAAGATGCAAACTTAATGGCTTGTGGGTGCTGAGAGAAGAATATGAGAGGCGAAGGGGGAAGAGATATGAATTTTGATGAACAAAACGCGTGAGTAGAGAGGTAAAAGCTGGATATGAGAGAAAATAGGATGACAGGGAATGGAAAGTGGAAGACGGAAAGGCAGTCGAGGAGAATATTAGCAAAAAAGGAGATATATGGAATGGAGTGAAGGGAAAACATGAGAAACAAGAAAGTAGCTTTAGAATGAAGGAGTATAAAGGAACTAAAAAAAAAAATGACTACGAAATTAGAGAATGATCAGCTTATAAAGGTACACACAAAAAATTCATGAGAGAGAGAGAGAGAGAGAGAGAGAGAGAGAGAGAGAGAGAGAGAGAGAGAGAGAGAGAGAGAGAGAGAGAGAGAGATAAGACGGAGGCTTAACAACATGAAAGGATAAGTAAAAGGAGTGAAATATAAAAAAACAATGTTTGAAGAAAGAAGAATGTGAGCGCAGGCGGGAAAAATATTTACATAAGTTGGCGCTTTCACTGGAGTAGCAGAAGAGACTAAGAACTTACTATTGACCGAGTGAGCACGAAAATGGGGACAAGTTTCTGTTTTTAACGATAATTTCTGAACCATATGATTTCGATAAAATAGGTTTAACTTTTATATACTGTTGCTGCCTACACTTTTTAATGTATAATGCAAGCTGATCAAAACTATCAATTGCAGTTGCCGCATACGTGACAGTAGAAAATTCCAGGCCTGCTTGCCTTTGCGTTTAACAATTTTCTTTTTTAATGCTGCCATAATAGGGAAAATTATACGAGAGTAGGGTGGGCAAGAATGGCAGTAGACAAGGAGGAAAGACGGAAAGAATAGGAGAAGGGTAAAGAGAGTGGCAGACAGAGACGAACATAACACGAAGATGAGGGTACAGGACCGAGAAAGAAAGGAATGCATAGGTAGGAAGTCAGAAAATAAGTCTAAAGCGAGAAGGCAGATAGATAAAAAAAAATATATATATATATATATATATATATATATATATATATATATATATATATATATATAGAGATAGATAGAGATATAGATATATATATATATATATAGATATATATATATATATATATATATATATATATATATATATATATATATATATATATGCTGAGGACTTATTTATTTTTCCTTTGTTTTTCCTTCCTCCATTTATTATCTTGAAAAAAAATGTTGTGTGATAAAGACAAATGAAACAGCTGGGTAAGGATGACAAATGCACGTAACAAGAGAAGTGTCTGTGTGATATTCTTTCATCCTCAGAGGGTTGGAACCTCATTACCATCACTTTGGTTTCCTTTTTTTCCCCTTCCTCTGTTGTCTGTATCACTCACTCCGCAATAAATAGGAAAAATATCCTTCTTTTACGTATCCTTCTTTCCCCATCAACATTGCACTTGTACATTCTCTCATTCCATCACATCCTCATAGAAAAGGAAACACACAACTCATTTCTGATATTATATCATATGTCACCCATCTAAATAACATATATTTCAGTTCTTAATTTTGTCCGTTTCCTTTCTCATCACACCAGATAACTCTTATGCTTCCTCTTAAGTTTTCTCATTTCATCCCATCGTTGCATTAAGAGAACGATTTTCCTTTCCGTATTTTACAATGTGACGCAACAAGACACATAGTTTGGGGACGTAGTATGTTACTGAGTTTTCAAATTCTGTACAAATTCCAGGACACACTTCAGTCTTCCAACTAGCAATTAAAGAGAATGACGCGATCAGTTACTGGTTGTAAGGCAGACATGAAGTGATCGGTGCTAACTATTAGAGCTTCCTTGTTATAAAATAAAAAATCGCAGCTATTTATACACGTACATTGATGCTCACAACTTGAAAGAGCACACACACACACACACACACACACACACACACACACACACACACACACACAGTTAAACACTTTCACATACATCATTCAGAATACCCTCTTTAATGTAGGGTCCAATATATTCGTTGGACGGTGCTTTAATAGATATACACACCAGTACACTCACTGTTGTAACGTTGTGTACATTTGTTCAATATCCTGCAGCTTCCATTTGCTTGCCTCTCTCCACTTCCATTCTGATAACCATTATTGCTGCTCATACTCGTCTAGGGAATGCATACGTCACTAACTTTTACCAATAAAACGCGTCCTTGGCCATTCGCCTGAAAATTACATATATATACTATGTTCTGAAACTCTAAATGCCTGTTCAGCGAGAATCAGTGTTGCTCAGGGGAAGTCGCGACAACGCCAGGGTTTGGGCCTGGTGAACACTCGTCGGTGAAGAAAAAAACGAACAAATAGTAAATATTTTAATTTTGTCCAGCGAAAAAAGAAACTGTTTTTGTACCGGCAGGTTTTTTTTAACAATATTTTTTTCCGAGGTAACTCAGATTTTTTAACTGAAGAACCATTCAATGTTTTTCTTTTTAATTAGTTGATGTTTTGTTTATAGTTTATGTAAACAGCTGGAAATATTAACATGTCAACTTTTAGTACATGTTCCTGATGATTCAAAGACACTGGGTGAATTAAACTGATTTAATGAGGCTTAGAAGTGAAAGTACTGATTGGACGGGGTTTGAAATAGCAGGGGAAAGGACGGTGTCGAAAAAAAAGAAAAGAAAAGAAAATTGGGTCATGTAGGGAACTAGAGTGATATATACAAAGAGGATAACAAAATACGGTGGATAGCTCGAGTGAAACGCGCAGAGGGTCAGATCAGCAAATTTGAAGAAGCAACAGGAGATGGGTGAGACTGACTGTGATGTGGAACGACAGGTAAGTGGCGTGAATAGGGGTGGCAAAGGAGAGACAGTTGAGAGAAGACGGTGCAGATTAATAGGAAATGGACTATCGGGATGTGAAGACGCAGGGATGAGTAGTGTGAGTTACGGGTATGTACAGGTAAAAGCAAGTGAATCGGGGCCATCTAATATTTCACCTATTGAGAAACCAAATGATCACTGCAGATGATAACAGTCACATGTACCCCTGGATAGTCATCAAGGGTTTAATTAGGCTGATGTTCCGTGTCAGCCTTCATTAGGGTGAACGCGGTTGTATCTAAATCACATATTTTTTTATGAGTCATATAAATGATAGAAAATTTCATAAATGTGCACTAGGACATGGCATAACTTGCATTATCATTCTGCAAACGTTGCCCCTCATATTTTTATTACGTTAAAATTACTTCCATTTATCTATTTAGCTATCTACGGCAAGACGTCGTAATCCAGAGGAGAGTGGCCATAAACGAATCGCCTCCAGATCAGTTTGTTTTCCGCCATCATTCTGCCCTCTCACTAACTTTTGCTGAGTAAAGAAAAAAAGAATCTATCTGCAGTCAAAAATAAACAAAGCTGTTAGTAAAGTGTTTGGTTTAGTAATTACTCCCTCCTCCCGATGTACTATGTCCAGAGTTCAACAGCAGTACAACGGTGATAAAAGCAGTTAAAACAAGAAGCAGTGTCAAGGCACAACAAACACGTCCATGGCAGTCATTTTAGTGATGACGTATAAACGCAACAGGATATCTAGTCAAAGACGTCTCGTATACAAATTTGGGGTAAATCGGGTGAAAATTGACGATTTTATACACATTTGAAATTTTAGGCCCGACCCACCTAACACTGACCCCCCTACCGCTAACTAGGGGGTGGCCCCCCCTGATGTAATGAGGCATGTTATAGGATGCAGATTTGAAAGATGCACATTTAGGTTTTAGTTTCATGTCGATATGACGAATATGAAGGGAGATATGGTGAAAAAACGATTGTTTTTACCTCCCCCCCCCCTTTTTTTTTTTCTACATTGTTGGGGTCTACAGAATGGGCCTTGGCCCAGTTAGCTCCAGAATTTAATCAGGTGATCAGAAGGTCATATCTCATCATCTCCGCAATTTTAGTCAAAATCGCACAGGTAGTTTTCGCGTAAAGTTGTTAACAGACAGACAGACAGACAGGCAAACAAACAGACAAACCGAGTGAAAACAATACCCGTCCCCGAGCTCCTCCGGGACGGGGACGGGTAAAAATCATGCTATACACTCGTAAGAAAGGCGGTCGTCAGCTACTACATTCACGATTGCGAGTGAAGCACATAAATGATAAGGTCAATGCATAATAGAAAATTGAACCTAGAGCACAAAACACGCAGAAGGCAAACGCTACCTCCCTCCCCCTCAGGAGCCTGCATAACACTGACATTAAACCTCGAGCCGGTATTACAGTCTGCCGGAACAAGAAAAAAGTGTTTAATTCTGCATAAACACGAGTTTTTCCTGATAAGCTGGCTCAGGAAAATACGGTTCCTATTCGTACTCTGGAATATCGTTCATAAGGAAGAATATAAATTTTACGATTACGCTGATGAGAACTGCAGTAAAAAAAAACGAGAGAGAGAGAGAGAGAGAGAGAGAGAGAGAGAGAGAGAGAGAGAGAGAGAGAGAGAGAGAGAGAGAGAGAGCATAGTGAATGAAAATGTGAGTGGTGCAGGAAGAGATAATGAGGGACTGGAGATGATTTTTTTGTGTGTGTGTCGAAAGAGTATGAAAACATATTAGCTGTCTCTTGACTTTTTTTTGTAATGGTTTTCCCCAACGTGTGTGTGTGTGTGTGTGTGTGTGTGTGTGTGTGTGTGTGTGTGTGTGTGTGTGTGTGTGTGTGTGTGTGTGTGTGTGTGTGTGTGTGTGTGTGTGTGTGTGTGTGTGTGTGTGTGTGTTCCTCTTAAATTCTCGATTAGTGTCTCGTTAAAGAGATTATCGACTGTCTTCTCTCTCACTAACAACGCTCAATCACCAACTCTCAAAAACTGAATTCTGGAAACAGATTTCATATACAATGTGCCTGTTACTAGATTGATAGAGGAAAACGACAATCGACCATAAATTAGGAAGAATGCGAAGGAAATAAATAATAATGTTAAAAAAAATGAAAAAAGCCAACGATCATGTAATTAGTGACTATTAGCAAGCAGGGTCATGGGGTTACGTATACAGAGGCAAGTAACTGTCTTCATAAGTTAAGTCGTTGGTGTCTAGTCTCGCAATAATGCCATGCTGGGCCGACACTCCACCACTGAACGGCCTTACACATTAATGCTAAAACTTTACAAATGCAAACACTCTGACAAAGTTTTTCAGTGTCCTTGGCGAACATTGCAATGAAACGCTCTCGAGGATATTGGCAAGAAGTTCTGTCGTATCACTTTTCTGATACTGTAGTAGGTTTTTGCCTGGTACTTGAAACAGAAAAAAATATATATTGGCGAGATAGCTGGGGGAACCCACAATTCGCTCAATCGATATACTATTGTCTGTAGGTGACTTTACACTGAGTGAAAAGCCAGATGGTTTCCTATAACCCAGAAAGCCATTTATTATACTGGATGGCAGTCATATAACCAAATGATGTCTGGTGATTTAATAAGTTAAGATTCTTTTGTGGGGCTCGTAAGGGTTTACATCCAAAGGTTGATTGGGGTTTTATGCTCACATAATGGCACTCAAGGGCAAGTGAGGCTGGTCAACGTAGCCATCAGTGTTGGGATTGAGTATCCCAGCCCAAGAAAAATATATTGTGAGAACACTGGCTCAGAGATGCTATTTGTTGTTCATGAATGAAACTGACTATAAAGAGACTATTATGGTACCGATCAGCTTAATCAATACACGTTACTAGGTGATTTGACAGTCACATCAAGCCACAAAAGAAATACAAATAACTTAATAAAAAGCTTCCTCATCATGACCATCAATTACTTCCCTAACATATACAAATGAAATAATGAAAACAAACCACAAGGAACATTAAGATACACGTCACAGAAAAATAAAAACAAACAAGCCGTCAGGAGGAAACAGGAGGAAAAAGGGTTAAATCCAGTGCGTGCTGAATATTAAAACGTTGAGAACATAAGGTAGACACAGCAGCACTGTGAATGGCACCTCAGGGAATACCAATGTTGCTTTTAACTTGCGTTAGAATTACACACACACATTCACACACACATAACACGCCGAATTCTCCTCACATGAGCTTTACGAAAATTGCAAGTGATATGCCGGTAGTTAAGCACACACGCACACACACACACACACACACACACACACACACACACACACACACAATTGACTTGATAATCTTGAAATATATGCTGTAATTAATATTGCCTAATTTTTTCCCCGTCAAGTGACAAAATACTCCAGCCCTGGACGTGCAGCGTATTAGCGTTGCGACCAGTAAAATGGAGGTGAAGAGGAGAAAGGTGGAGAGGAGAGATAGGCGAAGGTGGTAGAGGTGGAGGTAGGAGAGGTGGAGATGGGAGAGGTGGAGGTAGGATAGATGGAACGGAAACATGTGTAGGTGAGAGAGGTTAAATGGAGATACAGAGACATACAGACACACATATAGTACATACGTACATTCATACATACATACATACAGAGAGAGAGGGGGGGGGCACCCAGAGGATGGGAACAATTAGAAGGGTTGGGACGCTGATAGACCTGAGCACACAAGGTGACAACACAAAGGCGGCACGAGAGAGAGAGAGAGAGAGAATGTGTGTTTCTATATCTGACTGCACAAGTAACTGTTTGCTCTGTAACTGTACTTGTATGTGTATGCATATATGTACAGTATATGGTTAACAGTCTGTTTGATTTTGCTTTTTTTTTTTTTTTTTTTTTTTGCGTGTGCAAGTGATAAAATTTATGATGCTGAATGGGTGTGCGTGTGCAACTGTTACATGTGAATATTATGTGCCACCGTATGCTTGAAAATGTGCAAGGATGAAGTATCGGCTGAAAAAATCCTATCGTCGCTCCCGATACTTGGGAATGGGAAGTAGTGAATCTGAGACTGTTTTCTTCAGGATTGGTGAGATCGTATTAGCTGGACAATTTTCATGACATGTTGGTGTGTCGTATGACAGAGGACTGAAGGCTACTGTCTTGTCACAGCTGGGAATGAAACATGTTACTTGATGGTGTCTCGCCATCCACTAGACCTTCACTTGCAGCGGTGTAGGAAAGTAAGTAAAATACATCAGCAAAGTAGAGACGTGCATGCAAAGGTTTGTCTGGTCATATTAGTTTCTACTGTATACGATTTCTTACTGGCTGCTCATGTACAGTACATATAATACTACAAATGTTTATTCCATTACATAACAATGCTGTGGTAAAAGTGTTGCGCAACGTACAGTATTGCATGCAGTTCTTGTTTTACTGCCATTTTTAGCTAAAACCTGAGCAGAGAATTTAAGGGGAAAATACTGCCATCCCGAGAGAGTTTTATTGGCCATAATTTCATCCCACCTCATTTTTAGCCGAAGAGATAGGACGCTGGGGAGAGGCGGAGGGAAGCAAGAGGAAAATGGAGAAGAGAGACAGCGAGAGAGGAAAAAAGGGGAATTTGGAAAGAACAATTGGAGGGAAGAGGAAGGAGCGTGAACACACACACACACACACACACACACACACACACACACACACACACACACACACACACACACACACACACACACACACACACACACACACACATCCATGAAGAAAGGACGAAAGATGAATTATAACAAGTTCACAAACACGGAGTCATATACCTCAAAACAATAAGCAATCAAAACCACAATATCTCAAAACATTAAGCGAACAAAACCAGCACGATAATGAAACACGCACAGCAAATCCCCGGTAAAAACACACACCAGAAGAAAAATTACCTGGATTGCCAAGGAAGATAAAAGAGATTTACCACAACGCTCTTCCCTTTGAGAGTGAATGGTGGTGGTGTGGTGCGATACTGTGGTGGTGAAGACAGGGAGGAGCGAGTTGTGGCCGTGGCAGAGGTAGGGAGAGTAGAGTACGGAAGTGGCGGTAAAAGATGAGGAGTTCCACAATAAGTTTTAAGGGATTGATAAGGTATGCACTTACTTAAAGCTGTTAACCCCTTCCATCCGGGTATTGTCCTTAATATTATTGGTGCTACTAGACAAATTTCTTAATATTGGGAATGGCGTCTCGTATTGAATGGGTTTATCAAGGCTAACTTCGCAAAAATGTACAAATACAAAATAAGAAACGAGAAGGATGGAAGGAAGTTATTACCTTTACCAGGCAGAGGAGGAAAACAGAAACCCATATGAGGAAGCAATATTCTATCAGCATAAATAGCAACAGGGAGTGGTATTGGATTAGTAAGTGAATGAGCTAAATGAATGATGTGTATGAATGTGAATTAATGATTTATAGTGTCATTCATATTGTCCATGGACGAGTTGCTACCATTTTTTCCCACTGATATACAGTAAATAGAAATATAAACGTGAATGTAATTGTGCTTCAAAAATGACTCGTATCAGTTTGCCTGCACTGAAAATGACAGGCTAATTAAAAATGTGAACAAGACCTTTGCCAGCGTAACTTAATTACTGTATATCACCCTTCCATTAATCACTGCATTTCAGTCCACTGATGCACCAGCTCACAGCTGAAGCGAGGAAATCAGCCATAACTATTTACCACTGACACTGTGTGTGTGTGTGTGTGTGTGTGTGTGTGTGTGTGTGTGTGTGTGTGTGTCGCGGCCTTTCCTCTAACTTTCTGTTGAGCACCACCTCACCTCCTCTAAACCTCACCTTCAATTCCTAACTGTGACTCAGATCTCTGACGCAACTGACAGCAAACCCTTCTCTGTATCCTCCTTCTTTCTCTTTACTCATTTCAAAGCCAAAAGTGGCTGTTGTGTATATGTACGCGACGACTTATCTTGCTCTCTTTTTCCTGAACTTGATTCTTCTGAATTCTCGACTCTCTGGCTTCGGCTTTCCTGTCATTCTCTAAATATATGTGTACTATTTGCATATCCCCTAATTCTGCTGACTATGAAAAATTCTTCTACTATCTTACGTCTACGATGGAACACATTCTGTTCATTTCTCCTTTCTCTGAAATCTCCATTCTAGGAGATTTCAGTGTTAACCACTACCTTTGGCTCTCCTCTCCATTCACTGATCCACCTGGTGAACAAGCCTACATCTTTTCTATGCTGAATGACCTAGAGCAACCTGTACAGCACCCTACCCGTATCCCTGACAACCTTGGAGAGAGTTCCAACATACTTGACCTCTTCCTTACGACTAATCCTTCTGCTTATACTGTAAATCTTTCCACTCCGTTGGGCTCCTCCGACCACAACTTTACCACCTTAACCTATCCTATCGCTCCAGTACGGCCTGTGGACTCTCTCAAGAAACGTCGGTTGTGGCACTTTGGCGCTGCTGTTTGGGAGGCCCTCAGGCAGAACTTCTTTGATATTCCCTGGAATGATTATTGTTTCTATGGCCGAGAGCCATCTGAGTGTGCCATGCTCATTACGGAGGTTATTCTCTCGGACATGGAAGCATACATTCCTTTTTCATATCCTTTGACTAAAGGCAAAGAAACCTTGGTTTAATCACGCTTTATCTAATGCTGTCCACAACCAGAAGGCCTACAAAAGGTACTGGAGCCAACCCACCCCTGAATCTCATCTTTTATGTTTCTGCCTGGAATTTTGCTAAGTCTGTTCTTCGCTCTGCTAAAAAAAAAAATTCATTCACACTAAATGCTCTGAACTCTATAACTCGAATTCTTCCCGCTTCTTCTGGCACCTTGCCAAAAACCTTTCTAACAAACTTTACCTCAACAACCTTCCCTCCTCTCTTCCACTCAGTTGGCTCTGTGGCTATTTCTTCTACTGATAAAGCACATCTCTTCACTCAGACTTTCTCCTCCAACACAACCTTAGGCGAATCCGGTGCTGTTCCTCCATCACTTCCCCCGTCTGACTTCATCACGGTTGACATTAAGATTTCTTCAACTGATGTATTTTCTGCCATCACTGGCCTCAATACTGACATGGCATATGGGCCTGGTGGGGTCCTACCTGTTGTTCTCAAGAACTGTGCTTATGTGCTTACACCCTACCTAGGTAAACACTTTCGCCTTTGTCTATCAACTTATACCTTTCCTTCTTGCTGGAAATTTGCTCTCATTTAGCTTGTCCCAGAGAGGAGTGACCATTCTCACCCCTCTAACTATCGTCCAATTGCTTTAACATCCTGTATCTCAAAAGTTTTCGAGTCTGTTCTTAACAAACAAATATAAAGCATATTTCCTATCACAACCTTTTTTTCTGATCGTCAGTACGGGTTCCGTCAGGGACGCCCCACTGGCGATCTTCCCACCTACCTTTCAGACTTCTTGTCATCCTCCTTTCGGGACTTTGGCGAAAGCTTTGTCATTGCACTTGACATCTCTAAGGCTTTCGATCGAGTCTGGCATAAATCTTTAATTTCCACACTGCCCTCTTACGGTTTCTATCCCTCTATCTGTGCCTTCATCTCTCGTTTCCTTTCTGGTCGTTCTATAGCTACTGTTGTAGACGGCCACCGTTCTTCGCCTAGATCTATCAATAGTGGTGTTCCTCAGGTCTCTGTCCTATCACCAACTCTCTTCCTTTAATTCATCAATAACCTTCTAATCTGTACATCTAACCCTATCCACTCATACGATGATGATGATGATTCCACCCCTCACCTTCTCATAAGCTTCCCGCAGTGTCCATCTCAGAAGTTGCTTCAACATATAAGGGATGAGGCTATGGCACACCTAATGTCTGACTTGGCTCGTATCTCTGACTGGGGAAAAAGTGACCTTGTTGTTTTTAATGCAACAAAAGCTCAGTTCTTACACCGATCAACATGTCAAAATCTTTCACAGGAGTACCCACTAATGTTTTATAATATCCAGCTCAGTCCTGCATCGTCCTTGAACATACTTGGGGTTTCATTCTCTCGGGATTTATCTTGGAAAGATCATATTACATCCCTTGTAAAATCTGCTTCCAAGAGATTAGGTGTGCTCAGCCGACTCCGTACCTTCTTTACCCCTTCACAAATTTTGATTGTATATACGAGTTTTATTCTCCTCTGTGTAGAGTACAACTCTCATGTGTGGGGAGGCTTCCTACATATATCTCTTCTCAACAAGATGGAGTCAAAGGCCTTTTGTCTCATTAACTCTCCTCTTACTGGCTTCCTTCAGCTCCTTGTCTTTTCGCCGCACTGTTGCATCTTTATCTCTTTTCTGTCTCTACGTCAATGGTCACTGCTCCTTTGAACTATCTACTTGCACACCTTCGTTACTACGACGGGTGCGTAGCACCCGTCTAGCCATTAACTCTCATCCTTTTTCTGTCCATCTCTCTAAAGCAAGAGTTAACCGTTACTCCCAGTCCTTCATTTATGCAACAGGTCAGCTCAGGAATTGTCTCCCTCTGTCTATATTTCCTATTTCCTATGCTCTCCAGTCTTTCTAACGCAGTGTGTCCAGGCATCTAATGAACGGATCTTGAATTTGGCTCTCTGTTGTATTGTTTTTGTTTTTTCTTGGAAGGTACGGTTTGCGGGCTCCTGGCCTTTGGCTCCTTCTTCCTTGCATTAAAAAAAAAAAGAGAAAAATTATCAATTAACCCTTGTAGTGCCATTCATAATTCATTGGCCATTCACGTGGAGGCCGTGGGTGTGTTATAATACCCTGTCAGAAGTATGGACGCTCTGAATTTTGATTTGTTAATGACGGATTAATTGTTTATTATACTTTCTTTTTCTTTTCACTCGATCTTTCCACCGATGACACTCGAGGTACCAAAAATAATTAATGAGACGAGAAAGAAGAAATGAAAAAAATATAAGAAACTACCTAATTTTGTGATAAGATATGAAAAAAGTTACTCATTGAAATTATGCTCAGGCGAATAACTAATTGTACTGCCAGGAAGCCTGTAAATATGCAATGCTTTAAAATATGAGATCAGTAGGGACAAGGACAAAAGACCAAAGTTTCTCTCTCTCTCTCTGGAAGTAATTAGAGAATCTTGAATGGAGGGAAGGGGAAAAGGGAAGAAGGACAGGGTAATAAAGATGGGAAAATGAAGAAAGTGATTTGCGAGGAAAAGGAAATAAAGATCGGAGAACTGAATGAGATTGGCGAAGAGAGAAAGAAAGAAAAATGGGAAAATGAATAAGTGATTTGGGGGGAAAGAGAAATAAATATGGGAAAATGAATAAGTAATTTTTGAAGAAAGAGAAATGAAGATGGGGAAATGAATAACTGATCTGGGAAGAAAAAGAAATAAAGATGGGAAAAGGAGTAAATTATTTTGGAAGGAAAAGAAATGAAAATGGTAAAGATAATAAGTGATCTGGGAGGAAAGAGCAATAACGATGGGAAAATGAGTAAGCTAAGTGATCTGGGAGGAAAGAGAAATGAAGATGAGAATAATAATAAGTGATTTTGGAAGAGAGAGACATAAAGATGGGAAAATTAATAAGAGATTTAAGAGGAAAGAGAAATAAAGATGGGAAAATGAATAAGTGATCCGGGAGGAAAGAGAAATAAAGATGGGGAAATAAATAAGTAAATTGGGAAGGGAGAGGGAGAGAGATAAGAACAAAACTAAGAAGAAAGGGAAGCGAAGAAGAAGAGAGTGAGAGACTTGGTTGCAAGAAAGCACGGCGAAACTAACGAGACCATAAATGGAGAAGGAAATACAGAAGGAAGGCAGATGAAATAAAGTTAAACTGATGGTCATAACACACGGCGTATTAAGGCGAAATTCATAATATCAACATCGATTTCCTTATATCACTTAGAGACAGTAACGGGCTAGGCAGATTATCTAGGTACAGTAATCACATTTTCTCTTAAACAATATTTTCCTTAAAATGTGCAATTATTGTAATTCAGCCGCTTCGAAGGAATATTAATTTTTCCTCTTCTAACTTGCCCTCCTCAGCTAAACCCCTAGCGAAATCCTTAATCCTTTCAACCAGAGGACGATATTTAATCCTCCCATCTGATAAAGCTGCTCCTACGCTGAATAAAATCGTCAAGAGTTAGCAAGACTGCTTGAAAGAGTAAATGAATTATTATTATGTGAGATTCACAAGCCATATTTCAAACTGCACTTATGATCCCTGGCTCGCAACACCAAATACCAAAGTCGCACCACAGTTAACTTACATTGCTCACACGTAGCACCAACTCACACTCGCACCACAATACACTCACAATCCTCATCCGTAGCATCAACAAGCACAACTGACCACATTTAAGTCATACTCCCCAGACATAACACCAACAGCCACACTCGCATTACAATTCACTCATATCCCGCACACGTTAACACCAAGGTCCGTATTCTCGTAGGTTAAGGAGGCTCCCTAACACCTCATTCTTAACTATTTATTTTCCAAACTACTCACTAATATCCCTTGGTTGGCTCTTTATGTCTTTTCAGTATCGACATAGACTGCATGAATAACACACAAGAATATAGTAACGGGACAAAATCAGAAATAAATCGGTAAGGTAGAAGTGTTAGCAAGCTCCTTAACCGCACTAAAATACCCCCCCAAGACTCACAATCGCACAACAGGCCACCAGAATTCCTCGCACGTAACACCACCAACCACAATCGCCCCACAGTTCAACCAAATTCCCCTCTCCTAACACCACCTCCCACAATGGCACCACAAGCCACTCAGAATACAACGCCTTATTATCCTCACATTTCACCACATTCTGTCGATAACGCCATCATATCACACAGCACCCTCAACCAACACTCATACCCGCCACATTCACACCACATACAGTCACATACAGGCATCATATCACACATTACCCTCAGCCAACTCTCATACCGCCAAGATTCACACCACATAAAGTCATCATATCACACATCGCCCTCAGACAACTCTCATGCCGCCCACATTCACACCACATACAGTCACATGCAGTCATCATATCGCACTTTACCCTCAACCATCCTTCATACCGCCCACATTTACACCCGTACAAGTTCCGGTTACTGAGCCTTCCATTTCCTGCAGGTATACAGTTAAACTTCTGTACAACATTTTTTTTTTTACATATATACAGCAGTCACTGAACATTCAGTCAAGGCATGAACTACAATCATCATCATCATTATCGTTGTTATCAATCAGACACCTCGGGCACCAACTACATTTGTATCTCCGGTGTAGGAAAAAATACAAATCACAACAGCACTTACAGAACACATCCCTGACGTATTCGTGCTTCATAAAGCGTTCGGTATCAGAACACGCAACCTGAATATCAAGCACAATCACTTCACGTCTCAGATACATTTCTGTTTTATGAATTCCCCGGTAACTGAACATGCAATATCCGACATGCTCAACATTTCTGTTGCCTGCTTCGTATACCATTCACATTCTTAATAAAATTCATATTCATATTCATGCCTGCAGCCTTTCACAATCACATTCGTTTTCATCCAGGGTTATATTGCAGAAATTAAATACTGATGCATTATTTTTAGCTCCTGTGTGCAATGTCACGAGCCGGCGGAGGCTTTTGGAAGGATTCTTGTATCAAAGGAATGTCAGTGCCTGGGTGGTCGTCAGGGGTATAGTCTTTTAATTTTGCTTTGGTTTACATACCTTTTCAATAGTTTGGAAAATACCTTTCCTTCGTTTTGCTGTCTGTCCTTCAGCTTTGGTTTTTCTTTTTGTTTCTTTCTAAAGTTTCTATCAATTCGACTCCCATATTATTACGTACCTCCCTTTGAACACTACGATTATGATTCCGATACGCTTCCAAAAGGCGTATACATTAGTACTCCATTCTGCCATTCGGTCAATAGGCACATACCTAACTGATAATCCGGGAGTAGCTAAGGGTTAGGGATCCAGGAAATGAGTCAGGGAGTAGGTCAGAGGGTCAAGTAGCAAGTTAGAGGGCCAGAGGGCAGGTCATGATATCAGGGAAGAAGTTAAGAGGTCGCTTAAGTCTTTTTAGCCTCTCTTTCTCTCTGTCTCTTTCTTTCTCTTGCTACATTACTCACCAAACTTCATTGCCTATATATATTTTTTCTTATTTCTCATCATTCACCATAAATCTTTCTCTCTGAATTCCTTCGTTCTTACACTCTCCATACTTACATTATCCATCACTTTTGCACTTCCACACCTTCGGTCTCACCTTTGTTTAATCTCACTCTCTTTCTAACCCTTTATTAGTTTCTTTTGATCCATCCCTCACATTCTCTCGCGATGTTTTTGTCCATCGCTTCTTGGTTTAGCTCCTTTCATTATCACCTCTAGCATCTGTCACTCTATCATTTGCCTCTCTGCTCTTGTAATACTGTATACCAATCACTTACAACAACGCCAACAACTACCACTCTTCGACTTGCACCATCGCTGCTGCCCCCCTGCGACTGTTGTCTCCTGTGTCACTTTTACTACCACTTTCTCCGTCCGGTGTGCAGTGCCCACCATCAATATTGCCACCGCCATCACAACGTCACCCACTGCCAGCGTTACCGCCGCCACCACAGCCAATATCCCCAACACCTACAATATCCACAGCACCACCACTATTCCAGCCATCGACTCTTTTGCCACATCTGAGATAATGATTAATCACACCCAGGATATTCGGATATTAGGAACAATTACATTTTAACAAAAAAACATATTCCTTGCAGCTAATACAAACTGTAATTTGTACCACCTAAGCCAAATTCATTCAGTGTAGAAAATTCTCACTAAACACCAGCACATTCCATTAAATTCCGTGTCGTTATGAGCACCTGCAATAGTATGATTTTAGACACATTAGCCTATCAGTGCTACTGCAGATAGCAGCCTATTACTGGAAACCTGTGATTCTTTTTAAAATACTTATATATGAGGTTTGTAATTCATTCCCTTACACACTGTTTCACCAAAGCTAAGGTTAAGCTCAGCAAAACTGTCTAGGAACAAACCTCATACACGCAAATAACATCACACTTCATCACTGACGGATTCGAAGGATACATGCAGAGAGCTAACAGCAGATGAGGATTAGTTATCGTATGAGAAATGAATTATACTAAATAAAGAAATAGGCTGATGGACTACAAGGGTGATTTCATGGGAAGAGAAGAGGGCAGAAGTATCCAGAATAATGGCGAAGACAGGAGGAACGAAGTCGAAATATTAAAAGAGAACCAGGTGATGGAGGGAGATAAAGTACATGGAAAAGAAAGAAAAGAAACGAATCACTGTCATGATGGAAGCGCATATTCCCTGATTTTTTCCTGGTTTCATGAGGAAATGTCAAAACCTGATACAAGAAAATCGCAAAACTTTCATTCGAATTCTCACTGATCATAGAGGCACTTTTTTTTTTTTTTTTACATGGTAATGTTTTGACAAAATCTGCCATTTCCTCGAAATAAATGGAATCACTCCGACTATATCTCATTTTCTCTCACACTGACACCTCTTCTTTATCTTCCTTTACGCGGGGGTAAGTCTGGAGTTATTACTGGTGAATTAAGAGTAAATCCGCTTCATTAAATATTAATATGTTGCTCCCCTTTCCCCATTGTTCTAGTACGGACGCTGGCTGAAAATAAACCATTACAACACGTTTGTTTAACCTGACGAAGACCTCTAATCCCCCTCCAGCTCAGTTAATTGTCAGGTGTAGTCAGACTGGAGGGTTGATTTAACTAATGCTGATTGTCCAGTTGTATGGTGATGAGTGGTATTGTGGTATGTTGTATGGTGCTGTGTGGTGTTGTGTGATGCCGTGTTTTATGGTGCTGAGTTGCATGGCATTGTGATGTTATGCTGTGTAATGCCTTGTGTTGTGTTGTATGGTGTGGTGTGGTGTGGTATGGTGTTGAGTTGCATGGCATTGTGATGTTATGCTGTGTAATGCCTTGTGTTGTGTTGTATGGTGTGGTGTGGTGTGGTATGGTGTGGTGTAGTGTGTTGTGTTGTGTTGTGTTGTGTTGTGTTGTGTTGTGTTGTGTTGTGTGGTGTGGTGTGGTGTGGTGTGGTATGGTGTGGTGTGGTGTGTTGTGTTGTTCTGTGTTGTTTTGTGTTGTGTTGTGTTGTGTTGTGCTGTGTTGTGTTGTTCTTTTGAGTTGTTTTGTGTGGTGTGGTGTAGTGTGGCGTTGTATGGAGGTGTGTTGTGTGGAAGTGTTTTGTGTGATGTTCTGTTGTGTGGTGTTGGTTGTGTGTGGTGTTTATGGTGTTGTGTAGGTCTCCCTATGAGGTCTCGTGTGACATCCCTGGTGCTGTGTGGTATGGCCTGGTGGTGTGGAGAGGTCGGGGTGGGCAGCGTGAGGACTGAATACCGGCGATAAAATTGTTCAGAGAGTCGACGGCTGAGGCCAGTGAAGGATGCAATACTGTGAAGGCCGGGAAGGGAAGGGAAAAGCAGGTGGGAGAAGGAAGAGTAAAAAAAAAACAGAATTAACACCAAAAGAAGGAAAGCACTTAGAAGAAAGGAAAGGAGGGTGAGAAGGAAAGGAAAAAAAGCGAACAGGAGATATGAGGGAAGGATGAGTTAATAGGCTAGAAAGTACAATAATAATGATCTGGGGAGGGTATATGAAAGTCATGATAAAACTATTAAAAGAGAAAGATTAACCGAGTATGGAGAAAAGAAAAGAGGCCAAGGAAATACACTAATCTTAGAAGAAATCCTAAAGAAAAAATTAGAACCTGATGAGTGGAAGTTATCTCCCATGCATTTAATTACTCCTACAATTATCGTTTTGTTTATCATCTATTGGTTTCAGTGTGCCATCTAGCCCTTCGTACTCATAAATGTTCTGTGTGTCCATCCCTCTATCTATCAATCAGATTAAATATTCGGCTGTCTTCCCAGATTGCAGTAGTTAGAACTGCTTTAATTCCTCATTTACAAACATTTCTAGCCTTGCTTTCTCTCATACACACATTTCATTCACCATCTGAATACTGCCTCTCCTTGTCTCCATTTCCATTCCTCTTTTGCTCATCTCTGAATCATTTCTGCTTTCAATTCTTTGTTTTTACATCGAACTCATTCTTTTCCAGCCCTCCCTTACCTTCTCTGTTTTCCCCTCTCACCACCGTTCCTCGCTCTGTCCTGTGTGCTCGCCTGACTTCAGCACTCCACAGATTTGTTAGCTAAGTTTCTTTCTCAAACCTTTCCTCTTCCTGTTACTTCTTTGTCATCCCCCTGCGCTTCCTTCAGCTGTCTCCTCTCCTTCTCTCACCATTCTACCATTCACCTTCCTCATTTTCCTCTGACATTACCTTCATGTTCATTCCGCCTTGCCTTTCTTCTTTCTAGGCGTGGGAAGAATGCCCCTATCACCAGCCGATATTGGATATAAAAAAGACGAATCGTCTCTCCCCACTGCACGGGCATTCCCTCTATCAGTGTCCTCCCTCCAACCTTTCCTTTTTGCTTCTCTTTTCTTACCATCTCTTCCTTTTACATTTTCCTTTGATTTTCTAAATATGATTTATTTCCATCATTGTGACTGTCACTCCTTCAGAATTTTTTCAGTTCCTTTCGCTTTTGCGATACACAAAAATAATATTGCATTACCCCGCTTACCTTTCGTCCCAAGTTCTCCGTTCGTTTTTGTCTTCACTTTTTATTCTCTCATTACCGAAATTTCTTTCTTGGAAAAGGAAAAATTTACTACCCACGAATGCTGTGCGTGTCATAAAAATCAAAGGAACAGGACTGAGGAACTGTAAGCATAACTTTTTGTTTGGAAAAGCTATGTAGCTCAGCACTTGTGATGCGGACAGTCTCGTGGTTCCTGTGACACAGGAGAAATATAATTCTGAAGCCTCCCTCGTTTTGTTGTGTGTCCCGGGGGACCAGGATGCCCTAAACTGAATCTCCACACCTCACTTGTACATGAAAGTAAGGACTCTGATGATGACGCTACTTATATAACTTCTTTCTGTTTCCCTCTTTTTTCCTTCGATTTCCATTCCTTATTCTACACATCTTTCCTATCCTTTCAGCTCTTTCAAAGGTATCCCTTTACACTAAAAACAGTATTCTTTTCAAAAAGAATTCTTCTTATTTGCTAGAGTTAAGAACCATACCGTGCTACCTTTATGTCTTTCTACACAAAAAACGTGCTTCTACCATTATGAAACCTGAAAGTCCTAGTGCGTGGCCGCCCATCTTCCTGTCTATTTGCTTTTTTTCTCTCTCTCTCTTCAGCAACTAGGTCGTCCTGCCTGTAACAGCAGCACTTTTCACCTGGCCGGACAAAATGAAGCTTTAATGTCTGAACTGGGGGTTATTTTATGGAAACTGGCAGGCAGGAAGGCAGGCAGGCAGGAGAGAGATGACAGAGGCAGGGAGGGAAAGAGGTAGGGAGATGGAGGGTGACAAGGCGACCTAGTAAATGTTAGGAGATAGAAAGGGAGAAATAAAGAAAGGGAAGGTGGGGGTCATCAAAAGGGATGCACGGAGATGATAGCGGGGTTACGTAGATTGATGACAACGAAAAACTACTTGGCCTGCAAAAGTTGGACGTAGTCTATAATGTACACAAACACCACATCGCTGAAACGAATAATTTAGAATAAACCGTAAAAGGACGATTTTGCTTTACTCAGATACTCTCAACTTTTTGTAATTTCTCTCAAAGTAAACAACTTGAAGATCAGTGAAAAGCATAAAATTATAAAAAAAATATTATGGTATCCACAGTAATTTACACTATATAGCTCCTAACTAAGGGCAAAATATTTGGCCTCCCTCCTACATCCAAATATAATATTCAAATTGTATTTAAACATATCGGCCATAATTTAGACAAACATTCTTTTTTTTTGCTAACAAATATAAATGCTTTAGATACATGACCATCAAGTGTCAAATGATGCAGTGTACTAAATATATTTCGGTTTGTATCGGATGTGATGTTCTATGTCAGAGAACGTCACAAAGTAGGTTGTTAGTGCAAATATGAAATGAAGGACCTTGCATCATCCTTACTAAGTACTTGCTTAGAAAACCTATTATCTCTAATTATGAAGTATCTGTGAGAGCTTCAGTGAATATATGTAAATCATTGTAATGCATACCGTATATGTGTCAGCACAAAGAACGTCTACAAAACTTATATATATACTATCTTGATTCCCCGGAAACTCAAGTGAGACAGGTAAGGGAAAAGCAAAACTCAGGGTAATTAAAGAGCAGGTAAGGGGTCGAATACTCATTAGTCTTACCAGGTAGGTCAAGCGTGGGAGAGGAGAGGTAGCTGGGAATGGGACCACTGCAACTACAGAGGAGAATGAAGGGAGATGAGAACACTTAGAACTGATGGGATAAAAGAGAAGAGCAGAACAGAGGATAACAACGTGAGTGGGGATGTAAAAAGGTACATATGGAGAAGTAGCATGAGTGAACGGAGACATGGAAAAGTACACAAAAGTCACGGAAAGGCAAAGAGGAGAAAGAAAGATACACAAGTAATGAAAGTTATCTGGTTAACAGGAAGTAAGGAAGGAGAAGAGCGGTAAGGGACAACCTGGGCAGGAGGGTGCTATAGTCAGGTTGCCGTAAAATTGGGTTAGGGAGGGTGTGGATGATGGATGGGAGTGAGGGAGAGAGGCGAAGGAACAGGAGGGAGGCTCTTCGTGGACAGGAAAATGATGGAGGTGGGGAAGAGGGATGAAGTTACTGGAAAATTTTTAAGGAAAGAAATGTGAGAGAATAACAAGAAAATAAAGATACGAGGATTAGGAAAAGAGAGCCCTGAAAATTTTATATGATGGGGAGTGTGAGAAGAAAGTAAGGCACAATATATTTAAATGATGAACTGGTAAAGAAAAAGAGAAGAGTATAACGGAGTACCGTACAACAAAACACTCTAGACGAGGGTCATAGAAAATGTGCAGGAGAAAAGAAGACGAATAAGGTATATATAAAGAAATATACGGTAGACAGACAGACAGATAGACATAGATGTACAGATAGACAGATAGACAGATAAAGAGACAGATAGATAGAGATGTATATATACATATAGATAGACAGACAGACAGATATGAAGGAAAGAAGACGAAGAAGAAGAAGAAGAAGAAGAAGAAGAATGGGGAGGAGGAGGAGGAGAAGGAGGAGGAGAGTATAAGTTTAAAGATAACAAGGACAGAAGTTAATACTTGCAATCTAACCAGTTAAATATTTTGAGAAGCTGTCTCAGTGAACTTTGAGAAATATGACATTAATATAAGCATAGTGGTATCAAACAGGGCGGCAAATGAGTTGTTTTATTCACTGGGACGGGTGAAAGCACAGGAAGGGACGTAATTCATCAGAGGCAACTGCTTCGTTTATCTGAGAAAAAACATAGTTGGGTTATTCATTAAAAGGATAACAGTGGAGATCACAATACTTGTAGCTTTCAAGTATGCGCGTGCCTAAAAAATGTACACACACACACACACACACACACACACACACACACACACACACACACACACACACACACACACATACACTGCAACGATAATATTTTCAATATTAGAGGAACAGTTGGCGAAACTAAATTAGGACCCTCAAAAATGAAAATAATAAATAAATAAAAAACTGAAGTAACGAAAAAAAAAGGGTAAGGGTCCGAGGAAGGGCACCAGAACACGGAAGTAATTAGTGAAATGAGAAGAGCTCTTGTGGCGTGGAGTGGTGAGGTGGGGAGTGGAGGAGGTGTGGTGGAGTGGTGAGGTGGGCATCGGAGGTGGTGTGGTGGAGTGGTGAGATGGGGAGTGGAGGAGGTGTGGAGGAGTGGTGAGGTGGGGAGTGGAGGAGGTGTGGAGGAATGGTGAGGTGGGGAGTGGAGGAGGTGTGGAGGAGTGGTGAGGTGGGGAGTGGAGGAGGTGTGGTGGAGTGGTGAGGTGGGTAGTGGAGTAGGTGTGGTGGAGTGGTGAGGTGGGTAGTGGAGGAGATGTGGTGAAGTGGTGAGGTGGGGAGTGGAGGTGATGTGATGGAGTAGTGAGGTGGGCATTGGAGGTGTGGTGGAGTGGTGAGGTGAGTAGTGAAGGAGGTGTGGTGGAGTAGTGAGATGTGGTGGAGTAGTGCGGTGCGTAGTGGAGGTGGTTTGGTGGAGTGGAAAGGTGAGGAGTGGAGATGTGGTGGTCGTGGTGGGAAAGGTGAGCGGGAGGGGGGATGGATGGAGTACAGGACTGAGGAGGAGGAAAGAGTGAGCAGGTAATGGGTGATGAAATTATTTGTTGTGGAAGATAACAAGCGCTGGGACAGAAGTGGGACAGACACGGTGGATGCGATGGCCCTGCAAAACAATTTACTCTGTAACTACCTAAAATCATGCAGTAATCCTGGGATAATACGTCGAAAAGGTTTATGGTATTTCGGTAGCAAGAGGAATTTTACCCCTTCTTGTGAGGCTTCCACTCATTTCTGTTCCTTGTATAATTATATTTTCTTGCTGAAGCCTCAAGGTTTATTAATATATGAAGTATTTTCTTGTTGCTGAAGCCAAGGAACATATTTCTAGTGGTATTGGTTATTATTTTTCAATGAAAGAACAAGATCTGCTTGTAACTAGTAGTAAGGGCAGATCATATTTTGAATGTGTCCTTGGTTCTGCGAGAACACAACCGCAAAACTGGTAACATATTCCGAGAAAACTAACAGACCTCCTGTTACATAGCAAAAGGTCATACATTAATTCCAGCGTTCTGTGATCCAGTTCATATCGGGAGGACTCATTTTAATTTGAAGTTTGCATAAGATACCGTTTGATTACTGACTCGAAAGTTTATTTGGGTTTACGCCTGAGTAGCATTTGAAGACGATCAGAGATAGTGGACTAAAAAAAAAAAATGGTGGAAAGGCACTGAGAAAAAAGGAATATATGCTCAGTGCAATTAATGGTTTAAGAAAACGTAGCAGGACAAGACACTGACGTGAGACCAAAAGTGAATGACCAAGAAATGCTGCTTGAAGAGTGAGTTAGAAGGAAAAACACAGTTAATGCAAAATACAGAAATATTGCGGTTAGCAAACAAGCTAGCAGGGCAAATCAGATATATGTAAGACTACAATAATAAAGTCTATGGAGAAGTCTGTCTGAAAGAGTGAAAGAAGAAAAAACGGGGTATTATGTGTGGTGGTGTCGTAGCGTGTGCGAGGTGAGGCGAGGCAAGGGGAGAGGGGAGGGCGAGAGAGGAGTGTGATGTAAGTCTGGGGTGCGGGAGGGGGCGCTCTGAGGCCCTCCCAACAATTACCACAGCAAGCCCTCCTCCATACTAAGGCACCCACCAGGGATCACAGGGACCTTCTCCATGATTAGTACCACAACACAAGCATGGCTGAGACGTTACAAAAGCCTTCCTTACTTAGAAATTCAGGCTATGACGTTATAGGGACTTTTCTTAAACTAATACAGTGTTATGTTTATGCGTGTATTTTCTAGTCCTCCTCTTCCTTCTTCATTACTGACAGAACATTTTCACTCTCACCTACCTTCAGTCATTCCCTCCTCCCTCATGGTGCGTCCTCCATTACTAACATGAACATCTACCTTATCCCCCTCCCCTGAGCCCCTAGTCGCCCATTACAACTCTCCAATTACAGCCATGAACATTATCACTGCCTCTCAGTCACTCCCTCCTCCCTGATCGTGTCTTCCTCATCATTAATTAATATCCACCGTCTTCCTCTCTCACTGCCTATCTTCCTCATGGGCATTTACACTCTCCTTCTCAATAGCCCCATTCACTCCGTACTTTCCCCGTTACTGACATGGGCATTCTCACTTTCCCTCTCAGTTAGACTACTATCCCGCTACCAACGTGAACCCGCCCTCAAGTCATATCCCCTTCCGCCCATAGGAACTGTGAATGTTAAAAATTTTCATCTGCAGAGTTTTACAATACCACGTGACATAACTGCATATTGCCAGCTCAGTTATTATTTATCTTCTTTCATGGCTGCTGCCGTTGAGATGCATTCCTTTTTTTTTTTTCCCCTCAAATATTGTTTTATTCTATGTGCCAGTTCTCCTTCCTGTCACTTCCTATGAACGACTCACATGTGACCCTTTGGAATGACTTTCCTACGTTGGTTCTGACTCTTTGATACCGATTCTTATAAAGCCCAAACGCTTAATAATTGATGGATAATAATTACTTGCGTGTAGGAATGATCAGATGTACAAATATGGATCGTGTCAAGTACATATACACATATTATTACGGAAGACAGTGTGTGTGTGTGTGTGTGTGTGTGTGTGTGTGTGCTTTAATACTAGATATCCTTCATGTGCGTGGCTCTAAGGGATATTGTGTGAACCTGTGTTTGTGCGGTGCATCATGTGCGTGTGGGTTTGAGAGGATTATGTGGGCGTATTATTGTGAATGATAACAATGGGCCTGTGCTGGTGATATTTATATTTGTCCTTTTTCAGTGACTGTGGGAGTGTGTGTCTGTAACCATCTGAATGGTGTGAGTTTTTCGGTGTGGCTTCTCGCCTTGTAAATCTTGTCAACTCCCTCAATCAGCTGCCTTCTGTTCATTGACTTTCTACTATAACCAGACCATTTCACGTGTTTATGAGAGATTTTTGAACTGGGCGAGATAAGTAAAGCCTTCACTAACGCTTTCACCACTCGGTTGATATCGTTACCCGGACATAATAGTTAGGCAGCAGCAAGAAACTATAAAAAGCCGCCATCGGATTAAAAGGGATGAGGAAGGTCTGTGTTCATCAGAATCCTTCAGCGTAATAATTAGGGTACATTTCGCAGTAGTTCGAATAAATGAGAGTTTCTGTATGGAGGGATTAGTACTGGAGAGGATTACTGGACCTGAGAATACGGTGAAATCATTCGGCAAGGGGCCGTGTTGCTAAAGAGCTGGTATTCGATAAAAACGTGCGTGTCTAATGTTTCACAGTTAGCCGTATGGAACTTCTGGATCAGCTTCCATGACTGACCATCCACAACTCAGTCGTCGTGAGTTCCACGTAAGGTTACGATTCATGTAGGGGTGTCCACAATTTTCCGTTATTCATTGCAGCTCAGATCAGTCATCATTATGATGAAATTCACATAATAACAAGCTTACAAAATGATAGTGAATGAGTAGCTATCTCCTCCTTCATTCTCGTGACAAAATAACTAGCCCAAATGGTCACTCTGTGCTCCAAAATAACGTGCATGACTTTAGCAAGGAAAGAATATACCCCATGTAATAAGTGGCACAACACACGAATAAGCCTAATATTTGAACTCCTTCATTCGGTTTTAATAATACGATAGTTTTACATGCACTTATTAATTTTACAACTAGGTGATGGAAGATCTAAAGCAGTATCATTTCACAGAGTACATCTTCACTTTCTTTATAACTTTAAACATCTGACGGGCCATTATGACAGAAGACATCCCTAAAGAACTGAGAAAGTGAATAAGTAACCCTAATATGCGTAAAGCGCTACACTGAGAGGAAGCACATTAGTATATAACAGTGATTTGTTTCTGAATGACGGGTCATAAATTCACTGTTGGTTAGAGCTAGTCACTTTACGCTTCTTAGATTCCTTTGGTTTTTATATGTGACATGAGTGCGTGTGGGAGGGGAAGGGAAGGTTAGATGGGACGACTGGGATTAAGTAGATATTCATGGATGACAATTAACAATCTAAAATATCTAGAACCTCATCGAAATGTTTTATATTTGACTTATACATTATTTACTTCTCAGACGCTCGTTGCATCATCGTTCTCTTATTCTCTCTTTCCTTCACACACAGTCTCTGGTACTTACTTTCACATACTCTCCGTTAACCTCTTGAATCCTGTCCATATTTATTCCTGCTATCTATGAACAGTTTTATTTACCTTATGAGAAGACAACTGGAACTGGAAGCGATAGATATCGCCTTCATTTGCTCCATCCCAGCCACATGTCTTTCGCAACTTGAGTAAAATCTAGCGTTAGTCTGAGTAAAATGCAAAAAAGTTCTCTGTAGTGAGAGGCTAAAGAATCTTCTGATGCTGGCATTCTTCAGTAATCATCCCCCTCTTTCCCTCAGTTCTCGTTTCCCTATACTCTCTACCCCATATACCTCTTCATTCATCAGCCTGTACACTGTTAGGCTGATGACCCTTTCTGGTAAAATAGAGGCGTGTTCCCCTCGCCCAGCTGTGCTTATGATGCTTATCTGTTTTATGTTATCGCTTCACCTGTGTCCGCGGCAGAATATGACAGAATATTTTGTAAGCTCATAAATGCTAAAGTAGAAATTCTTGTGAGCCTGCGCCCTGGAGAGGGTTGGTGTGAAAGAGAAGGAGAAGGAGGAGAGAGGGAAGTTTGGAGGATAGTGTTTCTTTTAGTTTTACCGTTATATCGCCTCACCTAACCCAGTTTATTTTCCTCTCTGACCATCCGTTACGACAAACGGTGAGACAATATCGTATGGAATACTTGTGAAAAACTGGATACTCTTTACGCAAAAACAAACTCATGTGGCCCCGACCTAAGCGTAGTAAAATATAGCTGAGTCTTTCTTTCCCAATCTCTGAGGAGTAAGGACTTCTTCCTTATTATAACGAGGATAAATGGAGGATCATAAAGAAGGAGATAGGGAGAGAGCCAAAGGGAATTATTATGAGAGAAGAATGAGAAAATGCAAAGAGTATAAGCGACAGAAAAGTCCAATGGAAGAAAGTATTACTGAGAAGGGGAGGGGACAAAGAGAAGAAGAGAAGAAAAGAAAAATGATAGAGTTGGGTGGAGAAGGGAGAGAATGGATGAGGGCGATGACAGCAGGTGCTTTGGGCGAACACGTGATATATTAAAGGAACAGAACTTAAAGGTGCAGGGCAGGAGTAGGTACTAAGGCAAGACAGGCAGAGTAATGGTAAACAGAGACGAGAGACAGACCATATAGCTAAAGGTAAACTGCGATGTGGAAAGAATCAGGGTTAGGCAAGACAAGGACAGATGATGCATGGCAGACCAGTGAAAGGATGGATGCAGAAAAAGGCAAATTTAAAAGAGGGGAAAAGGAAGGAAAATGAAGATGAAAGCTAAAAAAGAAAACGATCAAGGAAAGATGGGATGAAACAAAGGCGCAAAAGGAAAAGTGAGTTATAGGAAAAAGATAAAAGATAGACAGGAAAACATAAGGAGTCGAGAAAAGAGAAACAGAAGAGAATGAAACTAGAAAAAGAATCTATCTATTTCTTGCCAGACGCCAAAATCCCTTAAGGGGTGGCCATTGGACTTTGAGTTATTTGTTTTACGGGGTGGGGCATTAACCCTCCACCAACCCACTTGCTGACACTTAGGAAGCACGTATGGTTTGGTTATATGGTTACCACCCAGCGTTGTAAATGGTTTTTTGGCTTACAGGAAGCCATTTGGCTTGTCACTCAATGTAAAACCAACTGTAAAGGAAGGAAAAGCAATAAGAAGTGACAGGAAAGATGGGAGAAATAGGAAGAGAGGAGGGCAGGCACAGAAAAGAATGATAAAGGCTAAGGAAGAAGTAAGCAGCACTGCATCAAGTGAGTGGATGATGGTCGAGAAAAAGAAACACCTCTAAAAAAAAAAAAAAAAAAAAAAAAAGTTACCGACTGAAAGAAATATGTCAGAGAGAAATACAGATTCAAGTGCAAGGCGAAGATGAAAATGATAAAAAATAAAACAAAGAATATCTTGTTAAAGACAGATTGGCACAAAAAAGAGAAAAATGATGGACAGGCATAACAGGAAGAGTCCGGAGAAAACTACCTACTTTTATTTATACGTCTGACCCTAGGCATAGCCTTTACAACCGTCCCCCTACATACCATACACCTCCACATGTCACCACTTCGGCACTAACAACACCGTCCATACTGAATACATGCTAGGGCTATCTCATACAGGACTGGTGTATTGGTACTAACGGGGGTATTATTACATGTTGGCTGGTCTTCTGCCTTAAAGCATTTATTTCTACTGAAGCTGTAAATGCGAACTACCAGTGAAAGTACGTTAGATCTCAATGAAGTTTCTGTCGGATACCACTGGGATCTTTCTTCCGTTGACTCACACTGTTTGCCGTTATTTGTAGCTGAAAGCAAAGTACGATCTCTGGCTGAGGGATCATTAGGAACTGTTTCTACCTCCTCTACCCTGAGGCGTCTTTCTTTAGGTAAATGATGCAACTATTCATAAAATGCCGGGAAGAAACAACTATCTATCTCTCTATATACAACTAATATAACCAATATATATTAAAATCTTTGCGTCAGGTGATGGAAGGTCAACTGTAGCAATGACAAAAGCTAACACTTTAAAAGTTGCTTTTACTGGGAGTAGGCAAGTTGTTGTATAAGCATGTTGGGAAATGAGGAGGAAGGAAAGCATGAATATGATTATGAAGAATGGTGATGGAACATAGACATACAGCACTGTGCACACACTGTGAACGTGTGAGAAGGTTCTTGGCAGGAGCAAGTACGTCCTCTGAAGTGATATGAACCGCACCAAAAAAGACATTAAAAGTTGTGAGAAGTACGTAAGTTTGTTGGCGTCGACATGAAAAGCAAAAAAGGAGCTGGAGCGCAAAGTTTGGAAGTGTTCTGTCTGTGAGAAGAAAAAGACACACCTGTAAGAAGTCTTATTGCAAGACGTGTGCCAAGTTTCTCAGTTGCAAAAATCAAAATTACGGATAAATGAATGAAGAGCTGCAATTAAAAGTT
The DNA here is from genome assembly GCF_032717465.1 of Coenobita brevimanus. Taxonomy (NCBI): domain Eukaryota; kingdom Metazoa; phylum Arthropoda; class Malacostraca; order Decapoda; family Coenobitidae; genus Coenobita; species Coenobita brevimanus. The sequence goes on from NC_136966.1 coordinate 51,545,803, forward strand.
GAAGGCTGTTGATATATATGTTGAAATGTGAGAACTGAAGGTAAAGTTTTTGCAGAATTGCCAGAGAGAAATATAAATTGTGCGATAACAGAACTTTAAAGTTGATATCCACTGTAGGATTTAACATGCTTATGTTTTCTATCACTGACGTAATAAAAACGTCCATTCAAAACTCAGGATCCGTGATATCACCAGATGTAAACAACAACGAACGACTTAACACTGATAACTCCCACGAGTATCCAATGACAATATTCTTTTGAATATTTGTGCACAGCCTCAGATGCGACCCGTGAGTGTCAACACTTAAGAATAAGCACTAATAAAAATAGAAAGCACTTAGACAGCGCATATCTCCACTAATGCAAGCAATATATATATAATTTATTTTGTAATTCATTTGTCCTTTCAGGTGAATAATCGTGCGGTCTCACATATTTCATTAGTTTTCTGGTCTTAGTTTGCATTGTTACACAACATCAGAGAGCTCATACCTTCATCGACGCCAATAAAATTTATGATTTATTCTTTCGTCCAAATCCGGATCAACCTTAAAATAGTCAACTCGTCCTTCGCCCACTGCCCACCTATCCTCCAGATTTCACTGAATTCCGATTACAACTTTTTGAGAAAATTTGTTCACAAACAGCTAAAAGGACAAACAGACAAACAGACACAAGCGAATATATGACCTCCGTCCATCTATGCTGACGGAGGTAAAAATGTGTAGTTAGAGTCTGGGTGGCGTGGATCCCATAAAAACTGAAGGGCAAGTTGTTTGGGAAACTCGACAGGAAGGATGCTGGTAGAATAACAATTGTTGAACTAGTTTTTATGCACAAATAAACAGAAGTGACGATGAATAGTAAGGCAAACTCAACGATGGTGAGGGAGAGAGAATTGTAATGAAGGAAAGAATCATGTGGAAAAGAAGAGAAACTGAAAGGAGAGGAGGAAAAGAATTAATGTGTTAAATTGAGAACGATTGTAACATTTGTAGGAAGAGAAACGTAAGCTATGGAATCGACGAGAAACCGAGAGGTGATGAAAGATGCCAAAAACAAACAACAAACGGAAATAAAACGAAGCACAGACAGACAGTAAATAAGAGAGAAAAAAAGAATAACCGTGAGAGACGTGAAGGAAAGCAAAGAGGAATGACGACACAGAAGGCAAGACAGTGAACACATTAATGACTTGACAAACAACATCAAAGAGAGAGAGAGAGAGGCTTGGATAGGAGAGAAAAAAATTAACATCGTATAAGAAACTAAGAGAAGTTTGTGTGCCCGTGTGTGTGTGTGTGTGTGTGTGTGTGTGTGTGTGTGTGTGTGTGTGTGTGTGTGTGTGTGTGTGTGTGTGTGTGTGTGTGTGTGTGTGTGTGTGTGTGTGTGTGTGTGTGTGTGTTAAAGAAGCGGGTCGTATTGACTCAGGTGCAGAGCTTCACCAATAAAAAGCTCTTGTATTTTTCTTCAGCGTTAAGTTGCAGCGAGCGTGTGTTTGGTTGTTGTCTGTGTGAGCTGGAATGTCAAGTAGGTAAAACAAAGCTGCTGTTGTGTTCTATTGTGTTGTATAATTAGCTACTTGCGTTTTTGAAGATGGTGTGTCGAGTTACCAAGCCTTGCCTCTTTGTTTTACGTCTCAGTGAATGTGTAACAGTTACGCCAACAAAAACTTTCAGCTGTTAATGTTAATGTGAATTACTCTGAAATGTGGACTGTGCATGGGTAATGGCTGTACTAGTGATGCGTTCGTAATTCGAGTGGTTATACTGAAGAGGGAAATTATCCTTACTGATAGAAAATGTTCCCAGCAGTTCTCTTGATCTGAATTAATCCCCGAAAAAGTTTCACCAAAGTCTACGTCTTTCATTTTCCAGGTAGTCTGACATGGCAAGTAAATTTTATGTGGCTCTATTATGTGGAAAGAAATATAACCGTACTTATAAGCTTTATACATATATACATCCACATACGAACATCATAATACAAACACATTTTATTAATACCTACAATAACACTAAGTATTTATGTTTGTTTTGCTCTTTCTTTAAAACACACTTGTTAAAGGCTTGCACGTGGTACGGCAAACGAACTCCGCAAACTTAAAACAACAGAATCAGATGATAGTACAAGAGAAAAGACTGAATTAATTGCAGATCATGAACACGACATCTCAATAAAACATACATTAGCTCTAACAAAATAGGATAGACCTTGCAATGCTATATCACGGGGGGGAAAACTCAGGTAATGGAGGTGTCAGTCGTAGTATGTGCGGAATTAAACACAGCACAACAACAGTAGACACAAACCCCACATCACACACCACGGACCACTGTGAGAGAAGCAACAAGGAAGTAGAGTTGTGAATGCTGGAGACACACAGGTTTGGGAAAGCCTGGTACTGTGCTCCTTAATTACGATGTCATACAATTTGTTATTAATGTTATCGCCAGGCGATTTGATTCAGCGTAGGGGAGGCTGCTCGAGCTGAAGTGGTTAAATAAAGTTTTCACTAACCTTTTAAAAGTATGGGATGACTTTATCTATCTATCTATCTATTGCCAGACGCCTCAATCCCATTTGGGGTGGCCACAAACAAATCGCCTCCAAGTCGCCCTGTCCCCCGCCATTTCACTGCCCTGCTCCCAACTCACACCCCCCTCTCTCATATACCTCTCCACCCCATCCCTCCTTCTCATCCTCGGCCTCCCCCTCCCTCTTCCCCCCTCCACCTCACTCACATACACTCTCTTCGTCAGTCTTTCACCCTCCATCCTCTCCACATGGCCAAACCACCTCAGTGTGTTCCTCATAACGCTTCCTATCACATCCACATCAACACCACAACGCTCCTTTATATCCTCATTCGTCAGCCTGTCTCTCCATGTGACTCCACAGGCTCCTCTTAAATAACTCATTTCCACTGCTCTCACTCTTGACTTGTGTCCTTCCAAGAACGTCCAAGCTTCACTTCCGTACGTTAGAGTTGGTATCACAATACTGTCATGTAGTAACTTTTTCACTTCCATGCTCACTTCCCTGTTTCTTATCACTGCTTTCAAAGAACCAGCAACCTTTCTTCCCTGCTGTACCCTTTCAAGCACTTCACCCTCCAAACCTCCATCCTTACTCATCACACTACCCAAGTACTTAAACGTACTCACATTTTCCAATTCCTCACCATCCAACCTCGCTATACATTCACTGACTTCACCTCTCTCAAAGACCATCACTTTACTCTTCCCTACATTCACCTTTAGATTCCGTTTCTTACACACTCTCTCAAACTCATCCACCAAGCCTTGCAGCTCCCCTTCGTCTTCACTCAACAACACAGTATCATCTGCAAACAACAGTACAGGGAGTTTCCAAACACTATCCTCTCTCACCAGAGCCACTCCAACATCCACTACCCTACCTTGTACCTCTTTTATTACCCCATCCATGTATAGATTGAACAACCATGGAGACATGGATGACTTTAACAGCAGGTAAAATAATATTCATATAACGTCCGGTCACGCTCACCGACACTCAAACCATTCACACAACCTTGCTTAGAAAAACTGTGCTGATCTTTAATCTCTACCACTCATTAACCACCAACAATCGCTCTTCAACATATTTACCCAAGTAAATCGCTTTGTATCGCCGTGACTGTGGTCGGCGCTGGTAAAAGTGGCTTCAGCAAGAGTCTTTCGCCTTAGAGGGACGTATGCTAAGGCTACGATTTCCTGCATCAGTTTCTACCCTTGTCACATTCTACACTGTTTTGTACGGCCACTTGTTGCATGGCTTCCCAACCAGCAAACTGAGTCTTTCCTGCAACAAGTCGTGTGATGATATTGGCTTGTTGCTGCATCCGTGTAAGGAGGCAACAATAATGGCCTTAAAAAAGCACTGTCTACAAGGCCAGCAAAAAGTCTTTATGAGGACTTTGTACCATCATGGCGAGTAACCAGACGTGGCTGGTGATACAGCAGGAGGAGGACGTTGGGTAGCTGTGAACCAAACACAGCATCTGCCGGAGGAGTTTAACTCTTCCTGGACCATCATTATAGTTTCACCTCAGTCGTAGTGGACGTCACTCCAGCTGTCACCTGGTTAAGGGCAGCAACTGGCTGGAGAAGTCATAGTCGGGGGCACTACAGCAGTCACATGGTAAGAGACAGTATGTGAATGGAAGTCATTGTCGGGAAGGGGAAGAGAAGTTTGGGGGAAGGGAAGAGAAGGGAAGGGGGAAGGAATGGGGGAGGGATGGGAGGGGAAGGTGGAGGGGGAGGAAGGGGAGGGGAAGGGGTGGGCAGATCCTCATTTCACTGAATTTACAGCAAAGGGAAGGGGAGGGGAAGGAGAGGGAAGGGGGATGAGAAGACGCTGAGAGGAGGAGAAGAGGGAAGAGGGAGGGGTGGGGGAGGGGAGGGGGTGGGCAGATCCATGATTCATGACACTCCCAGGTTCCGGGTCCTAGGATCACGTCACTCCTCATTTCACTGAATTTACAGCAAAGGGAAGGGAAGGGGGGAAGAGGAGGGGAATGCTGAGGGACGGAGAAGCTGGGGGAAGGGGAAGGGAAAGTTGGGCGAAGGGGAAAGTTGGAGGAAGGGAAGAAGGAGGGAGGAGGGAAGGGAGAGAGGAAGGGAAGAGTGATGGGACGGGAGAAGGCGAGGTCAGATCCATGATTCATGACGTACTCAGGTTCCGGACCCTGGGATGTTGTCACTCCTCATTTCACTGAATTTACAGCAATGGGAGGGGGAGGGAGAGAAAGGGAAGAGGATGGAAGGGGGAAGGGGAGGGGGAAGGCGATGGCAGATCCATGATTCATGACGCCCCCGGGCCCTGGGATGTTGTCACTCTTCATTTCACTGAATTTACAGCAAGGGGAGTGGAGGGAGGGGGAGGGATGGAAAGATAGGGGGAAATGGAGGAGAGAGAGAGAGAGAGAGAGAGAGAGAGAGAGAGAGAGAGAGAGATGTATAGATCCTGATTCCTTGTCCGGTCTGGTCTCCAGGTAGCGAGGCGTTAAGAAATCAGGCTGACAACAGACGGAAGAGGGAAGATGAGGTGGAGAAGGATCTTACTATTCATCATAATCAAGGTACGAAAAAATAAAAATCCCCAATTAATTAGCGGACTCACGGTAATGTCACGCATCCAGTTACTGACCTTGATATTGGTTGCATTACCATTTTTTATAGCAGACGTCTTTCTCATCTTAATAAGTGGTCTGGATACACTACAATAAAATACCTCAATGACATCCCGCCCATCAAAGGCATGAAAATGAGGTGCTACAGTTTTATCAACTCAGGACTACCTCAGAGGAAGATGCGATGCTGTAGGTTGAATGTCGAAGGAAATGACTGACAGAAGACATCACAGCAGCCATTAAATTTCAAAGGACTGCCCCAGCCACTTGTACGTTTAATGATCCGCCTGAACTATTATTCACAGCATCTTTATTTCATTCACAGGCCAATTCATATCTCACGCGGGATAAGGCAAATGTACGTAAGACCACCAATAAAACTGCAAGGCCATTTGAAGTAAACGATAACCTAGAATACAAAAAGCAATAGAGCATGCTTAAGGAAACCTGAGAATAGAGTGTAGTAGGAGGGAGGCTCTGCTGTAAAATACGATTCTCCCATTCCCCTCTCACTCAGTGGCCTGCACGACGGTGGAGCAATGAGGCTGGAGAAGTGGCCAGGGGAAAAAGAAAAAGTGAGATATCGAAAAGAGAGAGAGAGAGAGAGAGAGAGAGAGAGAGAGAGAGAGAGAGAGAGAGAGAGAGAGAGAGAGAGTTTTCTTCTATATTCATTCTTTCTAATATTCTAAGTCAATCGTTGCCGGAGAAGATACATAATTTTTTCATTCAATTTGAACCTGTTTTCTGACGTCTAATTGTCTTCTATTCACACTGTCTCGTTGTTTCCGTACCTGTCGTTTTTTTTTTTTAATTATTCTTATGTCACTCATTAGTGCTGTTTACTTATATTTTTTTCATATTTTTTCACTCATGTACGCCATAAAAAATCTATTTTCTCACTTCATTTCTTTGTCCACTCTCACCATCATAGCTCATACTTGTTTTAGTGTCTTCCAAATTTTTGCGTATTACCTCTTTCCTTCTTTATATATATTTCATTGCTTAAACCTTCCCTTATGTACAAGAATATTATGAAAGCATAATAATATCCAAAAAAACATAAACAGCAATAAAGATTCATCACATAAGATCAAAATCAGTGCTAAACTACAATCAAAGCAAAGCAACACTTACAGCATCCAAAACTTGAGACGCTCACCCTGGCGGCAACACCTGTAAACGAGAGAGAAAGTAATAGTCATTAATGATGCTGAAACTATCCCGGAAGAGAACATTTTCAATTTAGTGCATATGCTAATCATATCTTTGATACTGTTGGAAGCAGATTAGCAGAAGAAACTACTGCAAGCTATGGTTAACACTGTATAACTAGTTAGTTCCACAAAGCTCTTCTCCCACAATTCTAGACACAACACAAAACTCCCACCATGTACCAGATGCACACAGGCACGTTGGTGTTTCTGTCGCATTTATACAACATGGTAAGTCGCTTAACATCAGTCGTAGTCTCTGTCCTCATGGAACGACACAAAGCCCTTGCCTCTTCTCCATCTCTGAAAGTACACGAAGATTCCTTATTTTTGCACACCCGAAATACAGCGAACATCATTTTACTGCAAACCAAAGCTGTACTGACACCCAAGAGATCCTTCATTTCATAAAGCTGTTGGAATCTGTGGTTCCTTATCAGCACAGTTTCAACAGGTAAGAAAAATATCATATACAAAAATCATCGTCACTGGTTTAGGTTTCTTCTCTCGAGTTCTCCAAAGATCGAATGTGAGTGTAAGATTTAGGTATATTAACTACATATATTAGCTGTATTTTATGTATATTCGTTTTCCTTTATAAAGTCTTCATCAGGCTTGCATGTGCCGATCTTGGTCACTCAATGGTGGCTCTCCACGCTTTGCGATCTCAAACAACCTCCATATGCAGTCCTTTATCCCCCAGGTCATATCCTTTGACCTCGTCCCAGCTCTATTCCGGTCTCTCTCGCAACCCTAACCTCAACGTTATGTAATTATTCACGCAAAAAGTGTTAATAAATTTCATTTATTGCAAAGTGAGTCGCCTGTATTAAGAACCGTTAAAGAACATTAATTACTGTACTACACAGTATATGGAACCCCCTAATGAGCGTAGTTTGCAGCCAGTGAATATCATGCATATGATTAATACAGGAAATTTTGACATATGCACAAATATAAGTGGGTTGGTTTGTGTTGCTTGGAGGCAGTAAAGGTAATACACTAACTCTTTCAGTCTTTTTTTTTTTTTTTTTTTTTTTTTTTTTTTTAAAGCGAGGAAGAAGGAACCAAAGGCCATGAGCCCGCAGTAACAGTTCCCTCCAAGAGAAAAACAAAATACAATATAGAGCCAAATTCAAGATCCGATCACTTTGGTGAACTGCTGGTGGTGGGATAAGGAGAGCGTCATTTGAATGGCGTCCAGCGTCAGAAATGACAAGAGGAATGAAACGTGCGGCTACTGATTCATTCACACTAGCTCCATATCACTATTCCACAGATTCTAATTATCTGTCTCCCCAGTCTGATCCCTGGCAACTTGTAATTTACTACTTTCTTAGCTCTCCCTCTAGCTAGAGTTTCAATACCTCTCACAAGCATGTGTTTGTAAGCTCTTATTTCTCTTCTGTATATTCCAGTGAGTCTTGCCGCTGTGATGATTTTCCTCGAAGTGTCTCTGACATGATTATCCTGGTTAATCTCTTCATTTATAGCAGAACTTGTTTGTTCCCCACTGTATTCTTTTCTGCTTCCTCTCTGTTTTTCTTCATTCGTCTTCCACGCTCATAATTTACTCACCAGCTGTATCTCATCTCTCTTCCTGACTCACAGCTAATATTGCGTCCAGCATGGCGTGGCCCATCCGTCATGAAGAGAAGCGCAGTATTACTCTCTCTCTCTCTCCCCCCCTCTCTCTCTCTCTCTGGCGCATTCGACCATGCCCTCCCTCGATCTCATTGGACCCGTATCATTTATGTGATGCAAGATTTAGAGTTTCGTGTCTGTCAGTAATCAGTGCGAGAGTTTGTTCGTAAAAACTGATTAAGCCTAATGAATCTGAATGAGTTCCCTGTATACCAGTTTGAATTACCTTACCAAATGACTATCAGTATGTTTCATTTTTTTTTATAAACTATTGGGATTGTTTCTCCATGGTATACTTTTTCAGACATTAAACATATATATATATATCTATGTACGGTACACTCACATGTCCGCACACAGTCTAACATGCTCGTATGCACACTGAGACCGTAGCACAGAAGCAAACTTTACCTAACACACAGTAACTCACACGGCAAAATACCCAATTCATTGTTACATACAAGAATACACACACTTACATTATTCACTCCAGCTTAAATTTACTCAGCTAGCACGTACGCATTCTGCCTCTCGAATTCAGTATTGTGGTACACAAAAGATGACAAAGAAAGCTAGAGAAATAAAATGACAGATTGACGGAGAAGAAAATGAGAGGTGAGACGATAAAATAAGTTATGTGATGTTCATCCACAGGAAAGGAATGAAGGAGGAAGGGTAGGAAACGGAAAATAAGATTGACAAAGAGAAAAGAAAATGAATTCTGAAAAGGAGAAAACTTTAGCAGTAGTGACAGGAAGACAGAAAACATTGTTACAGAAGCACCATGCCACACCACAGTCCTCCCCATCCTGCCACCACCACTACCACCACCTCCAACATTAAGTCCCTTCACTGCCTCATCACCATGCAATCCTCCCATAAATTTTCTTCTTCGTACCAGCCTCATATTGGGTAGTGTGCTTATGGCTACATAGTTGAATATCCTGATACTGACAAGGGAAACATCACCTCAGTACCGAGAGGTTTAAGGAGGGGCAACAGGAGGCTATACGCTATATATATATATATATATATATATATATATATATATAAAGGCTATACGCAGGTGTCTAGTCGCTGATCGGTGCCCTTCAATAGGTCAAGAAGTTGGCTTAACGAACTGCAATATTGGAAATGCATTCTTTATCATATCTGTTTTTGAAAGGTTGGTTCAGTCACTAGTTATTGTGTACGGAAACCCAGACTAATATTTTAAATTTATTCTGTAGCAAAATGGATTGGTTCTAATGGTGTGGTGTACAAAAGACGAATGGCAATGGGAATTATATGTTAAACTGCAGAGGCAAGTAATGCGATATCTAATAAAGTCAGTACACACACTCTCTCTCTCTCTCTCTCTCTCTCTGTATGTGTGTGTGTGTGTGTGTGTGTGTGTGTGTGTGTGTGTGTGTGTGTGTGTGTGTGTGTGCGCGCGTTGAAACAAATGTACCACACTGACATTTAATATTGCTGGCAGCGAAGCAATAAAAGAAGAGCAAACACATGATAGTTATTAAATGTTTTACTGGCAGGGTAATATAAATCAATACGCGTTATAATCACCAGAAAATGTTAATGCTCCCGAGGAAACATTGAAAGTTATCATTAACGAAATATTAAGAAGTTTCCCTTTGACAGGAAATACGAAGTGAAGTTACAGAACGTGAGGAAAATAAGAGTGGGTTTTGGGGGGAAGAAGGGCAGGAAGTGGGCAAGGGGTGGGGTATGATGGAGACACGGCAGGGTGAGGAGGCAAGTTTCCTCATCTGTCCTGCCCAGAGAGGGAGAGGGAAGAGAGGAAGACAGTAAAACCAGTGAAGAAAAGTTGCAATATGGGAAACAGAAAAGTGAGATAGGGAAGAGAAAACTGACCAGCGGGACAAGTACAATGAAGAGGTGATACTGGAAAGAGAGAGAGAGAGAGAGAGAGAGAGAGAGAGAGAGAGAGAGAGAGAGAGAGAGAGAGAGATTGACTGATAAATTGTCTGAGGCTTCACAGAGTAAATACACTATGAGATTCTGGTCTCAGTTATATACACACACATACACACACACACACGTCCTACAGAAATCCAACCCAAACGAGTAAATACGCAAACGCTATCGCATCCGCACTTTCTCTCTCCCTCTCTCTCTTTCTCTTTCTCTCTGGTAAGCAGGTTTGCTGGAGCGATTGAGCCGATGTTACAAGATTAACCGCGCATTAGCCAGAGTTTTAGTGCGGGAGATGGGAAGGTGTGGGGGGCACAGGGGGGAAGGGAACGAGTGGGTAGGACAGAAATGGGGAAGGAAAGAAGGATTAGAGTGGCAACTGGAAGAGGCAGTAAGAAACATAAAAGAGACATGGAATATATTGATATTGGAAGAAAGAATGTAGTAGAAATTAAAGGAAATATCGTCTCCCTACAGTATTATCGAAGAAACAAGCAGATGACTTCATGATGCCCCTCCTTTGTTAACGTCTTAGCCTTCCTCGAGGACAGACAAGTCCAGCTTTGGGATTCACTTTCTGTAATTATTACGGTTATTAAAATTTAAGAGACTGGCTCCTAATTATAGTAAATGATATCACAGAAAAACTGCATAATAAAGGTGACGACTGCTCTAAGAACAAAACTGCATTAGGAACCCACTTCCATCACATCAAACTTCAGATCTGAATAATTTGGAAAGAAAATTAGATATTTGTTCCTATACTGCATAAAAACCATGTTAAATTAATTTACTGTTTGCATTTCATGTTGACGCCTTTGATGTTAATTAAAAGAGATAGAACTGCATAGTGTTAGCTCAAAGATTCCGATTATCTTTTTTTTAAATAATGATGTTGCCAATATTAATGTTTAAAAACTCATTAGTAACTCTATGTTTTCGTCGTGACCTTGGGTTGATTCAGAATAATTATCACTCCGATTCCCATCTATAGGCAGTAATCACATACTGGCTGCTCCTCCTCCCTCTTACTACCAACAGCTTTCAGCCTTACCGCAGTTATCAGCCACTGCAACTATTGACTTGTCACACCTTTTCAGTTCCTTTCTGTAAATCATCTTTCCTTTCAAAACGTCTAATAAAATAATTAATTCGAGTATCTTTTTCTTTTCCTAACACTTTCTTCTTCACTCTTACATCCTCCACCCAACTCCAATCACCACCACGCCCAGCATCACCAGGTTATCAGGCCGCAGTGTCCACACAAAGTTACGATCGCTGGTAACATTTTCTCAATCTCCCCAGTTAACGCATCGCTCTTGTTCCCTAAAAAATAAAAAAAAAATAAAAAAAGAAAGGAAAAAACTGACAGCTGAATAATTTCCCACACAGTTACATATAAACTGAAATTGTTTCATAAATATGACATCTATATTTTATCATTAGGTTCATCTAATTGTTGTTACTGATGAAGATACTGTATAAAACGTTTTTGCAGTACCAAAGAAACAGCTATAATTAGCATCACATATTAATCCTTTTGCAACAAAACAATACAAACTGAAAATTTATCAATTTTAGTATTAATAACAGGAAAACAATTAAGTCAACACTAAGTTCCCGGAATTCGTTCTGATAGATACCTTTTGTTTAACTACCGTATATATCACGTTGTATTGTACGGACAAATAGAATTGCCAGTTATTGCCGACCAGTCATTATGGTTATGAACGACATTTATTAAAAACTGATGGCTTTATGTATGATAGCCGAGAGGGAAAAACTTGTAAATATACATGTTTTGAATTGATCAACAGTGTGTGTGTGTGTGTGTGTGTGTGTGTGTGTGTGTGTGTGTGTGTGTGTGTGTGTGTGTGTGTGTGTGTGTGTGTGTGTGTGTGCCGGTTTATTATTTTGCCTTACACAGTAGATGAATGATATATAATGCCTGGACACAACCAATGACATCACTCCAACACTGCACTATTGTTGTTTTGTAACAGGCCATTGGATGAAAACCTACAGTATATTAACCAAAGCTCTTGTTCCAGAATGGCTTAATAACGCATCGGACTCTTTATTTATTTTTGTATCGTAATATTGTGGACTTCAGTGGCTCTCCATTAATCACCCCATTGTTACGTGGACGAAAAAAAGAAAAGTTGGATATTAACTTGGCTATATTCTCTCTCGTTGCCTACATGTCAGAGTTTACTACCGCGATTCTGCTACTCTGTTTTAGGTTACTTCGTATCGTACAATGAATTTTCGGTGTAAGTTCTGAACCTTTAACTTTGCTACCAGTATTTTATTAAAACCACATACCGGTACTGTATGAAGTCGCATCCCGTACGTAACTTTGATTTTTTCCTCCGTCGTGGTCGAGTGTATAGGTGCACTATGGGAGGTTATTATTTTATTGCTTGTCAACATCATCGCCAGTATAATGAATTCTATTACGTGGTCAGATGCGGCTAGGACGCCAGAGCGGTAACACTAGATTATTAATTGACGAAAGTGGTGTGGAAGCAGATTAGGGGAAAAAAAAAAACGCATCCGCTCATAAAAATGTAGTAAACATTACATCTAAGAAATAAATGCCAGTCTTATTATAGCACAGGGAAATATCCACCATGCTGAACGTCTCTACCACGTTGCCATTAGAAAGAGGCTTCATGACCCTCTCCCAGGTTTTTTTTCCCCGAGCGACCCGGTAACTTTAAAACTTCTGGCGCAGCATAATATTAAGCAGATGATCGTGCCAGAATGAGATCTTGACCGTGAACTTGTAGCCATGTTCGTTAAGTGAACATGCCTACACGTTCTAATTGACATATTTCTGAGTAACGTCTACCATTCCAGTACACAATACCCTCGCCCGCTTCTCTCTCTCTCTCTCTCATTTTGCTCTCGTAATTTTTCGGTTCCCTTTTACTCTCACTTTCCCCTCTCACTAACTCTCCATCTTCTCCCTCTTGCCCTCCAGTTTCTCCCTTACATTCTCCTTTTCCTATATACCCTTCCTCGCACTCTCTCTTCTTTCCCATTTCCATCGCCATTTCTTTGATGCAAGACCTCCTTCTGAACTCTCCCTTGTTTTTTCTCCCCTCAAACTTCCTACGTTTTCTTACATTTTTACGTACATTATTCATATTTTTCTTCTTTCCGTCTGTCCATCTGCTTTTACTATTTCCCTTCCTCCTATATTCGCATTTTTTAAATACCTCTCTCTACAATATTTTGCTTTGTTTTCCTTTTCTCGCCAATTTTCTCCTGAAGTTCTCGATCATTCCACATAATTTGCTTTCCTCTTTGAACATTCCATATTTGTTTTTTCCCTCTTGAATATCTGCGTGACTGTGCGCTTACAACTTTATATCTTGCACTGATTTTTTATTCCTATTAGTTCTTCAGTAATTAATATGTTCTCTCGCTCCTGTATCTCACCCTTCTCGTAATTCTCTCATCTCCGACCCACACCTCTTCCTCACTTACGACCTTCCATTCTCGTGACTTCCATGTTGTCCAATAGCTATTTTTCTCCATTCATTGCCTACCCTCTCTCTGATTCTAATTTTTTCATTATTCCCCCCAAACACCTTAAGACTTGTCGTCCACTGCCGAAGAACCCCCCCCGCCCCCGCGAAAAAAAAAAAAAGTTGCTTAAGCGGGACAGACGAAGAGGCAGACACACAGCCAGAAAAAAAAAAGATATCTAGATAGAAAGATAGACAAACAGATGGACAGACTGACAGACAGACAGAAAGATAGATAGGTAGATAGGTAGGTAGATATACTGACAGAGAAACAGAAAGACGGATGTAGGTACAGATAGACAGACAAAGGCAGACTGACGGACAAGCAGACAGACAGATAAACATACATACATACAGAAAAGCAGATATACACAGATATACACAGACAGACAGACAGATAGGCAGGCAGATAGACAGATATGGGTAGATAGATAAACAGACAGAGGGACAGATAAGGACAGATAAAGGAACGTAAAGGATAAAAAAAAACTATAAAAAAGAGGTAAAATTAATAGAAGAGTGAAAGATTAGAGAACAAAAAAGACAACAGAAAAAAAAAGAAACTTCCTGGAGAGGGGCGCAAGGCAGGTCAATGCTGGGGTCAGAAGAAGAGTTAGGACGGGAGGCAGGGAAAAGAAAATGTGAGCAGGGAAGGAAAAGGAAACACAGAGAAAGCACGAAAAAATGAATGGAAAGACTGAGGGACGGAAAGATAACCCTTCATATCGATGACACCAGACGATTTTACTCAGCTCAGAAGAGCCCACTGAATATTAAAAGGACCAGTGAAGGTTTTATCTAATCCCTGCAATTCGGAGTGTTTAGTCTGAACTGAAAATAATTCTATTTGGAAATAGCATGAATAAAGTAAAATGTATGTCACTGCACTAACGATGGTTAAGAGAGGAACGGAAGAAAGGCAGATAAGAGTGAGAACTGCCAAGCTTATGCTAAACTATACCGTATATAAATGATGAATGTTGACAAGGCTTGGAAACCTGAAAGATATTACTGAAATTGTGGAAGAGAAAGGAGAGGAGGGAAACAGAGGAGTAAGGAAGGGTGGCCTCGAGAAAGAAGGAAGGGTTGCGGGGAAAGTGGAAGATAAGGTTGGCAGCATATGAGAGAGGAGGGGAAGGGCAGAGAACTGATGAAATAAGAGAGAGAGAGAGAGAGAGAGAGAGAGAGAGAGAGAGAGAGAGAGAGAGAGAGAGAGAGAGATACGGGGAATGGAGTACGGAAATATGGAGACTTACAGAATAAATCAGGGAAATTAAAAATATCAGTGAGACAAAAATAAAGGTAAGAGAGCACACAGAGTTAGATAGGCTAATGAGAGAGGAAACGAGGGGAGAGTGGGAGGCTAGGACACACAGAAACAGAGATTGGTATATGGGAATGAAGCAAAGGCAGGGGGAGAAAACAGTGCAGGTGAAATACCAGGAATGAAGGGGAGGCATGAGATAGAGGAGAAGGGAGAGAATGATATGAAGGTGGGGTGAACGTGAGAGGAGAACCAGATGAGAGTGAGAATATATTTACAATAAATAAACTTTGTCCGTACGTCTTAGATAATTTCTGTGCTTTATATTATGGACGATTGTGAACTCCATTGCTACTATAGTTAATACCAAGTCCAAGATTACGAATGGAAAGGTCCATGAAAATATTAATAATTTTCTTTATATAGACTGAAACTGTATTTCGGCAACAGCTTTGGCTGAATGATGGAGGAGGATTAAATCTTGTGTTAAAGCGTTATTGGCTTGGAAATGGTCCAGAAATTGGCCTTCCCCAGCCATAAACCCCGCACGACAAATGGCAGCGAAAATCTGCAGGAATATTTTGATGGCGTTTTTGGACTTTGATAAATATATAGTTCTTTGTAGCTGGGCCCGAGTTTACGTTTAACTTTTGTACTGAATTATATTGGGTTCGTGCTGTATTTTGTTGCATAATACCTGAGTGTGTTCTAATGTGTTGCACTTCGATGCTTATTGTTGCGATGTATTGGGCCTCATTGTTTACTGTTGTGTTATTCTGTGCTTGGCATCGGAGTTTAGTACTGTACTGTATTTGTATTTGGTATTTAATGTTGTGTTATGATGTGCTAGTCGTCGATGTTGAGGGATGTGATGTGTTTGGACTTTGTGATTAGTGTTATGTTAGAATGTTTTGGGCCTTGGTGTTTAGTGACGATTTGTGCCTTGCTTCCCGGTGCCTTGCTTTGTACTGAACTTCAGTGTACAATGATATGCTTAGCAGGGTTGGTGATTTTTTTTATTTACTCGATTTATTTGATTTTCTTTATTTATTGGATTTTTCTGTTTATGATACAGCTAATATTTCAAAGCAGTATACTGAATAATGTTAACTTCATGTACTGTCTATCCACTGATGGTTCAGGCTGAAAGCCACTGCCCAGAATCCAGATACTTGCCTGTTCAAGTCCTATCTGTACACTACTGGTTAAGGCTGAGTTGCCAGTGGAAATCAAGACAGCATATATCCAGAGCTGATTATATTACCACACAGAAAAATCCTAAGCTGATATTATGACATGGCCTTAATTGACCAAGCATAGCCTACCTAGTCTTATGGCTTTGGTTTTTGATTTATGGCTCAGTATTTCAGATGTACAAAAAATTTCAATACTTAGTTACACAAATGTAAAAGTATTTTTTCTGTCATACGATGTAGCAATATCTAATGGCACCATTCTCCAAAATCTGCTAACTTTATCCTTAAGTATCTGAATAAATGAATGCCAACACAAAGTTATACACAACTGTTATAAACCTTCAGATTGTATTTTTGTTTACTTTTAAATAAATAAATTAATTAATTAATTAATCATGTTTTTTTTTAAATAAATGATTTAATCATACGATTAAATCAGTTTGATTTAATCAATGCCAACCTTGATGCTTATTGTATCTCAGTGTGTTGTTCTATATAAAATCGCATCATATAAAAGACAACACAGTTAGGCCAGTTATGGAACCAGCAGCTCGTCCTTCTGTCATTTTCATACTCTTCAATCGGCTGTCTCCGCACATCAGTGTTTTTATTTTTGTTTTTTATTATTTCATAAAGCTGATCCATACGATGCATGAAAAGTGACAGTGAAACAGACATGAACAGAATCAAGAGAAGCGAATAAGAAAATGATTTCAGTGATAAAACTGCACAAACACAGAGAAAATGAGACAGACAAGAAAAGACAGTATAAAGCAGGGAGAAGTTGGGATAAACCACCACTCGACAAGGATAAATGGGACGAATTGGATAAAGGACACTATTCTTAACACTGGTCTGAAGAATGAATCATTTATAGGTAAAGATTCATTGTGGGATTTACGAAAGCATTTCGAAGAGAACGGATAGTTCCAGGGAAGTGCTTAACATTAGAATTAATTGTATTTCAAGCAAAATGCAGTATAGCACTGGGTAATATAGAGAATGAAATTTTTCAGTGAAATGAATCGTTCATGAAATACACATGCAGTGTGTGTGTGTGTGTGTGTGTGTGTGTGTGTGTGTGTGTGTGTGTGTGTGTGTGTGTGTGTGTGTGTGTGTGTGTGTGTGTGTGTGTGTGTGTGTGTGTGTGTGTGTGTGTGAAGCTACACGTTTCATAACATGCCACGTGTTCCAAAGTGACGTAAAAGCAGAAGGGAGGAAGAAAAAGGAGAAGAAAAATGAGTGACTTGGGTATTGGTTGAAAGAGGGTCAGGAATATGTAAGGAAGCAAGGGACAGGGTACAGAGTCTGGAGGGAACTTCAAAGACATTGGCGGGGCAGGAACATGCCAACTTGAATAAAGGCAAGACAATATACTGTGCTTTAATCAGTGAAAATAATCTGAAGTGTAGGCTACATAAGTCGAGTTTAACTTCCCGGTGATTCAGTAATACCGAGATATAGAAAAAGCTTTTACCCTAAATATGGGAGGAGTACCTAGGTGTTAAAAGTTTTCATTCTGCCAACTGCTATACGTAAATACAGTACATGTGCACAGTATTAGTTCGTTCTGCGTTTAATTAAATCGTGTATTTTGACTCTTTTGTGAGCTTACATGGAAAGGAAAACAGTGAAAAGTTTATATGGAAAAAGATTTGGTAGGAAATTTTGAAAGAAAATCAGTTTTATCGCCCTCTACCAAAGCTCTTCTATATTCCCTTCACTTCGATGTACTTTTTTTGTATTAACTTTTTCTCTCAGTCCTCTCCACACTTGTTATTCAGTCTTCTGTGCTTTTTTCTTTATCTTTTTCTTTTAACTATCAACTACATTTCCCAATCCCTTCCCTTCCCCGTTTTTCAGATACACGTTATTCACCCAATGTCCCATCTTCATACAGTCCTCTTCATCTCTTCATCCTGTCTTCTCTTGTTTCCTTTATCCTCTAGTCTACCCTCAGCCTGCTTGACGTAACTAATTGTGATGAGCCAATACCCTTAGCCAGGACGGGGGCCAACTTACCCGCCGTTCCTACCTAATTCATGGCAATAGATTTTCGTCTTAATCTTATCTCGCCCTGCATATTATCCTCTCTGATAATGCGAATAAGCTCATGAAGGGAAGGAAGTAAATTTTTAAAAAGAGGTAGGAGCAAACATAGCAAATTGAAACCGATCACCAAAACAAGAATGATCTGCAGAACAAAGGGAATCATTCATAGAGATGGAAAGTGTGAGAGGAGGGTGGGGTTGCTAGTTTTATAAAATAGTGTAAGGTTGACAAGCCCGTGCTGTTTTCGAGTAAAAAAAAAGGGGGGGGGGGGAATAAATGACATAGAGAATGAAGGAGGCAAGAGTGTAAAGAATAGAGAAGATAAGGAAAACTTGGGGACGTTATCCTCCTCTGTCCGATACTTTTATGGGTCACCGCCTGAGCTGGGAGGGAGTGGGCGTGAGGGGAGTGGGGCGTCCTACAGTGGTCCCTGAGACTTTTGGCCTCGTTCTCCAAGGCGTAGGAACGTAGGAGACTTCGAAGCACCTCTTTGTTAGCGACGTATGTTGCGTGATACACTTTACTATTCTCTCGTGTGTTTTTCACGTATTTTTTACTGACATCGACGAAGTTGGCATAAGTAATATACAAAAAGATAATATGGTGATATAAAATAAACCGATGAGACACGTGTGGAGCAAAGTCTCAAGCTAACGAGAATGCGCCTCATCACTTTGTGCACTCAGTTATCCTCGCCTAAACAGAATCAACTGTTTTAATTCAGTACTGTATAACATTCGCAATCTCATCCATAAAAGTGAATGGGTTAATAGTCGTTTGTCTTACAAACGAAGGAGATAAATGCAAAGATCTTCGTAGGTAAATGGTTAAGGAAGAGTGTCGCCAAGATGTTTTTGAAGACTGACATAAGAATCGAGAAGTCGAGGCAAGACAGGAGGAAAATCATTTAACGCAGATGTAGTATCAAGTGTTTCTAGATTGCTACAGGAGGCATGATATAATACCTTTTGTTTTGTAGACGCCAGGCAGCTCTTTCTCTCTGTGGCTGATCCAGGTGACGGAGTGATGGTGGGACACAGACATACTAACTTGGATGGTAGAGACAATACTTCCACACATCCTGTAAGAAGAGCTGTACTTAACTACAGGTGACTATACTCGTAAGCGATATTTCTTGGAACCTGTTCAGGTAGAGAGACAAACAGAAGGGTAAATAGGCTGCTGAACATTCGCACCTTGTTACCGTAATATTCGGTCCAGTTTGATGATATAGTTACAGTGCAAGAGACAGTATGACTGATAAGTTTCATGAGGGAAAAAGAACGTTTAAAGTTTTGAGGATGCAATTGATATTCATTATATAATAATGAGTGAATCATGAACGGACATAAGACATGGAATATGACTGTAGAAGTAGAATAATGCTAAAGATAAACTTATTGTTTAAGAAACGTAAGAAGAATTTTAAATCAAATCATGTAGATATTACGAAATAGATGATGTACTTTTCTTAAAAGAATTTCAAAATGTTGAGCTATCGAATGTAGGAAAGGCTACAGATGAGCTGCAATATTCTGTAGTGAAACTGATAAAGTAATGGGGACGAAATATGCTCAGTCTCCTATCAATATTTTCCACTGACCAACCGTAACTGTTACTTCAAAATACTGGTCTGGCGACGCCTTGCTCCTCTGCCTTTCACCTCCCCGCACTACATCCCATTCGTTATTCATGCAGTTCACAGCACAGTGGTCTGGGACGCTTGGGAAAAGCACTCATGTAAAAGATTTTACTTTTGACGGTCAGGCGGAGTCCATTATTCAGTGTGCAGGCTTTACCCACAGCGGACGGCGTATACTGAGAGAGGGAGTGAGAGCGAAAATGAGAGTGAGAGCTGCCGAACATAATGGTCACATACTCGTGCCGTTTCGTTTAAAGATTACCTGCACCTATAGTACAGGCCGGGCCATACATTAGCTCAGTCAGTGGGGTGTGGGCTGACTTAAAAAATAGCAAGAGGGAAGACAGGGCCTGGTGACTGCCCAGCACACATGCCCTGTCTTCTGGCTGGCTTTGTGGTGTGTGTGTCTCTCTACTCCTGCCATCGTGCCACCACGGTACGCTTGTGAACTAGTTCTTATGTTATGCTTTCACGAAATGCTTCACAGAAAAGGGAAATTACGCGAGCAGAAAGAGCTTAAATCCAGTACAAGTGAAAGGAAGTGCAGAAGGTTTGTTCTTATTTCATTTTAACAGTTCAGTCTGTGATAAAGGTAATAGTTATTTGCAACACCGAGTATTACTATGACACAGTTTATATTACTCTTCCGTCCATCCATCATCCTTTCCTTTTTTCCCCCAACAGGGGCGTAAGGACTCGGGACTAGGTTATTTAGCCTTGTCAGTTAAGGCCAGTAACTAGTCGCTATTCCCTGAATGGCACCAGGTGAGCAAAAAACCCCAACCACTCCTCGGATGTAAATCCTCATAGGCCCCTACAGTCCCAAAGATCACTACTTTCATACAAACTGAATGATATCGCTTGGTGGCAGCTAGAATATGAAAAAGTAATGTAATTGGAATGAAAATGGTTAAGTGATGTTAATGACAATGACCTGGACAGTAATTATAGTTGGGAATATTTGGATGATGATTATGACAAAATTGGATCTGAAGGTTAAAGATAATTCAAGGAGGAAAATGGAAGTGAGAGGGTAAAACCAAGCTAAAACGTTGGGTACCAACATTATAAATGAAGATCATGACAGAAAAGAGAAAAAGTGCAGGCAAAGGGAGGAGGAGAAAATGTACAAGAGGGAACAGCGAAAGAATAGGGAACAAGAAAGCGAGGGAATAAGGGAAGGGAATCAAAAGAAGAAGAAAAAATGTGTGAGGAGCGACGTAGAAAACAGAAAGGTAAGAATATACGATGAGAGAGGGTGAAAGAGGGAGGTGGAGAGAGAAGATGAGGTGCTGTGAGAGGAAGAGAAGGCGGGAGGGAGGAGTTGAGTGCTGGAGGGGAGCCAAGGTGTTGTCGTCGCATATTTCTTCACGTTCTCTGGACCGGCACACTTTTAGCCAACGAACAGGCGGCCATGGCAGAGTAAGGAGGCAGGAAGCACAGCAGTGACGAGACTACACAATTAAATAGATGGCAAGGTGGTATTCACATAACTGGAGACAACATTGTACAGGTTAACACTTAATAAAAGGTAACAGCCAGTATCATATATTGCCTTCCAGGGTGTAGGGTAACCACTAAGCTAAGCTACCATGGTCCAAATCCCATTAGGGTGAAAGACCATCCCACTTCCTTATGAGCAGATAACATGACAAAAATAATTTTCATTTAAAGTTTCAAAAGGTTGTGCCCGTAATGCACAGCTTTCATCCCCATTTTAGTGTTAAACCAAAGGACTCAGACCTCTTATAGAAATATGAAGTTAAAAAAACACACACACACACACAACAAACAGGTTCTTGTAGTCAGACGGTTTGGGAAGTCACCAGTGTTACAAAAGAGTTAGCAAATTCTTATTTGACAGTCATAATTAAAGCAAGACTTATTATGAAATATGACGAATGTTTGTAATTCAGGCCTTGGGACATGATATATGCAACTGACACCATAATGTAAAATACTACAGAGAAATGGAATAAACAAATGATGGGGATCAACACCTTAAATCGGCCTAAACCATGGAAAGATTCTCAAACTGACAAGCGGGAAAATGCTATAACGAAAGACAATTTGCATTAAACTGGCGACGAATCAAGCAAACGGCGTACAAGATGAGCAGAGACTGAATTTTAAAGGTTTGCCTTCCACCCTCCGTGTTGATAAACACAGCAGCCTTGTAACTAAAGGTGTAACCTTTAGTATTTTAGTATTTCACGATCACTTCATCCAGAGTACTGATTTCATCGTAATCAAATGTCTCATTTCACATCCTCGGCCTACCCCCCCCCCCCACACCCACACATACGGCAAAGTCAAGATACTACTCGTTCCAAGGTTCATATGCTAGATTCAGTTTCAGCTTGAACGTATTGTCTTCGCTCCTCTGATCTGGAGCACGGTTGATAACCATGACACTACAGATACGTAGGGTAACTTGCCTCATTACAAAACCATGCTCTGTTGCGGAACTTATCAGCCTCTTCATGAAAAACATCCTCGCTGATTTACTGCACATCTCGCTTTTTGTATGCCACAACCGTGACTCTGGTCAGGTACGACCTAACCATCTGGTGAATAAAACAACCACGTATGGTGATGTGGATGTGATAGGAAGCATTATGAGGAACACACTGAGGTGGTTTGACCATGTGGAGAGGATGGAGGGTGAAAGACTGACGAAGAGAGTGTATGTGAGTGAGGTGGAGGGGGGAAGAGGGAGGGGGAGGCCGAGGATGAGATGGAGGGATGGGGTGGAGAGGTATATGAGAGAGGGGGGTGTGAGTTGGGAGCAGGGCAGTGAAATGGCGGGGGACAGGGCAACTTGGAGGCGATTTGTTTGTGGCCACCCCAAACGGGATTGAGGCGTCTGGCAATAGACAGATAGATAGATAGACGTATGGTGACTCTCAGCACAGTGTGTACTGTACAAACGTATGGAGGTACACCACTATATTCTTACTGCGCGGGAAGGCTGATCCCCGCGGCACAATCCATCCCAGAGCCTTGTATACTGCCCCGTAAACACGCCCTATGGCGGTGCACAAATATTGCGTCTCAGAGTGCCAGTGGTATGGCGGGGTGGGGACAGGGAGCAACAGAAGAACAAGGAAAAGGCACACACACACACACACACACACACACACAAAACCAGCACTCGCAATCACGGGTAATAGTAATATCCCTGGTTATCGATGATGCAGTTCCCCAGTGACAGCCACTCTCTCTCATATTGACCAGCACATCAAAGCAGCGTTGAGGGATATTAACCGTAGTATTATATCCCACATACAAGAGATTCGTATCATATCGGTCACTGCTCTTTCGCCATTTGATTTTTAGGCGAAGAATGCACATTAAGATTACACTCTTATAATTGTCAGACTGTTTGACTGGAGAAAGAAATACTCTTGATACGTGTATGTGTGTGTGTGTGTGTTTAATTTTCCTTGTCTTTTACCAGAACCACTGAATTTTCCCAGTGTATCCATTTATTCTTCTCTTTTCCTACGTAGTCCCTCAACACTCATCTTCTCACCTCTTCTGACTTTAGCCTCTCGTTTTATCAGTCGTCATCATGAAACAGTAGGATCTAAAATATATTACAAACGACTTCATTACTTCACGCTGTGTCCCGAAGTAATGACATTACCACTGATTTAGGTTCATCCAGGTGGAAATGCTGGAGAATGTGATTATCCTTGTTACCAGCTATATACAGTAGCTCTTTCTGCTTTCTTTCTTTCTTTTTTTTTTTTTTTTTTTTTTTGAGGAATCCTCTTCCAGTGCCATCTCGTAATTCCATCACTCCTGTTCTCTCCTCTGAGACGTGGTAGACTGTGCGTGTGTGTATATATATATATATATATATATATATATATATATATATATATATATATATATATATATATATATATATATATATCTGATACACCGTACAGTACCTCATTTCTTACCCTACCGCTTCTCAGTTTCATTTTATTCCTACCTTTCCAAATTCCTAGTTGACCTTTCCATGCCAGTACATTGCTAAATAATGGGGTGCAAATTATCTTCCCAGTCTCCTTGATTTCTCATTTTGTGTTTGTTATCTTTTCTCCGTCTCTCGTCCGTCACCCTTTGTTGTATGTCGTCCATTTCTTCTCCATCAGTACAACTAATCCATAACCTGTAACTTCAACCACTGTTACTTTTAGTTTTTGTTATCTAAGAAAGGCAAGCCTCATTCAGTCAGATGTTTGATTTCTCGCCCAGAGATGATTTTTTTTTTTTTTTAATGCAATGTTGCCAGGAAAGTGGATTCATATCCTACCCTTAATGATGTGGTCTATAGTAGGCTAATCAGAAAGGGAGTTACATGGGATTTGCCATTACCGACATTTCTTATAGAGAGAGGAGAGAGAGAGAGAGAGAGAGAGAGAGAGAGAGAGAGCTTTCCCATTATGTATCTTTTTTACTTTAAAAGCTGCTCTTTCTCTCTCATACACACAACGACAGATTTCTCGTGTTATTGAAAAGATGTTGATGCTGTCTTTCTAGTAAATTAAATTACAGAAGATGTTTCAATTACTGGCGCACACCTTAGCCTGCTCGCACAGCACGTGAGTTAATTTATTGCTACAGTAAATTATATACTACCTTTACATCAAGGAAAGTGGAAGCTACGGTGGGAGAAGGGAAGTGTTCACAGGAGTGTCAAAATGCTATGACTTATTTCACCCTCGACTCATCCTCTGTGACATCGAGTGAATAAAATGACTTTTTGCAGGGCTAGGTATGGCCGTCTGGGTATGGTGTCAAATAAGGACACGCTGCATACCTTTATCGTGATAAAGTACGAGGGACACTTTCCAATGGCGGTAAAAAAAAAAAAGAGTAAGATAAGAGGCTATACGACCTAAAATAAAAGTTATCTCATATTGCCACCTCGTGGTGGCAAGCGGGGATCCATGAGAACGGTCTAGGACTCTAGGTAATATAAATTCGCCTCTTTATTTCAGCATCATAAAGATAGGTGATTAAATGCTGCACACTGTCGTTATCATAGTTTATGTGTAGTATTCACAGTGCTCACTAAGTATACGAGAAGAAAATTGTGTGGCAGATTTTGTGACTAACTCCAAAAATGCCATCCGTCAACTCTGGAAACTGTGGATGTGAGATGGGATGGCGGGTTGTTCATAACAATATGCTTCTCGTAACCTCGCTCCTTTCACTCACCATTATTAACATAGCAATCTAAATACTCAAGGCAAATATCATACTAGTTTGTGTGTTGTCTCTACAGCTCTTTCTAATCATGCAAGAATATGTTTTTGCCGCAGCTGAGTTTAACGCCAAAATTAGCATCTGTCAACCGAGGAAACTGTGAATGTGTCGAGGAAGGGGAGTAGGTTTTCATGCAGCGCAGTTTGGATGGGTGTCTGTTCGCCTAAACGCGTCCTTGTAGTCATTAATATGCGTCGAACTGTGCATGTGTCGCTTTACTAAACGAATAAGGTGTTAATTTGCGTCGTCGTGTGCGTGTTTATCATTAAAAAGAATAAGCAACTGTTATTTCCCGCGGGCATTAAAGCAAGAGGCATTAAAGCAAGAGAGAAGATGAGGCTTTGCGTCGCATTGGACGTGTGTGCATCATTATGGCGAGTGAGAATCTGACGGAGAAGGCATGCTAGGACAGTGGCATGTGTCGGTGTGGCTGTGTAGTGAGGTAAGGAGTGACGGTATCACATATTATCTTTTCCCCAGATTTTTTTTATTGATCTTGTTTAAAGCTTCACGTCCTTCCTGCTTCTTAGCTAACGATATGATGTAGGTCTGGATCAAGTTGGGACAATCATGGTATATATGTCAGTGTGCCGGTGTTGTGGCATAAAGAATGAAGGTGTCTAGTTTAATTTCTTTCTCTGGTTAATGAGTTTCCCCTGATATACGTGTACTTAATGTTTTGTTTATTAAATTGCCTAAGATTACGACAAAACTTCCATGCAGTCTTATCTCTAATGAATAATCTTGGACTATACCGAAAAAATTGATATCAATATAATGTCCCAGGCTTCTTTGAAACCCGTAGCAACATCATCCCGTGACCCTTGCCGGAACCTCTTCCTCTTCATCCACTATCGTTCCAAGCTTATTGCTTTCTCTCTCTCTCTCTCTCTCTCTCTCCGAAAAATTCATTTGCCATCATGTCACTCAGCAATCATACCTCCGCTTCAAAACACGCTTTCTTCATCTCCTCGCTCATCTACTCAGCTTGTAATGCCAGCTCAGCTCCACCAAAGTGAGATTATACCAGAAATTTGTACACTGTTCTGAAAGAGGGAGAATCAGGGGAAGCTAATGCTGTATTTTGGCGGACCAAGCGGCGGATCGGATTCGAAGCTGGTCTACGGTGAAACCAAGCTACTCCGTTTTGGCAGACCAAAGGATACGAAGCTCGGCCCAATCCAAGGCCATAGAAACCAAGCGCGTCTTCGTATCTCACCGAAGCGTGCTTGGGAGCAGTCTTGGTGGACAAACAAGAAGGAGAAGACTCTGGTGTAGCAATTCACAATGGCCAGCAATGACAAGTAAATATATCATGAAATTATCCATACCTACATCTGGTTGCTGGTGACAAATACCAACGACATAATCATATAGAGGTTCAGTTGATATAATTAAAAGGGCAGACTGTGAATTGTGAATTAATATCACATCAAGCAGGTTAATTCTCGAGATATTTCCACTCATGCAGGGGAATGAAAAATAATTTTGATTTGTAGAAACTCTCTGTGATGGTCTTGCCTAATGCAGGTCTGCTGTAATCTCTAGAATGAAAGTACAGGTAAGAATAGGCGAAACATTGTTATGGCTGAGTGGACGTCTAATGAAAACACCAAAAGTTTGGCAGATATAAAAAAGGACAGGAAGGGGAATTCACTCCAATTATTAACATGGTAAAAGAGAAAAATCTGGGTAAAGCAACAGGTAATTGTTACGTTCAACACAGTTGTGTACTTTTTTTCCCCACCCTTTTATAAGTTTTTAAGTGAGCGGGGTTTTCATCATAGGTTTTTCGGTCTAAATGCACATTTATGGTGGTAAAATACTTGTCCTGTGCTCTATGGAAAATGACCAGTTCATGTTAAGAAGAGATTGTGGTCTGTTTACACTGCAATCGGCAAGTGTAATTTTTCGGCTTTCTGTTTTGGCGGACAGAAACCAAGCGCCCCTAGACGAGCTTCGAATCCGAAGCCGTAGCTTGGGCCGCCAAAATGCGGCTTAATATTATTTGAAGGGAGGTCAGTGGAGAGAAGATGTTTGGGAGAAATGACGAAGGCTAGATAATACGAAAGATAAGGGGAAAAAGGGAGGAGGAAGCAACTTTGAAAGAAGTAAGGTATTAAGAAACAATTTAGAGAACAGGGCCTGTACTTATAAAACACTAAGACTGCATCATAAGGCGAAAGTCTGTCCTAAATTCACAGGAGCGAGTCATAACTCCTTATGTTCGACCTAACCTGAGTCATAGCTAAAGACACCTCCCGAGTTGGTATAGCGCTTAGGACGCGGCTTAGGACTCGATCATAACGGTAAACATGACCGCCACACCACAACAACAATAAATTAGCCACCGTCAACCAAGGCATTCTCGTGACAGGAAAGATGTGCATAAAGAGTTAGGTGATGCAGAACTGGTAAAGAGATACCGCTTGGACCGTGCAGGCATAATTTTCGTGACAGATTTGGTGTGAGGGACCCTAACAACACCAACGGCAAGAACAAGGCTCTCATGCCAGAAATGAAAGTTATTTTAATGTTGCATTACCTTGCCACTGGAAAAATACAATTCTGTAGTGGTGACGACCACTTGTGTTTTCTCTATCGTACTGTTGGAGTTCTCCATGCTGCTGGTGGCAGTGGTGGTGTTTGTTTACAGGATGTTGCGGTGAGGCAACATGTCCTCGTCCACAGTGAAACAAAGCGGTAAACAAATAATTCCTAAAACTTGACATTAATCAGCTGACTTTTCGATGAAAACATTTGAGAAAAATATCGTTTTTATTTTAAATTTTTTGTTACGTCTTTTCTCTGCTGTTTTTGGGTATTTTTCTTCAATTTTCAAAACTCGCAAGTGCAACATATACCAGATGCTATCTCTGATGCTTATGATTTCGACCTAACAAAGTCTCGACTTTGTTATGATGAACTGCTCATTAAGTCTCACATTTCTGACTTTCACCTATGATGCAGGTTTTATAAGTACGGCCTAGGATAAGTAGGTTTTTAAAGGGATGGAAATTGGGAGAATGGACTGGAAAAAGATGAAATGGACAAGGCACATTTGAGGAAAAGCGGACAGTAAAGGACAAACGCAGTGTTGGCACAGACGTGGAGAGAGAGAGAACATTCCCGTCACTGACAGACTTCAGTTTGCATCAGTGTTTCTTCTTGTTTCATCTTTGGCCTAACAACTTGCATCGTGTGTGTGTGTGTGTGTGTGTGTTCTTTTATTATTCTGAAACGTCTGGCTTCAAATTTTAGACAAAGATTAGGGAAATTTCATTCCTGAAAGTCTTGTTAATCGATTTCTTGGCTCGATTTCTTGGCTTTGAACCACAATAGATTATATATATATATATATATATATATAAAATGTACAGTAAAAAAACTGCAAAGTTGTGCAGCACCAGGCCTGCGTAATATTGCTATACTCGGCCCGTGTTTTTATTCAGTTGACATTCTGGCCATCCATCTAAATAATATAATCAGCCGGAGTATATTGTACAAAAAGATACAAGAGCCACAGCTGCTGACTGACTCTCTATCTCATATAACTTAGATTTTTCTGACCATCAACCAGTGATTTCATCCACATTAGGAGATCCCTGGGATCAAAGGACTTATTCCTCTTTTAATCTCGCTCTCATCCATATTTCCTCCAACCACACCAAGCCTAATATTCCAACTCCCATTTCCTTCCTCACACCCTCCCCTCCCCCCTACCATACCAATCTGACTGATCCTCCAGCGCATATTGTCCCAGAACCTTCATCGCCAAATTACTACTAGTATGACCGGCTTGTAATATATATATATATATATATATATATATATATATATATAAATAGATAGATAGATAAATAGGTGTGTGTGTGTGTGTGTGTGTGTGAGCAGTATTCATCAATCGGCATGAACTTCAAATCATAAGTAAAGACCTACAGAAGATGAAGTGGTCGCTAAAGGCACACGGATCATTAAGGTACATATTTTCCCGTAATTTTTGCTCATTCCCGTCCACCCTCAAGTTCAAATAGTTGTACATTAGATGGTGCAGGCTGAACCCTAAGACCATAATTTAACCCGCCTCGTCCCGTCGACGTATGGGTACGTTGCAATGATTTGCATTTGCCAGTCCCGGCGACGTACTGGTACGTTATGCAATTGCAAGGTCCCTAATTTGCACAATTTTCAATTCGCGCGTGATTTTTTGAATGTATACATGGGACACCTTCTTCTATTCCTCTACAAGATGCCAAGCAGGGACAATGCCTTACACCGCATAACCTCCCCCCTCCCCCCCTCATGCCATTGTCTCGGCAATTCACCTGTTACCAGTGACCTGGC
The DNA here is from genome assembly GCF_032717465.1 of Coenobita brevimanus. Lineage (NCBI taxonomy): Eukaryota > Metazoa > Arthropoda > Malacostraca > Decapoda > Coenobitidae > Coenobita > Coenobita brevimanus. The sequence continues at coordinate 51,575,046 of NC_136966.1, forward strand.
TAGTAAAGATATTCATGGCCAGAGTGATTCCCCAATCGATGACAATGTGGAGGACAATGTTTACATAGCATTAGAAGAATAAACAGCCAGAAATAATGATCAGGTAATGTGGCAAAAAAAGGTCAGGTATGGTGATTAGTTAGTGAGTGAAACAATGCTTATAATGCCTTTATTACTGCTTGAAAACCAATATACTCTCATACTACATATACATTCGTACCAAGTAAATAAATAAATACCGTTTATGAATGGATATAATAGTTACCCTCCCATAGAACTCATTTTCTTTGGTGCCAGCATGTTAGAAAACCCAGTCAGGTAAGGAGGAACTCCTACCTGAATTGAGTATTTTAAACCTCAGGTGAGCGATTTCTCTATGAATTTTCGATGTTTCTCACCAAAAGCGAAGGTTTTAGCCAAAAAAAAAAAAAAAATCGAAAATACCTCGGGACTGGGGGATGTCGGAGGTGCAGAAAACCTCGGGACGTGATGGGTTAACCTTGTTTTAACCAGGTATTGAGAAAATTTTATCACTTGCAGTCATTGTACTATTTTTTTTTTTTAAGCATTACAGCTTTCATTTCCTAATCTTTATACTAATTAATCCAAGGTCGTTATTAGTCAATGATACTATATGTTAAAATATCCGTCATTATGTTTTTATATACTAATACATGCCACCTAATACAAGGTAGGCTATTAGTCAGTTGTAAACAGTTCTTCTTGTTGGCTGTCTCGTGTCTGCCATCATATTCCTCTTTCAAGCCTCCTCCTTTTATCCGTCTCCCTTGACTAAGTTTCCACGTTCTACCGCTTTCCCATTTCCTCCAGTACTCCGTACACTCTCCCCTTTTCTCGTCCTCGTATTCCCTCAAAGTCTTCTCCTCTTCCTTCCTCGAAATTTATCGTTTCAGTTATTTCTTTGCTTACTTCCCTTCCAGCCATCTCGCCATGCATATTCTCTACTGGGTCGTGTAATGTTCGCATTTACTGAATGTATCTGAGATGCAGATATTAAATTTTTGAAAAAAAAAAATAATAATAATAAACCAATGCTTGGATACCTCTGGCGGGTGACGGAATGCCGATCTGTAAAAGAGGAAATACACCAGGCCGATACACAAGTAGCTAAAATAACAGTGTCTGTCAGTTTAGTGATGGAATGAGAAGAAATGGCAGACATAACTGATTTAAAGGAGGCAGCTGTGGTGAAGAAGTGGCAACCCAAAGATGAAGAGACAAACAGAGCTGACCAACCTCAAGGACGGATAAAGTTCTTAACTTTGCATGGTCAGAATGGAATAAATCAACAACTAATAGGTCATAATATAGCCTACAGAACGAAACTGTGAGAAGCCTTTGCCATTCATTGAATTTGCAATCTGCTGCTACTTCTGCTGCTGCTGTTGTTGTTGCTGCTGCTGCTGATGATGATGATGATGATACAATGCAGTGAGTGTTAGTTTTTATTAGTGTATAGTTCACAATATAATGGGTCTTCAGAATTAGATGAATTTAATAGCGCTAAACGTATTAACCCCTACACCGCGGACATGTTTACCAATGTTTTGCGTGTCCCGTGGGGTTATTCGGGCTCCGACAGACTCTCAAAAAATATTTGCCAAAAATCAGTTATTAGTCCTAGAATATTAAAATTACATATGCTTATGGCACATACCTTCAGCTTTCTCCTGGAATGTTTGTTGAGCCTTCTACGGTTACCGTAGGACTTGTGGAGACCTCTGAAGTTGGGTAACGTTGTCTCCACTTTACACTTCCCGACAACCCGTAATATGATTACCACAGCCAGATATAAACACTATAAACACTACTCTATGATTTTCAAGTAGTTTGGGATCCATACTCCAAAAAAAAAAACTGTGAAAGCAATGGAAATTACGAGCGCGTCTGATCGTCGCACTTGCGCTAGTTCGCTCTTGGTATCCTGTCATTTATTATTCATAAAACCCCTCACACTTTATATTTCTATTACTATATCACACTTATTTATATCTGGAGTCTTTCTCCATTAGTTTCCTTCAGTAGTATTAGTTTATTGTCACTGAAGTCATTCAATTTTTCATTCAGTAAAATACGTAGAGAGCCACGGATTCACTTTCACTGTTATAACATAAATTATTTGTACTCATATTCTTATATTACTAATTTCTTACATTACCATTTACATTTTCTATTCTATTTTCAATATTTACCCTTCTATTTTACTTACACTATGTTATTCACTGTCACTTTCAGTAAGATAAAACTATAATACACTGTTCAATCATATGTACTGAACATCCATTGCTTTCACTTGCTATTTACACATTATTTACACATTATTTCCAAATTATTCTCCTTTCACACATGCACTGTTAGAACTGCTACTGGCTGTGGTAATCGAAGAAGCAGGTAACACAGAGGGGAACCTGGCACTCAGCGCACTGCCAAGAGGTGCGTTTGTGCTCAGGTGTGCGGCGGGTGGTATGTGCACACACCTGACACCTGCGAATCGCAGCCTTCCTTTTCCCTGTGGCAGGCATAAGCTCAAGTCTGTGCCGATCCATATACGCCCTCTGCTCAAGTCGGTCGGGAAGTGTTACTGGATGGCGCCTTGGAGTTGCTGCTGTCACCCTACCATATCTTTCCAGCAGCTGCTGGACACAAGTCCTGGCGAACAACCTCAGGGAGAAGGACTTGGGTGGCTTGACCTTCATCTTGTACAGGATGAAGGCTTTCAGCATCGTCATATCTATGAGATGCAGAAAAACTTTCCTGTACCACCTAGTATTCTTTCTGAGGCAGTCAATCTCACCAATCATCATGTCGGACTTGTCCACCGGCCGCATGTTGATATTGTAGTCCAACACAGCATCAGGTTTCATCACAGGTTCACCTGTCCTACGGTCGACCTTCCCACTGTCTGTCATCTCCCCCTTATGTACGGTGGTGAGCATGTGCACGACCCTCTTGTCATGCCACCGTATTGCCAGCATCTTCTCGGACTTGCGTAGGTGCACGTCTCCTCACTGCGAGGTTCCTGCCTCTGTGAATTTGGGGAAGTGGGCACGATTACTTTTGACAGTCCCGCAGGAGCCAGTGCCGTGCTCAGAAAGGTATTTGGCAAGTTTCGGTGCTGTATAGTAGTTGTCTGTATACAGCACATGATTCCCACCAAAATACTTTTCTAGGAGCACTTTCACTACACAGCCTGAGAAGCCAAGGGGGTGTGTTTTATCCAGACTGACAGTGCTGGCTGAATAAATGACGAAGTCAAGGATGTACCCCGTCTTACAGTCGCACAGTACAAAGAACTTAATTCCAAAGTGATGGCGTTTGGAATGTACTGAACAAACCGAAGACGTCCTCTGAACAAAACCAAGGATTCGTCAATGACAACCTTCTGAAAGGGGTGGAAGAATGACATAAACTTATCCTTCATTCTGCACAGAATCTCTCGGATCTTCCAGAGTGGGTCGGTTTGGGAAGGTACATCGTTGTCGGCAAAGTGCAGGTTTCCCATGATGTTCCGGAAGTGATCTCTGGCCATGTAGTTATTGAAGGTGGGTGGGGGTAGTAAGGGGTCCATGGACCAGTATTCTTCCAACTCATGCTTCTTGGAGTGTGGCATGAGAAGCATGAGGGCAAAGAACACATACAGCTCCTGCACTCCCAGCATGGACCACTGTTGCATCTTGGCTGCACCTGTACCACTTGCAGCACATTGTGATTCATACCTGTTGGTCTCATCACATATGTGCTGCATGACTTCGTCATCTAGGAAGACCAAAAGGTAGTCCACACAGTCAGCATTTTCGTCAATAGTGAAGGCAGGCTGAACTCCTGAGGAGCTCTCATCAAATACTAAATTTTCAGGCACAAAATCTGACCCTTCCATCCACGCAAAGGCGTCCAGGATTCCCTGTCATGCCGGTGTAGGGCGGGTGGTGGTGGTGGTGGTGGAGGTTGGCTGCGAGGCAGATTTATCTCGTTCAAGGTCACTCGCACTGACCCTGGGTTGCCATACAGCACTAGCAGCCCTTACCCTACTAACAACACTACTTTTCTCAGTCCTTGATTTACCTCTTCCTCTACGGCCTGCCTTCACTGTTGATGCTGGTGGTGACTCTGACGACGAAGACTCCGGAGATAACTCAGCCGAAGATGAGGAAGAAATGAGTGAAGTGGGGCTTGGGGAACGGGTAGGTGAATGCACTCGGGACTCATGGCAGGCTGGGTCATGCGGGGGCATTGTTCTGGAGCTAACACGCCACCTTTTCACTCCCTTCCCAAATTCCTTGCCTTGCTGCACTAACGGCTCCTTTCCCTTGGAGCTAGAGACTACTTCCGACACTGAAGCACTTGTTGTAGCAGTTTCTGGCACGATAACCTCACCCGCCTCATCACACGATTCACCTGAATCGTCAGAATCACTGTCCATCATCACCATGGACAATTCTGCAAGTTCACGTGCCACTGCAGAGTCACTAAGGCCTTTCCTGCTTCCCTCACTACTTTTCTTAGGGATAGAGGTCACGGGGCCCTTTGCAATGGGCGCAGAAGCGGCAGGAATGGCGGGGCACGAGTGCGACATGGTTTTCACTACAGCGGAGGACAAGGAACTAAATGCCGTGGCTTATCTGAGAAGGGAAGGGTTGACAATGACACTGAGGTTGACTGCTGCTAACTTACATGCTAATTTTTTATAGGTAGAAAATCTCGGCAATACATAAAGAAATAGGTAGTTCCAGGTGAATGTAAATGTCACATAGGCTTCTCCCTTCCTTTCTGATATATATTTTTATTACAGACATCGATTACAAGGCATTATTCAAAGGGGAAATTACCATATTAATGTAGCGAATGAATGCACATGAGGTGTTGTCAGGTGATAATTAGCCAATTCCTGGTGTATAACACTATCACTTACCTGATTTTTTTTTGGTATATATTATTTTGTATAAGTATAGGGCATAGGGCTTATTTCAATGCATGAAATCTGTGGAAAAATCCGGCGGAAATTTATGTAGCGCAGCGCGGCGTGGGAGGTGAGAGGATAGGGTAATGGAGGGCAGGTAGGGAGGGGAGTCACGAAGGGGGTAAAATCGCTAAAATGTCAACAATGGACGGGAGTACAGATGAGATTTGGAGTGCTGACTAGTGTTGGACATTGGCAGTACTGATAGTTGATACAAGCCACCACTTGAGAGCCCAGGATAATTCAAAATAACACAGAATCACAAAAGTGACGCCCCGCGGTATGATCCATTGTGGCAGAGCTTCACAAAAGTGACGGCCCGCGGTTAAAGGGTTAAAGGGAAATTTGACCATGTGAACGTTGTCACATAGGCTACTTTAAGAAGTGAGAAAACGCGTTCCGTAAATCATTTAAAAGGAAAAAAAACTAAAGGAAAGCAACAAAAGCATTCAATACTTCACAATATGATGGTTCTTCAGAATTAGATGAATTTGATATAGCTAAATATATTAAAGGATAACTTGAAAGTATGAACGTTGTTACATACAGTAGGCTACTTTAAGAAATGAGCAAACGCGTTCCATAAATCATTTAAAAGGAAAACAACTAAAGGAAAGCAACGAAAGCTTTCAAAAAAGTATTGACCAAAACATCTTTAGAAATATACATATTTTTCTCCATTTTCCGTGACTCACAATTAAAATATTCCACTAATTGTGTTCATGCAATGATCATTGTTTTTTTTGTTTTTTTCACTAACAGCTAGGTAAAACCAAGGATTAAAACAATATTTGTTGTCACAATCATACACCCTTGTGTCGTCAGTTTTGCACCATAATATCCATCGCAGTTTATATATCGCTACATTGATGAGTGTTTGCGAATAATAATTTAAAATGGCTTACATTCAAACCTACAAGTGTAAGCAAATGTTTCTGAAGTCTGAGCGAACTGTATACACTTTAGTTTTTATTGCGCATGGTTTACGATGTGACAGTAGAGTAAATGTGGAGAAAAATGTGCTACACTGTGGTGCAGCTCACACAAAGCTATTACACCTAACGAAAATAATCCTCCCTGACACTTTTGTTTAATCCTACTATACATTATTCTTTCTGTATCGTGTATCCCATTTATCCGTATCATCCATTTACGTTCACTCCAGTCTTGTATTCCATCCATGCAATTCACCACAGTCTTGTACCCCAGTCACCACCATCATCCGTCCAGTTCACCAGGCATGTACCCAAGTCACCACTATCATCCTTCCAGTTCACCATAATCATGTACCCAGTCACCATTATCATCCATCCCACTCACCACTGTCGTGTATTTTGCCCACCTTCATCATTCATCCTGTTCACCCCACTCACTCCCATCATCCACTCCACTCGAGGGTCATCCTTCCCACACACTTGTACTGTACATCCAGTTCGCCAGTTATATACTCCACCCACCACTGCCTGTCCAGACCTCATGTAATGGATTAACTCTAGCGTTTTCCAGTCGTGAGCTGGATAAATTTTTGGAAGAGAGGAGAGCCAGATGGAGGGAGAAAAGAGAGAGAAAAGTGTTAAGTAGGTAAAGACATAATATCTGAAAGTTATTAATTTCATTTGCTATAAAATATGGATAAAAGAATTCAACAATTATTAAAATGTAAACACCTGGCTAAGATGTGGAGACGTTATCTACAGTACAGCTTAAACATGCATCTGAAATGTTAAATCAGAGCATGAATGAGAACAGGGACACTGGAACACAACAAGCGAGAGAGAAGGGTGAATGGTGCAGGAGTGAGTACAACGAGAGAGTAGAGTGGGCCAGGTGGGACAGGGGACGAACGGGTCATCATTCCCCTGTCTGCAACATGTGCCCACAAACTGATTTATGCATTGCTGTGGTTACGCTGACACACCCGTCTTTTCAGCCTCTTGTTGCGGTGTGCAGTTGCTGTATCTGTGTTTGTGGTTAGATAACGTGGATGAGCGTGGTTGTGGTAGGGTTGTTGAGGTAGTAAAAAATGGAGGTCAATGAGAAATAAAGTACGGAAGGAAAAGAGATGAAAGGAAAAAATGGGCGTGATAGAATAGGAAGTAGAGGTGGAAGAGAAAAAAAGTGGAGGTGAAAAAGAAAGTGGGGATGATAGATATATGGAAAGTAGAAGTGAAAGAGAAAGTGGGGGTGAAAAAGGAAAAGAATGGGGTGAACTAGAATGAAGCGAAAAAGAGAAGAGAAAGTGAAGAATGAAAGGAAAAGAGAAAGTGGGAGTGAAAGAGAAAATGTAAGTGAAAAAGAAAGTGGAAATGCAAGGAAAAAAAGAGTGGGAGTAAAGAAGGACGTGGAGGCGAAAGAGAAGGGGGGAGTGATAGGAAAAGAGAATGTGGAGCTGAAAGAGAAAGAGTATGAGAAGAGAAGGATTAGGTAAAAAATAAGAAAGCAAAGGTGAAACAGAAAGCAAAGGTGAAGAAAAGCTGAAGGAGAAAAAATTGGAGGCGAAAGAATAAGTGGAGATGAAACAGTGAAGGTAAAAGAGAAGGCTTAGGGAAAAAAGAAAAAAGAGAAAGAATAAGAAACAACTGGGTCATGAAAACAGAGTTACGGTGCGTGAAAGGAAAGATGATTAAAAAGATGGCGTGCATGTGAAAGATGCAGGGCAAGTCGAAGGTGCAATGGTTCACTAATTACTGCTAATTGCAGTGGTGTCCAGCCACACCAATAACTGCACTAACCCACCCATCATATTACACCCGGATTACTTTCTCTCACTTTTGCCCACAGTTTCTCACTTTCTGTCTCATCTTCCATCGAATCTATGTAGTAGTATGTCCATGCTGGAAGGTATCAGTGTTAAGCGTGTATTACATAGTAAAGAGACGATGCTTTTTTACTTTATCAATATTTATCTCTAATTCTTAAATATTTTCCTGTGTTCGCCCAGAAAGAGAATGTAATTCTAAATTATAACTAAAGAATTTTTGAAACATATATCAAACTGATCGAAACAAGTTCGGAATCCATTCAGCAGACGTAGAGTCGAGAGAGAGAGAGAGAGAGAGAGAGAGAGAGAGAGAGAGAACGAACTTCATTTCCATACTAGTTCCTGAAATTTAACTCAGCCAGGCAAGGAGAAACCTGGCGTCAGTTAGACCACTAATATGCACGAAAATGTAGTGCCATGATGCAGTGCAGTTAAGCTGTCAGTTCCTTTCTAAGGAGAAGAAAAACACCCAGCGCAAACTGTCAGACGAACACAGCATTTTCCACTTCAAACAAAACGCGGGAAGCCAACCAAGCAAACAAGCTGGTAAGCACACAAGAGGAAAGCAAACAAGGACGAGCCAGCCGTATTCAGGAGGCTTGGCGGGAGGAAGGAACACGGAATAAAGGAGACAAAAATGAAGGAGCAACAGTGTTTCCTAATACCGGAAGTATTCAAAGGGAAGTGAGTAAAGAGGAGTTGGAAGAAGATGAAGAGATGAGTGAAACAAAATAATCAAACAATGGATGGAGAAGGAGAAAGTGGAAGATGCATACCCTCTGACTTTCTTATGCATACCATTATACACGTAACATTTCTTGATCTGTTTTACCTCCTGATTTTCTCGTCCTCCCAAATTCCTCACGTCGTTGATGTCCTTAGCTTTCAAATCCTTTCATTACGATATGATATGTCTCCCAAAAACTAAAGTGAAATTGCTTGTCTTTAACAAAAAATGGATTGATATTCCCGTTATGTTACTGAACAATTAATGAAGATCCATTTCTCTTCCATTCACTAAGACTGCTTTTTCTCTTGCTGAATAAAATCGTCTACCGGTAGCAAGAACAATGCACTAAAAATATATCGCCTTGTGGCTCTGCTGAGCCTTTCTCGGCCTCGTAACTGCTTTACTCCTTAAGACTCACTTGTACGAGCAAGAAGAAGGAAGGGATAGATAATAATGGAAGGAATGATGAATGAATGCCAGTTATACACAAAATAATCATGTTATGATGGAATGAACAAGTGTCGGTTTTGCTCATATGCGCAGAAGAAAGTTAGGCTAATGCAAGTACAACATGAATACTCAGGACAGAATGAAAATTTAATTTTAGAGTTACGTTGACTGTACAGAGTGTGAAAGAAGCTTAAAGCTGGTGAAGGCAATATGAGCAAGAATATTGTATAGAATATAAGAGTTAACACGGATGTTGACAGACAATAGTAAAATCACTGCAAGTTCTGCAACTAAGAGAGTTGTATGAACTGCATCAAAAAAAGAAGAATGCTTGGAGTCTACTAAGGGCTGGTGGAAAGAAACAAAAAGTGAATGAATGAATAAATAACAAGAAAATAAGACTTGGTAAAAAAAAGAAACAGCAAATACGAGAAAAAAATGATGAAGGGAGAACGAGACTGGTAAAAAGAAGCGGCAGTTCAATCTAGGTGAAAGATATGACGAACAAAAAAAGCAGTGAATTTTTATCTTACCTGGACATTGGCTTTTGGTATGCAGTTTCACTGGCTGCCTTTCTCAGAGTATTAAGTATTCGACATTGTTTTATGATATTCTGGAATGGACAGATAACTGATGCGAAAAGAAGTTGATAATGCGGATAGATGGATGGTCAGATGGGTTGTTGAAAGATAGGAGAGAAAGTTGTTGGTGGTATGACTGGAGGTGGGTAGGTTATGTGGCTCGATGAGTGCAGGTAAAGTGGATGGTTGGATAGTTGAGGTGTACTTGTGTCACTTAAACTTCGCCTTAAATTACCATCTCTTCATCTTGAATACGGTACTAAGTTGTAACATTAGATTAACATTAGAATATGTTGCTAGTTACAAAAAATGCTGTAGAATGGATATAGAACCTTCATATTGCCCTCTTCTGCCACTGCTCTACCTGAAATAAGCAACGAAAAGATAAAATTGTAGGCCAAGGCAAGGAAAAAAAGGCCACCTCCAAGCAAGATAAAATCGCCAGCCGCAAGTAAAAAATATATATTTTTTTTTGCTTACCTCTTAGATGCTTCATTCTTACATTGCGGTAAAGGTTGTTAGGTTTTTATTTTACAGTCCCTGGTAAAATACAAACACGTAAGTAAGGAGTCAAAGCGCACAGGCAGCTTGCAATGGAGAGTAATCACTCGCATATTCATTTTGGTAAATATTGAAAGGGAATCTGAATGCTGAAATGTAGTGTATAATTGTAGATTAATGGATAGGTTTGTAAGAGAGTCATTTAAGTCGGTTGTTTGAGAAAAGCAAGCATATGAAACACAGTGTACAGGCAGATGTATGTGTTGGTAGGCAGGGAGGAAGGTCCGAGGATAGAGAAATTGCCCGCAGGTGATCCTTTTTGATATTTACACCCTCACGTCGACACGATGATAGATCAGATTTCACTCGTGCAAAACAACAGCATCAACACGCACGTCATGCATCACACCGACACGATGATACATCAGATTTCACTCGTGCAAAACAACAGCATCAACACGCACGTCATGCATCACACCGACACGATGATAGATCAGATTTCACTCGTGCAAAACAACAGCATCAACACGCAGGTCATCTATCACATCGTCAGCTGGTCATTCTTTTCGTAATGCAAACAGCAACGTCAACACACAGACCTTTCATCATATCGACAGCTGGTCATTCTTTTCGTCATGCAAACAACAGGATCAACACGCAGGTCCTCCGTCACATCATCAGCTGGTCATTCAGTTCGTATGCAACCAACAGCATCAACGCACAGGCCCTCCATCATATAGTCAGCTGGTCATTCAGTTCGTCACTTGGGTAGGCTATTCAGGAACCAGTTAATATCTCTGACAGTGGTCGCTAAACCGGTTACCGCGGAAATTCTGCTTTGATCATTCTCCCTCACTACGAGGTCATGATCTCCTCTAGACACGATCTATAATGTGAGTTTACATCAAGCCATTCTCTTTTACCTTTTTCTGATGTCTTCTACAGGTTATATCCATGCTTTCTCTTCTACTTTTTTCTGATGTTTCTGGAGTTTATCACAGTGCATCCATATTTTTCCTTTCTGCCACTTTCTCATATTCACATCCTTCAACTTTCTTTGATTTTATTACTTCTCTTATCCTTGTGAATCATATTTCATCTCATTCCAACCAGTCGTCCCTGTTTTATATCTCATCATTTCTCACCCTTTGCCACAGTTCATTCACCATTCCTGGCTAACGTAGAGTGCGGATTTCTTCCTCTCACACCTTATACACTACTTAGCTCTTCACACTCTCTCTAATTTCAGTTAACCCAAACTACTTCCCCCTCCTTCCTGTTAGACTTTTTCGATCCAGATTTTCTCATAATCTTTCGCCATTTATTCCCTCATATTCCCCTTCACTACTCCTCGCCCCTTCACCAGTGCCTCCGACAAGTATTCGTATTTCCTGTAGCTTTAATTAAGGACAAGGCAATTGAGGAGCACAAACATGTAACTTTATTATGGACGTGAGGCAGGCGGTTTCTGCACTGCCTCTTGCCACTTATTGCCCACTCACAACAGATTTGTTACGATGACGTGTTGTACAGTCAGGGATAGTTCCGCATTACCCACTGTTCGGAGCATTGGTGGTCGACGAATAGTCACGAAGCAGCAGCCAGACCCCATCTGTCTGGTAACTGTGAGTGGGAGGGAGGGAGGCTGGGGGTGGGAGGGTTTGGAGAGTTGCTGATGTGACAGTATCAGTAGCCAGTGATAACGCGCCCGACATATTCTCAAAGTGCAAAAGCGGTATGTTGATTGAACGGTATCACACTGTTCTCTCTCTGTAATGCTGCATTATATAATACATGTTTACTGTCAAAAGTACGCTTCTTTGCCTTTGTTGTGTAATGTTCGATAAGAATGATTGTTACAGAGATCGATCTTATAATTAGGACATTATTCTGTCTAAAGGAAAACGAAGAGTCTGTTAATCGCCCATATATACTGTTCTTTTTTAAATTATTATTACACAGTACACTAGACTCTTAAGTTCGAGATGAATAATTATAAGAATAACGCCGGAAATGTTTGCAGGCGGATGTTTACAGGGGGATGATAGAGGATAAATAATTAAACAAATCTATAAGAATTTACATACACACACACACACACACACACACACACACACACACACACACACACACACACACAGAGGTTTTGTTTTCGAGTCAGCACAAAATACAAATGTATGCTCTGTCGTTACGACTATCTCTTGAAGTCGAAAGGGAATGAAAGCATTCAAACTTCTGCCGAATCCAGCAAACTTCCATAACTTTCCTGACAACACTAACTCTGCAGACATTTACATACTTTTATTAATAAAATGCTAGCATCGAACTGTCATCTATCCTCAATAAAGTAACTCAAACACACTATCCAAGTCATACACTGCAGGCTTACACGAAAATCCCAACCTACCACCAAACCCTCCCGTGCCCCAAGTCCCCCGCCTCCCCCTCCTTCACACTCACAGTTACCAGACATATGAGGTCTGGCTGCCGCTTCACATTCACCCGTCTCACACCAGTGCTTCGAAAAGTGGGTAATGTGGAACTTTCCCTGACTGTAAATTCTAAGCAGCAGTAGTTACAACCCCATAGGTTTACCTGAACTTGAACCCGGTCAGTTGCAGGTAAAGTTGCCTTTCGTCAGGGGTCCACCATCCTCCTTTCAGGGAAGATTGAGGGAAGGTTGTATAACCAGCCATCTTCACTGTCCGGTCATACTGGCAGAACCACTTGGAGGCGTCCTTTTCCAGCACTATATTCTACCATTGTTACCCCAAGAGATTTTATTCGCTTTCAGAGACTTCCTAAAGTGAAGGAGTTAGATACAACCTTCAACAACCCTTGAACTATTAGAGGTCTGTCATAAATTGAATACTATCATCAGGTAGCAGCCAGAATAAAAAAATACGTCATCAGGCTGAAGGGACCAATACTAGTTTTTACCTGAGACGATAGCCAGCAGGTCAATGAGTGGCCAGCGTTCTTCTTCTTCATCAGCTTCTGGCGGATTTGTTAAAAGGAGGCCTTTGGATACATAAAAGTAGTACGGTACCATATAAGGTAATTTGACATGAAGAATCTGGCATCAGCTGACACCTGAGGTGGCCCCATCTAACGACAACTTTAGTAAAAGTAATAAAAGCTTAATTTAAGCTTACTGAAACGTAAAAGTGGTCCCATATGTATATGGTTATCTGACCTGGAGAATCCAAATTTTTGTCAGCTTACAACCATAGTGGCGCCATCTAGCAGCAACTTTAGTAAAAGATGCTGCTATTTACTTTTTACAGCAAACTGTTCGAAACAATAGCCTCGCCACAGGTCCCAGAGCAAATTTATTCTTGTTCTTTTATATATATATATATATATATATATATATATATATATATATATATATATATATATATCAACAACTGAGGTGCCCGTGGGGAATCTTATACTATATATCCAGCCAAGGAGTTCACTGTTTAAACTGAGAATAATAACTTGCTCTCTTTCTTAGATATTCAGCTAACCAATTATGGTAATTACTTGGGTACTTCCGTTTACAGGAAGGAGTCATTCACTGGTTTGGGTCTGAATTTCTTATCATTTGTACCTAACATATATAAGCTGAATTCAGTAAGGACTTTACTTCATAGATGCTATGCACTTAGTTTGAACTGGACATCTTTTCATGATGAAATTGATTTCCTGAGTAAATTCTTCACCAATAATAATTACCCTACTACGTTGTTTCCTAGGATGGTAAAAGATTTTTTAAACCAGATATTATGTGGTTCTAGGAAGGCAGCAACTGCAGCTAAGGACATACATTATATCAGGTTTCCCTTTTATGGTCATGTCAGTTATAATATTAGGAACCAGCTTTTGAAAATACTCAAGCGTGTCTATCCTCAAATCTCATTTAGATTTGTATTTGTAAATCCTTTTACTGTAGGTTCATTTTTTCGATGTAAAGATAATATCCCAAAGCCACTGTGCTCAAACATAGTATATTTATATGCCTGTTCTAGCTGTACAGCTAGATATATTGGGAGTTCAATTCGGAACCTCAAAATTCGTGTGTGTGAGCACAGAGGCTTGTCTCATAGAACATCTTTGCCACTGTCTAACCCAACTTTGTCAGAGATTAGGAACCACTGTTTCGATATGGGCCATACTTGTAATATGGATAATTTCAGTATTTTACATAGTAGTAATGACAGAATGGAACTGCGAATTTTGGAGTCTTTGTACATTCACAAACTTAAGCCTTCATTAAATAACTATGAATCATCAACAAAGTTGTATACCTTAGGATTATAGTGTTTTGTATCGATGAATCAGCCTTTTGATACTTGGTTCATTGATTCTTTACTTGGTTCTTTTGCTTCACACTGGTTTGTTGACGATTCAGAAGCTTTATGACACTTTTCTTTATGAAACACTGTGTTCAGGATTTTCAGTGTTAGCTGCCAACTCACAGAGGTAACACTCTCACTTTTATTACTCGAGTCTGTTATTTAAAAAAATACATTTTTTATAGTAATCAGTCATTGTCACATGCTTTTTTGGTAACTTTTTTGTATTTCTTATGGATATTTTAAAATGTTTTTTAAAACTTTATGTAATTTGCAATATGTGTTTTAAATGCTTTTAGGTCTGAAGATGGGATAAGCATCCCGAAACTAGTCACCTGAAGTAAATATGAAGTGGAAAATCATCTTGCTTCTCCTTGGCTGGATATATAGTATATATATATATATATATATATATATATATATATATATATATATATATATATATATATATATATATATATACTCCTATCAACCATTTTTCCCAATTGCATTTTCTTCAAGCCATTGTTCCCTTTCCATTGTCTTCTTTTTTTTCTTTAATATTTTCTCTCCTTCCTGTCTTAAACTACGTCATTCCTCATCTTGTTTTCTTAAGTCATTCGTATCTATAACGATTCATCCTAATCGCACTACATAAGTGCACACACACACACACACACACACACACACACACACACACACACACACACACACACACACACACACACACACACACACACACACACACACACTAAACAAACACGTTCGAATTTACGCAATCATTATTTCCTTTGTTTCTTGCGCTTATAACGATTTTAGATGATACCATATTCTCTTAACAAGAGTTCAGTTAAATAGTCCTGTGCTCAGGACTATGCAATAGCGGATAGGCTATGCAATACTAAGCTAACCCAAGTTATATATATACCTCTGCCGACGTCAGATTTTTTCATGGTCGGCGACAATTCAAAAACACAGAATCCATCTTTTTTCCAAAATCAGATTACGTAAAAAGACATGTTAAATCCATCAATGCCAGTAATTTCTTAAGCAAAATCCAGCAAGTACTTTAACAGTCATTGCAGTACTCAGTGCAGCCCACTTCTCTTAACTCATGGATTAAGTGTTTTGCTCAAACAAACATGGATAGGCTAAGTCGTTTAAACCAATGTCCTTTTGAGAAAATTAATTAAAAGTCAATATGGTTCAATACTTACTGGTTAACAGCAAATCCCAGGACCTGTACGTTAATTACAACTTCATTAGAGCTCAAACAATCACAACACTTTACTTATGACTTGTACAAAATACTTCTAGTTCATTAATTATATCATGGTGAAAAATGTTGAAAGCTTGCACGTATGAAAGAATTTAATATTAATTAGTAAAATTTTTCTCTCCATTCTTCTCATCCTCATCTGTTATTCTTCGTTCTTCTTTATCCATTCCTCTTGCCCCTTCTTTTCCCCTTCTCCCTTCGCACACTCCTGCTCTCCTCTCCTTCCTCTCTGGCTTTTCTTCCCTCCTCGTCTTCCCTTGTATCCCTAATCACTTTTCCATTTTCCTTTTCGCCTTATAATCCTCCGTCTTCCTTTTCTGTTTACGTCTGCTCTCCAATTCCCCAGCTACCCATCTTTTCTCCTCCCCTCTCCCTTTCCTACTTTCTCTTTCTCCTGCTTTTCACCCCTCTCCTCTTTTATTCTCCTACTCTCATCTGTCTGTTTCCTCCTCTTCATTTCCTAGACTTCCCTCCCCCCCTTACTACTCCTCCCTACCCTCCTCTAATTACTTCCTGATCTATATTTTTCTTTTTTCCTCTCTTTCTGAATCTCCTCATTACACTCCTACAATCCCTTCTCTCTACCTTCACCTCCCCAATCTCCCCTCCCTCCCCCTCTCCAGAAGAGAAGCCACCACTGTCCTGTAACACAAGAGTTGAGGGACAATACTGAAAGCCACAAGTTCACTTATTTAACTGGTGTGTGTGTGTGTGTGTGTGTGTGTGTGTGTGTGTGTGTGTGAGAGAGAGAGAGAGATGATAAAATAAGTGCGAGCATAGGAGGCAAAATTATGAACAGAGAAAGGAAAAGGATCATTTTCTTCCTCAGCTCTCTCCTTCCTCACTTCTCTTTGCCTTTACCCTTGTTGTCTTTAACTCATGGAATGATATAGTCAGTTATAACTTTCCCCATAGCAAACAGACACGAAAGGTCCAATAGGGCTGTTGCCGTTTGCTTTCCTTTGATCTCCCTTGTATTCCGTTGTACCCTTTTTCCACTACCCACATCTACTCACACCTCTTCTCATTTCTTTCATAGATCCTCCTCCCTCTCCACCAACATCACTCTTTCTAAAGTCATGGGGGGTTAGGAGGAGGGTAAGGCAGATACAAGGCAAAGACGCCGCAACTGAAGTGAGTTAAAGTTGACCGTGGTATAGTGTAGGTTTGTTTTTATTATTATTTTTCATTGTTGCGGACCGGCAGTAGCTTGTAAGCATCGACCACACAAACTCAGTGGCAGTCGGTGAGGCTCAGACTCACTAAAGCGCGTGCACAGAATGTGAGGCAGCACGAAACCGACCGAGCCACCGAAGCTCCCGGCGCTCTTCTTCTGCTCCCATCTTCCCTCTCCCTTCACCCCCCCCCCCATCTTTTTCCGGCTTCAAATTGCCCCAGGTCAACTTTAAATAACTTTCCTCTCGCCAAGTTTGTAAGTTGGTGGGTTTATAATGCTTAGCTTTTATTCCAGACACCATTTTAATTCCACTTTCAACGAATTGCCAATGGGGCCAACTTCTGTGTCGACATTTTTCAGGGTTTGGTTAGTTATGTGATTATTCTTTCGCACAATGACGTCATATTGTGCGCTATCAGTAACAACGACGTAAATTCTCCGGCTAAGTACTAGAAAGGCCGACACCTAAAAGCCGATTTTGATTGGCCCATGGAACACCATATCAGTGGAAGTACTTTTCAGCAGTAAGAGGGCATATCTCTCTCCTCATTGGGGAGGCTTTCAGCTGTATTCCATTTATAAGTTCTGTATACAATCAGAACGTAAAGTCTTAAGAGTTTGAAAATCTCTTGCTTCCGAAAAATTATTTTTCTTGGACATTATCTCGAAGTTCATGTCTGACACTAGGGCTGGTGATGGTTACTTAAAATATGCCAACACTTCTGCCAACTACACTGCTAATCAATCAATCAATCAATCAATCATTTCCTGTGGCACCCCACGGGATGCATAGGGTCTCAATGAACTCTCTCCACCAATATTTGTCTCTTGCCATCTCCTTCAGGTCCCACCAACACTCCTCTCCTGCTCTTTTTTCATTGTCCTCAACCAGGTTTCCCTCGGCCTACCTCTACCTCTTCTTCCTCTAGCAATCCACTCTGGCACATCCTTTATTAAACAACCTTCTTTTCTGTATATGTGCCCCAGCCACTTCCAGCGAGACAGTCTCACATATTCATTAACTGGTTCCACTTTCGTAATATCCCTTACTCTTTCATTTGTAACTCTGTCTTGCCACTTTACCCCAAGAATCCTTCTCAGTATTTTATTCTCAAATCCTAATACTTTCTGATCTTTTGCAATTGTACTGTACCATGACTCATGCCCGTAAATTAAAATGGGTCTAACCATGGACTTGTAAATTGTTAGTATGTACCGAAAGCATATTATTATTCCAAACAGATTTCAACATTCCAACAGCTCGCCAAGCCTGTCTAATCCTCTCCTCAATTTCATTGTTTATTGATCCATTAGATGATACAATCGTTCCCAGATATTTAAAGTTTTCTACATTCTTCACCACATTATTCCCAATTACACAATCGATTTGGTTCTCCATGTTCATATTAATAATTTCAGTCTTTCCACAATTTATTACCAATCCCACTTTTTCTCCTTCCTCCACCAGACAATCGAGCACCCTCTGCATCTCGTAAATACTTCCGCAAATCAGTACAATATCATCAGCATAGTCCAAATCCATCAGCTTCTTATTTTCTTTCCAGTTAATTCCTGCACCTGTTCTCCTTACAACCTTTTTCATAACATAATCCATAACCAAAACAAACAACAATGGCGAAAGAACTCCTCCTTGAATCACTCCTGACCTAACTTGAAATGGATCACTCAAAGAACCACCCACCATTACCTTACAGAAAGTACCTTCATGCAGGCTTCTAATAATATTTACAAACTTTTCTGGTATACCATAGAATCTCATAATTTTCAACATAGCTCCACGTGAAACACTATCAAACGCCTTTTCAAAATCCACAAAACACATACTAAGTGGCATTTTCATCTCATTAGCTTGTTGCATTAGATGCCTTGCAATAAAAATCTGATCATTACAACCTCGACCCTTTCTAAATCCTGCTTGTTCTTCTCTTAAAATTTTATCAATTACTGGCTCTATTCTGTTCAACAAGATTTTGGAAAAGACTTTTGCAACTACAGGTGTCAAAGTTATCCCCCTCCAATTGCCACACACACTTAAATCTCCCTTTTTTGGTATTTTTATAATCACTCCATTTTTCCACTCTTCTGGAATTCCACCATTATCCCAAGCCACATTAAAAAGTTTCAGAAGTGCATTCATCAACTCGTCATTTTCCACCTTAAGCATTTCAGGGAATATTCCATCCTCACCTGGAGCCTTAAAATTCTTTAACTCCTTCATAGATTTTGCTACCTCTTCCAAAGTTATATCCCCTGTTTCTATCTGCAAATCTCTCTCGGCTGGCAAAATGTCCTCTTCAGCTTGGATTGGTCTATTTAGAACAGATTCAAAGTGCTCTTTCCATCTTCCTTTTATATCCAAATCTTTAGTCATCAAATTACCATTTCTATCTCGTACAGGTATTTCCTTCCTTCTCTTTTCAGTCCCAGTTAACTCCTTTATGGCCTGATACGCTGCTCTTGTGCTCTGACCGTCATTTTTACTTAATTTAATTTCTGTCTCTGTCGCCTTTTCATCATATAGTCTCCTCTTATCACGTCTAACGAGTCTTTTTACTTCAGAATGTAAACTCCAATACTTTGCTCTAAGTACTTCAACTACCTGACCATCAACATGTTGTTCTTCACTTCTTAACTTAGCCTCTTTCCTTTTCTGAATTACATTCCATGTTTCATCTGACATCCACTTTTTCCTTCTCGCTTTTCCCTTTTTCTTAATAGTAACCTTAGCACTCTCATGCAAAACCTCTTTTACCTCTCTCCACATTTGATTAATATCATTGTCTTCAGATTCCATCAAAGTCTGCAGGACTAGAAACTTGTTTCTACATTCGCACCGAAACTTTTCCCTCGTGCTCTCATCACTTCTCAGCTC
This sequence comes from Coenobita brevimanus, assembly GCF_032717465.1. Taxonomy (NCBI): domain Eukaryota; kingdom Metazoa; phylum Arthropoda; class Malacostraca; order Decapoda; family Coenobitidae; genus Coenobita; species Coenobita brevimanus. The sequence goes on from NC_136966.1 coordinate 51,594,715, forward strand.
ATCAAAATCATAATTATTACCTCCTGTACAATTTCCATTAACGTTTCTCTTAAGTTTTATTTTAATCTTTGACACAACAGGTTGATGATCACTACCTATATCTGCCCCCCTCCTTACGCAAACATCTTGCAGATAACTCCTATGCCTTCTGCTAATTGCAATGTGGTCAATCTGGTTACAATATTTACCACATGGTGAAATCCAAGTAGTCTTATGTATTTTTCTATGCTCAAAGATAGTTCCACCAATTATAAGGTCATTTGCCAAACAAAAGTTTGCAAGTCGCACCCCATTTTCGTTTCTTATACCAACACCCTCCTTACCCATACAATCTTCAAAGCCATCCCTACTACTGCCAACAATCGCATTAAAATCACCAATGCAAACTAACACATCATGTCTTGCCACTCTATTCACTACATCCTGCAGCTTCTCATAAAAGTCATCCTTCATTTCATCAGCAGCCTCATTTGTCGGAGCGTACCCTACAACCATACTGGTATTATCATGGTCAGATTTTAAGCGAGCATAAAGCAAGCGCTCATTAATTGGTTCAAACTCACATAGTGCCTTGCAAGCATCTCTACTCAGCAGTAAGCCTACTCCTTGGTAATGATTTCCATCACTCCTACCAGAAACCAACATAGTAATACCATCTTCCAAATTCATTTTATCAACTCCAAGCAACCTCGTTTCTGTAAGAGCACAAATATCCATCTTGTATTCCTTGAACACTGAAATAAGTTCTTCCATTTTACCAGCCTGATTGAGAGTTCGAACATTCCAGTTTCCTATTCTTAAGGTTCTTTTTGGATTTATGAATTTATTCCTACACCGTGGGATTCTTAGCACCCCCTGCCCACTTAAGGGCTGCACGGAACTGAGGGCCATTGCTTCGTCACCAGAGTTCATCAAGATTTCTTAGGCAGTAAAATATTTTACCCTGGAGCCAATGCCAGTGACTCGCAGGAACCAGACAGTGGAGAGAGGAAATTAACTAAATGAAAGTAAAATGCACAGGGTTTGGACAGACAAAGTACAAGGGAAAGAAAGAGAGCAAAAAGAATGTAGATAAAAATGTCCCTTTTAGTCGCCTCTTACGACAAGCAGGGAATACTGGGGAAGTATTCAATCCCCCCTTCCCCAGGGGGGCTGTAGCAAGAGATTACAAGATCATTGCACCAGTCTCGAGAACGTGCCACGGAAAGAATGTAAAGCCGTGGTATTGTCTTATTCTGCCGTCGAGGTACGCGGCATAAACTGCAGAAGAACGGAAATTTGGGTCAAGTTAAATTGAAAGTACTGTGGTAATGAGCGCTCATTTTGTCGGAGAAATGTGTCGGTTTAGCAACAGGTTGACGAGAGTGTAGTGGCAAAGTATTCTGTGAAAATAGTGGTAGTATTGGTTAATAAGCAAAGAAAATGAAATAAATGAGATGTGGGACAGTGAACAAAGAGTGGAAAAGGATGGGAGAACAGCAACTTGAAACTGCAAAAATATGAACAAAAAGAGGGCATGAAGAACTTTAAGAACAGATAACAACGGAAAAGAAAATAATAAAGCGGAACGGAAACAGAAAATGAGGAAACACAGAATTATGCGACACAGAGAGACAAGTAACCTCAGCAGCAGAAATCAAAGGAGAGACAAAGCCATTCCGTCCGTAATTCACGAGACCCAAAGCACAGGTTAACTCGTGGACAACAGTAGCAGCTTCTGTTATTCCCAGCTTCGTCCAACCAGTTATTCCTGACACTACCAGATTCCCACCATAAATGTCCACATGCCAAGTGGGTATCTGTGTCCAGTTTGAACACAATTACCACTCTGCCCTAATCTATGCACGACAGAGCGATAAAGAGAGAGGAAAAATACGGCAGTGACCATTGCGTATGACTAGAGTATTTTGAGATAATTATCTGGCCAGGACGGAGTCGGGTGAGGTATTGTTTTTGGTCTAGTTGTTTGTTTGTCTGTTAGCAACATTATTGTAATATGGCTGAATGAAATTACATGGAACTTTTAGCAAATGTGGACACTCGTCCCAAAAGAAAGTGATTAAATTTTGGAGGCCATCGAGCCACCCTGAAAGATAAAAAGATTTTAAGGGCTCTATAACTTGAAACCGGTTGAAGATAGAGATATTTACCGTTATCAGCATAAAGGAACTCCCATATGGGCTTTCATTTGGCACAAGACCTTTGACCTTGAGTGACACTAAAAGGTCAAACTCAAGGTCACGGATATTCAGGGGGCTATAGCTCGAAATTGATAACTGATTCCAGATACATGTTTACTAGTATCAACTTACAGGAAATCCCAGATGGGCAAATTGGTACCATGACCTTTGACCTTAAGTGACCTTGAAAGGTCAGACTCAAGGTCACGGATATTCTTGGGGCTAAAACTCAAAACTAGATGAAGATAGAGGTATTTATTGTTATCAGATTATAGGAAGTCTCATATGGGCTTTCATTTGCCACCATGACCTTTGAACATGAGTGACCTTGGAAGGTCAAACGCAAGAGCGCAGATTTTCAGGGGGCTGGAACTTGAAAACGGTTGAAAATAATATAACTGCTTTCAGGTGAGGTTTGTTGTGCCTGGCACCACTTGTTATGTGTCCGAGAGAGGGTGTTATTGGATAGTTTGTGTTTCACCCACGCTCTTGTTCTCAGTGAATTACCATTTTCACTTCAGTCCCCTGTTTGTTATCTCCACGTTTTACTGTTTACTGCAGCTGACCTTTACTCAGCTAATAATCATTTGCTGAATATTCGTGTATCTCGCTGTGATACGTATTCATCATTTTGTCTTTTGTACGGCACTATCTTGCGACTCGTCTTACGTTTATGCTAGTCTTTTATTTTTTTATCGTACCTTCGATTTAAGGTTTCATTATTTTCTACTCAGATCTTATTCTTCTCCCTGCTTATTATTTTTTCCTCACATTTCTCACGTTTCTTGCTGTTATTTTATTCTACTAACTTTGTTTCCCCTTTACTCAATCATTTTCACAAATTCTGACACAAGTCAGTTGTTACGACACTTATTTACCTATTCTCAGTGTCTGTCTGCTTCAGCCACGAAGTTTTTTCTCATTCTTCCCCACCCATTCCATTTCCCGACCTTATCGCAAACTCCCTAACCCACTCCTGTTATCACACCACCCTGTATCCTCATTCAGTCTCTGGCGCTAACTAGGAGCCTACACATGGTTGCTCTGTGCATCCAGGGTAGAGCAGCCGCTGGAGCCAAAACTCATATTTTCCTGCACCTCGCTGTGAGAAAGACAGTAGTCCGACCCTGGTGAGGCGCTGTCTATGACAGTGGTGTGCCGGCTGACGTGTGGGCGACAGGTCTGCACGGCTAGACAGCCCAGGGTTAAGCAACAACTGCAACAATGATTCAGCCACTACATCCTTTCTTTCTGTTTTGTTGTATGTTTCATAGAGCTGTCTTTATGTTTACAGTACACCTTCCCTCCCCTTCTCTCTCTCTCTCTCTCACACACACACACACACACACACACACACACACACACACACACACACACACACACACACACACACACACACACACACACACACACACACACACACACACACCTACCACTTTCCAGGTAGTATCAGTCGTAAAACATAGAACAGCCTGGCAAATACGGCAGATATTCTTACAACACACTGGGCACTGCAGACCCAGGCAGTAACACCGTACTCATTTACGGAATTGCATCGCTGTTTTTTTTTTTTCTAAATTGCTGCACGGCGCAAGCGGGAAAAGTAAATTCTTTATTCAGTTTTACATGTGAAAATTTAAGGCACTAGGCTTTAGGTATTTCAGATGTATTTTTCTGTTTTGCTCTTCCTTAGGGGTATGATTCCAGTTTGTCTTATATTTGTATATGTGAGTCTTTATGCTTAGGGTGTACAGTATGTTCATCACCTTATTGGCTGCATACTGTTGCATACTGATAATATACTGGTCACCTGTCCATCCATCATCCAATCCACCTGAATATTCCCATATAGATGTAGGTTTGTGTTTTTTGAATACTGATATTATAACCGTGACTGATACTAACAGTTGAGAGCCAGCAAATACCACCTACCTTAAAAAGTTAGAGTTATATCTTGTCACCGTATTATATCCAGAAAACACTAAACAGTCTTAACATAATCAATATAACACAGTGGCTGGGCCGTCTTGCAGTCAACCGGTCTCATGGACTTTGTTACTCATTAGTCTATATGAACGCCAGCAATATATCCTAGGTTCGTACTGACTCTCTCTCTCTCTCTCTCTCTCTCTCTCTCCAGTGCATATTATCCCTTCTCCTCATTACATCAATTCGTTCCCATCCCTACTCCTATTCTCTCCCAGCATCCACCAGCTCTAGCCACCTCACTCCTTCTCCTCTTTCTCTTTGCGTGGGAGCTTATAATAAAAAAGTTCGATATGACCAACCTGAAATTTGGGAGAAGTTTGCTGAGCCCAGGAAGATTGAGAGAAAGAGAAAAAAATTAATAAAAAGATCACAGGAGTTGTGCGTGTAAAAATGGCAAGTGGGCAAAGAAAATAGTCTTAATTAAAAGTGAAGACAAAGTTTTAGGTGACTTTATAATGAGGGTGACGGAGTAACTTCCACGAACGAAAAGATGAGGATAGAAGATAGAGGGATATTACTGCCCAAAAGAGCTAAATAAAAATGTCTAGGCACCGTGATAAGGCAGAATCATTTTTTAAGACGAAAGAACTGCACAATTTTTATGGTAATTAGAGGAGCACACTGACTGGGTGAAGCATGACAGAAAGAGGATAGAAGGAGTAAGGAATATTAAAACTGACGGCGGGCTGGGCGTAGAAGGTGGAATCGAAAGAAGATGAAAGATAAGAACTGGAGGAAAGGATGCTACATTACATGGATATGATGAAGGATGTAGAGAGAGAAGTAACAGAAGACGGAAAAATTAGTAACGAGCAATAGTGTGGATTGTACCTCTTCAGTCATACTTTGTCTTAATATTTTAATTCTTACTGCCACTAGTCGATTATGTTTTAACTTCCCAGATACAGAAATACATTGTTAAGGAAGAGGTGCTGAGATGACAGAAAGATCTAAGAGAAATATAAGCGAATGGGCAGAACAGTTAGCTAACTTACTAACATCAAGGATACTAGAAGAGATAACCAGAAATATGAGGAAGCAAAGCACCAAGAGTTAAAAATGTCTGACGGTAGCACTTACTTGGCACTAGCGAGATCATACAAAAGAACACACAGAAACACCAGGAACTGAATGCTGGGAGAATGAAGACCTGGGCTGGAGGTGGATATGGCTATGATCAAGAGAACTTTGGGTGTTGGTTTAGAGTTGGAAGGAGGTTTATAATAACCAAGACTATTAATAATGTGTTCAAACAATCTGCGAGATTAGTTTTTGCGTCGTATAAGTGCACTGAACTTATCTGTAAAGTTTCTTAACTAACTCCCAGCAGTTGACAACGTATATTTCTCACCATCAGACTGTTGATGTTTATTCGATGTTTGATATGTTTGTTTTATATATCCTATTCTATCTTTTTCTTTTTTCTTTCCTGTCTCTTCTGTCTCTGTTCTCAATACAACGTTTTCCACTCTGCATTGCCAGTGTCTCTCTCTCTCTCTCTCTCTCTCTCTCTCTCTCTCTCTCTCTCTGAACTAGTACCTCCCAAACCAGCGGTTCAGGAATCTGCACCAGAGTTTCTTCATATCATATTAAATTTGAATCAGTTTGAATTACGGGGCTAAGTGAATATCATTTTCATTCAAATGGGCTGCAAGTAATTACAGTTTCATCATCAAGTTATGTCAACCGTTCCTGACTCCTAACATTGTTACAGTTGAGGCTTTTGAGCAAAACTTTTTCCAGCTCATACGCGTATTTCTAAAAATGGATAGAAAAGGATATAAATGCGTGGTGTAAGCATTTCCTTGATTTTCGGTTCTTTACAGCACTTATCAGGTCATATTTATGTTCATTCGCAGTATAATTCACAACTGTCTTAAACTTTTTTAACATCTCCTCTCCTTCATGATCTTCAGCATTGCGTGTTTTATTTGTCAGTCTCAGTATCTTTCTTTCATTTATCTCTGCTGTTTTCAAACTAACTTTTTCTATTACATTCCTTCGTTTCCCACTCTGTTTACATTGTTGTATTTCGTTCTTTCCTGCCTTTCCCATTATCGTGATTTCCATTGGTTATGTTCTTAAGTCTTTTCATTGCGTTGTTCTTCACATTTTGTGGTAACTTTACATTTCATTCCCACCTTCCCGTTCATTTTCCTCTTCATTTAATTGGCTTCATTTCTTGTTATTTATTTTTTTTTTTTCACTCCTTTCAGTTTTTCTTTTAATCTGCTTTCCTACTTTTTTTCTTTTCCTGGCTATCGCTCTCTCCCGCAATACGTCCCCGAATCAGGTACACTAAGTCCAGGTATGCATATACGAGGAAGCACGTAATTTAGTGGCAACTGACGTACGAATGTTGTCCTTGGGTTAGGATGTTTTAACTGTCACGACGTAAAGAGAGAGAGAGAGAGAGAATAACAAGTGCAACCGAGATATCCACTAACGACAAACACCAAATAACACTCCCTCTTGGTGCAGTTAGGCAGAGGAGAGGTGAGAGAAGCCAGCAGCTGTGCAATTAAACCACGGAAGGTGAATCAAGAGAGGTTGAGGGAAACTGGAGATGAAAGACTTGGGAGATAGAAGGTGGGGAAAATTGCATATTAAACAGTGATGAGAGGAAGGGGTGATTCGAGATGTGAGAGAGACCTGAAAGATAGAAAGTGGAATAAAATTACAGATGAAACAACAGTAAGAAGAAACAGAGAGACTAGTTGTGAAAGAGACAAGGGGAAACAGAGAATGAAGGGAGTAACAGATGAACCGTCAGTGAGAGGAGCCAGGGAGGAGAAATGTGAGGGGAGCTGGGAAAGGTGCAATATGGTCCACGCGGGATTATGGGGAAACATGACTTGTCGAATGGGATGACAAGGGAGTGAGGAGGTGGAGATGAAGGAATAGACTTGGAAGACAGAGAGAGGGATATGATAGAGAGGAAGTACTGATAAGAGAGGCAGGGGAGAGGCAAGAGATGAGAGAAACTGACAGGTGCAATGTGGCCGACCCAGAGCTATGAGAGGAGATAATTTAGATGAGAAAGGAGGGAAGGAGCGGAGATTTGAGGACTAACGCCGAGGACGGAGGCGAAAATGAAGAATGCCTGGCTAGCAGCCGCGTAATGGAAATCTAGAGAGAAGATAGGTAAAGTGAATATTGGAATATCTATACATGGGAACTAATTAGAATGCTTAGGAAAGAAGAATAAAATCTAGATATACTCACTCACTCTCTTTTAGTAGTCTTCATCCCAGGCTAAAATGAGAGTTTCGAAAAGTGTTATATGGGAAGCAAAAAAATAAATAAAAGATAAATAAATAAATAAATAAATAAAAATCATTCGAAAAAACAACATACGGTCTTCTGTGATTCTGTTCAGCAAAATTCAGATCATATGCGGGAGCTGGAGTGAAAACGTGGCATAACTCTGGATCCAGCCAAATGTATGTGAGAGTGAAAAAGAATGGTAATGGAATGAGGGCTGAAAAATACGACTGTCAGGAATCGGGGGACATTGTGTGTTTAATAAGTTATGACCTCTCTCTCTCTCTCTCTCTCTCTCTCTCTCTCTCTCTCTCTCTCTCTCTCACGATGTGTGTGTGTGTGTGTGTGTGTGTGTGTGTGTGTGTGTGTGTGTGTGTGTGTGTGTGTGTGCTTGAAGACTGTAGGATGCTATCAATACTGCTATTTTATTAGTTCCATGGTGACGAGTTGGAGTGCTTGTGCTTATGCTACTTGCTCAGCGATTTTTGTTCAGGTTGAAGTGTACGCAAAAAATTTACTATAGACAGAGGAAGGCCTCTTTACTAGGGCGCTAAATGTGAACCTCTTCAGTTACAGGCTCATGATAGTCTGTGGGCAGTGTCGTGTCTAGTATGCAATTCCTTGTTTGAAATACGTGTGAAAATCTTAAGGGTCGGATTGGCTGTATTTGTGAGAGTCTGTGTATGTCATCTACGGAAACGGTGCAACCATATTAGAATACATGGTATGGCATAACACTGCACACTCTGAAATGTCCTGTCCTTGGTGGAATTAGGTCCAGTCTAGGAGGATTAGTGGACGCAATAACTACAGACCCGACCACCTGATACGTCTGCACTTCTCTGCATCCATCGCAAGAATGTTCATCTGTTGCTCAAGAGGTCTTGTTGTTGTCCATATCTACCATAGGAGTCTGTGATAACTGCCTCCAATACTCTGCCTCAAATCCCATCACAACTACCACCATCACCCGGTCACAACTACCACAGTCATCCTACCGTAACTAACATGATCACATTACAACCAAACCCCACCAAAACTGCTACAATCACCCCACCACAACTACCACCATCACCCCACCACTACTACCACCATCACCCCACCACTACTACTACAGTCACCCCACCACAACTACCACAATCACCCCACCACTACTACCACCATCACCCCACCACTACTACCACCATCACCACACCACAACTACCACCATCATCCTACCTCAACCAGTACCATCAGACCCCTTAGACCTCGCCGACGCTCCAGTAGAAAGAGGAAAAGAAATGAGGGAATTATTTTTCGTATGGCTTTACCTCGGCTTCTCCAGCTTATCCCTCAGTCCTACACTTACTCAGATATCCATTAGCTGATGGACCTGGGATCAGACACGCAAGTAACAGCTCCTTGTAGAAGTCAAAAGGCATAACATTCTGGTATTCATTTGAGGGATTATTCAATTCTAATTATCATATATTTCGTTTTGAGTATATGCAAAACCTTTAATGTCAGTTTACACTTTTAGCGGCTGTTCTAGAAACGTTCATGTGCTCATTGTATATTGTTGTAATCTTAGTTATCATTTGCTATAACCAGATATCGTTCCTGCTTCAGTGACAGTGTTCGTCCTTTGTGTTGATGTTCCCGGCCTCCTCCCTAACCATTTTCATTTTGTCATCCTCACGCTCGACTTTTTTTTTTTCTTTTTTTAATTACTCTCTCACTACTCCCCCTTCCTCCTTGCCACCCCTCTCCCCACCCTCCCCGGCTCTGAGCCCAGCGGGTGGAGAGAAAGAACCGTAAGTTAGACCTAAAGTCAACAAGAAAAAAAAAGAAGAAAAGGCTGGAAGGGTCGACCAATGAGAACACGCCTCTCATTCTGTTTCCACCGGGGGTTTATTAGGCTCCTCTGTGTTATGTCTTATCTGTTATGATGAACAATAACTCCGCCGTACCTGTTCCCCCCTCATCTATCCAGTGTCTTACGTCTCTTAGAGAACAGTCTTGCAGTGAAGTAGAGGTTCGATAAATGTGAATATATTTCTGTGAAGTGAAGCAAAATCGCCAAGATGATGAAGGGACAGTGTGGTATATATCAGTGCAAACAAAATTTAATCATGAGGAATTAACAGACACAAGCAAAGGATTAATGTAAAGAAACCCATCAGTGTGAACAAAGGAGCCAGAGGAATTAGTAAAGAATAATATCCCGAAGCATAATAGAAGAAATTAAAGGAACACTGGAAAATGGAAAAGGAAACAGCCAGGGGGAAGAGTGGCGCAGGTCCAGCCTTAATTCCCCTGACCACAGACGGTGTACACAGTGGCTGCTGGGGGAGCCTCTACCACCACCACCACCACTACCAACACCCCTACCTCCACCACCACAGTTACCAACACCAATACCTCCACCACCACGGTTGCCAACACCACTACCTCCACCACCACAGTTACCAACACCACTACCTCCATCACCACACCACATTTACGAACACCACTACCTCCACCACCACAGTTACCAACACCACTACCTCCATCACCACACCACATTTACCAACACCACTACCTCCACCACCACAGTTACCAACATCACTACCTCCACCACCACAGCCATCATCACCACCTCTTCTGCCATCACTACCACACTACAATCGTCACTGCCACAACCACCATCACGCTACCATACAACGAAGACAGTTTTTTCACCAGCTAGAAGTAAAGTGATTCCCTTCACGGATAAGGATCATACTGGTGGTAGTCATCACAAAATCCGAGAATGTCCCAGTAGTTCTTTTGAAGGTAACTTTATTTTGCCTTAGGCCAGACAAGTTTGTGAAGGATTTTAATAATGTCAGAAGAAGAGGAGGCAGTTGACAAGAAGTGGTTGTAAAGCTTGTAGTTGTACGAGAGAGAGAGGGAGAGAGAGAGAGAGAGAGAGAGAGGACAAGAAAGATGGATGGCACTCAAGATTTATGAGTCACAAGAGTTATGATGATTAGTTTGCCTGCTGTCGCTGTCTCTCGCATCTTGGCAGTTTGTATGTCTTCTCACAGTTTCTATTCTCTCTCTTGCAGGCTCGTAGGCCAGTGAAAGAATCTGCTTGTGTGCGGTATATAATTATCAAAATCTAACAGAATATAAGGCCGAACGGTAGTGTTTGAAAGACGTCTTGTGATGGTACTGAAGTATCCAGACAGTACATTAAATTAAGAAATGTGAAAAGAGCCTCTCTCTCTCTCTCTCTCTCTCTCTCTCTCTCTCTCTCTCCCCGTGAAATACTTAACCTTCTTCTTTTATGCTTGCTTAACTTTATTCGTTATTCTTGCCCTCTTCTTCTATTCAGCAACAACCGAACGCAAACAGCGTATGAGCCTTCATGCCAACGAGGGAAATTTAAGAACATGTACGAGTCACATATGCAAAATAAGGCAAGAGAACGGGAGAAGAAGGAATATTTCTCGGGAGGAGAGTGAGACGAGGAACTGGGGGTTTTGACGGGGGCCTTTGGGAGAAGTGAATAAGAAAAATCACTCATAGACAAGGATGTGCTGAGGATGAGAAGTGGAGGGAAGATTACACACAGGGATAATGAAACGCCGTCAGCATAACAAAGAATGGGAAGTGTGCATCAGAAAGACACAGAGACCCAGGAATAATGTAGCAAATTAAGGAGAAGCAGCAGCGTTGGATGCGATGGAGTGGTTGCAGATGATAATTAAGTCAGACAGAGTGGAGAAAGCCATTGGGAGGCTGATATAATGTGAAAGAGAATGAGAGAAGAAGGAAATAAGTGATAATAAAGACGATGTTAGGGAGTAATTGGATCTGTTATCATTTGCAAGAAAATGGAGCGGGAGGAGGACTAGAAAGTCATAATATTAGCAAATATTTGAAGGAGGAACAGTCTGCAGGTTTGAGTTGTGTTCAGAAGTATGAGTATTTCACTGTGTCAGTACATTGCCCAGCATCACGTTCACAATTACCCTCCCAGTAATGCGTTACACTGGTTCTGAATTCGATATTCCTTGAATAAAAACAATAAATATTATGGACAACAGACGCCATGTGGTGATCAAGTGGGTTCAAGATCGCCAAGAATTAAAAAATAATGTAGTTCTAGTATATATATATATATATATATATATATATATATATATATATATATATATATATATATATACATTAGGAATTATTTTTCTTTTGAAAGATTTGCACTGCGAGTCCTCATTTTTGAACGAGAAATATTATAGTATGTGTGTGTGATAGCATTATCTACCATATCAATTCCTGTGTGACTTTGCTTCATTTTAAGGTACTATATACATGTACATTTGTGTGCAGATTTTAACAAGAGCAGAAGAGGGAGGGACATAAATAAATGAACAGTAAGATGTGGAACAAGAAGCGAGGAAGGTCATAAATTAAAGAAAGAACTTATAGAAGAGGCCGCAAGGAAAGGATAAATAAAGGCAGGAAGGATGAGGGAAAATGCCCCATTGTAGGGGATAGGAGAAAAATGGAACGTGGGCTGGGTACTGGAACAATAGCAGAACAGAAGAATGGAAGAGGTGAATGATGGTGGGGAAGGGGCAGGGAGGGGCGGAAGAGGGGAGGGGTGGGAGGGGGGAGGGAGGGAGAGGGAGCGGGGAGGGAAGGAGAGGGGAGGACGGGAGGGAAGGTAAGTAATCGGCACGGTAAGAGAGCATGGCCGGATATAAATCAAGAAGTTGTATGAAGTGGGGAATGGGTGAAAAAGCCATGGAAGAAAAGACCAAACGAGACTTGTAAATATTTCACTGCAGATGATCTTTGAGTAGTGATGACGCAGGTTTGGGATAAGCAGAGAATTTAATAAGTAGAAGGCCAAAGTGAATGACAGGAGAACAGATAATACAAATGAAAGTGAAAAATGAGATACTGGAGCGAGGAAGGCATGATACGAGAGGAAAGGGAGTTGTGAATGAATCTTAAAAAGAGACTGAACTGTGAATATAAATGACAGGGATGTGAAAAAATTCAAGAGGAAAAATCATAATGAAAAACGAATATATATGAATCATAACAGAAAACCTATATTTAACTGGAATGTCTGCATAATCACGAGCATCGCAACAAATGCCCGCCCAAAAACAATATCAAAGCCTGAAAGAGCTGACGATCCAGCCATTACCATTACTTTGACGGTGATGCATGAGACGTGATGATTAAGTCACACCAGCGCCATTCGCCAGCTCGGTAAACACAGTGATGGGATGCGAGAAGCAAAAAGGCGACGGAGGAGGCAGAAGGAAATGAAGGAAATAAAGACTTTCACTTCCGATAAGCAATTATATTTACGTTCAGTAATTATATATGTTGTGTTAAGGACGGTAAGGGAGGTAGGTGGAACAAGGTCATTGAAGGTGGAGACAGGAAGTACCGTAGTACTGTTGTTGTTGCTGCTGCGCAGTTGTGGCCCCAGGCTCATCCGAAACGTTAACCCGGTGAACTGCAGGCATAAGTTGCCCTTCTATAGTCAAAAACCCAGACAAACAGGAGAAACTGATATTATTAACTCCGCTTCGCTTTGAATAGATACTATGAATTATACGATTATATTACCATTATAGGTATAGTACTTTCAGGCATAGTAATAAAGTTTTTCATCAGTCAGGATTGCCCCAACCTGTAATATTGCCATGTAATAAGGAGGATCCATCTGCTTAAGCCATAAAAACAACGCTTTCGAAGTATGAAAACAATCTAGTCAAATCATGATCCTCTCATGTCGAGATGCCTGGATATGATGCAAGAAAATAGAATACTGTCTCGATCTGTCACAAACTTTATGTGACTTGTCAGCAGTTGTTATTGCGTTGTCTCTTGCGTTGACAACGGTGTTCTGGCAGCCATGTCTACGTTGCTCTATTATGAAAGAATTATCGCCATTTTGTTTTGTTTATAACAGTGCTAGCTTTATAATATCAACATTCTACAAAAAACATAAAAGCTAACTCAGGTAATTAAGAAATGAAATCAGTAAGGTAAACCTATACTTTTCATTCTGCTCAAAACCTTAGCCTCTCCTCCTACCTTGAAGTTCATCCTCTGTTTTGTCTTTCCGTTTAATTTTCCTTGGGAGGATTTTTTTTTTCTTCTTCGATCCATTGGTTCCTTCTCTCTTAGTATTAAGAGATGAAGTTACCCACCACCAAGTCCTTCTCTATAGTATAACAATTCGTCTTCCTTGAATAGCGTCCTCTCTCTCCTTTTCACTCATTTTCAGTTTTTCTGAAGTGCATTTTCTCTGGTAAGGTCAAACAGCGTACATCTTTTTCTTGTACTTCATTAGGGTATCTTCATATACTTGCAACGAGGAGGAAAGTGAGTATAAACTGCTGATGAAGTATCTGTCTTCATGCAAAGTCACAATATCAAATTCATTTATAATGCAAGATGAACCACGAGCGTGCCAACCGTGCCGGAGCCGTGCACTCAGTCTTGCCCTCTGGTGGGTGACTAACGCTGAGACATGGGCGTCGGGAGGGTCGTAAAGAGGGAGGAGCAAAGAGGCAAGAAAGAAGGAAGGAAGGAATAACTGATTTCCGTGACAACGCGTGCCAGTCGAGTGAATTAGAATGCTCTCTCCTTCTCTGCCCTTGTCCCTTCTCCTGTACCCAGCTTCATCCTTCCTCACTTTCACATTTTTTTTTTTTATTTCATCAGGTGGGCCTGTTGTACGTTCCGACTCGCCACGCTATTATATTGGCTACTTAAAATGAATCTGATGGAGCGAATTGTTTGCTGTGTACTGTACCACGCGCAAGGTGAATTTAGCTTTATTAAAATGGGAAAGCTCTGCCTGCCGCACGAACCCGCTGACTTTGTGCCTGAATGAAATCGTTGCTGATTATCGTGTACCGGAGAACAAGTAGTTTCAACAGGGAAGTCCGTCTGAAAGAGACTGCAGTTATCACAGTTACAAAAGAGTTAAATGTGGGGATGGTCTTGTCTTGAATTTGTATGTTGTCTGTTATAAAAATTAAATGCTTGCAAACAAATACCGGTACTTCATCTTCAGCTTTTACTGGTACCTTCTGAAGTGGCTGTGAACAGTTGAGGACACAAATATCGAATGAGCTCACTGGGACAATAACAAGACAGTGAGCAATCACTTTTGAGAATCAGTGATGTGACCTCCGGAGTCCAAAAAAATATATTAGACAATTATGTGAGAGTTTCTTAATTGTGCTGCTGAAAAGTGGATCGATATTACAGTCCACCTAGTCATGAGAATCTGGTAATTTTTGTCTGTCTTGGGAAAAAACGTAACACTGAATACACAGTAGTTTCTGCCCTCCCAAGGACATTTTTCTTGGTGCCCCACGAATGCCGCAAAATTATAAATGTTGGCCAGCTGTTCATGTCAGCATAAATGGATATATTACAAACGTCGTAACTATACTAAGAGCAGGGGAGTTGTGCGGGTATAAATATAGCACCGGCAGACGAAAAAAACACTTCGTTTGTTTCTTTGTCCATCAGCTTATGCATGTGTATTAAATGTAATAAAATCATCCTTGTCAGTGTTACAACTAAAGAAATTATATTTCTCAGCAGTAAAAATAACACTGCATGATAATATACCTAAATAAAAACCACAGTTGTCTACTCAACGAATAATATAACCAGTCGGTTCAAATATCCATTACATACGTTTCGTCAAGGTCGGCTTCAGTCTCCTAAATGTGTTCTGCGTGGAAACACCTGCCGAACATGACAGAGGAGCGTCATGGTTCACTGTCTGGCCAAGGGTTATCACTGCAGGCTAGGTGTTTGTCTCTGTTTGTCTGTTTTCTCTCTCTCTCTCTCTCTCTGTCCGACTCATCCATTTTCCTTCTGCTGAACCATATATTCTTTCGCCCCCCCTTCTTCTCCTTGACTATCATCCTCTTTTTTATCTTCTCTTTTGTCCAGCTCACCTCCAGTATCTGTCATGTCCGTCTCCTCACTCCACTCTTCTCCTGTCGTCCTCGCTCCAGTATAATTGCATCTACTTCTCACTTCCTTTTTCCTTCTTCTCGTCAGTTTTCACTATCCCTCTCATATGCAGTAGTCGATTTTTCTCCCCTTTCACAACCTCCAGTCGCTCATATTCTTTTTACCTTTCCTTGATTGTCCCATGAATTTTCGTCTTCTAAACTTCTGACTGTTGTTTTCCCAAGGCTGTTATCTTCATTCTGGCTTGTCCTTCATTACCATTACCCTTCCCTCTATTCTCTTCACACCTCCCTATTTCTGTCATTAATTCATCTCCAATCTTATTTTTATACTAAATTGTTTGCATGAAATTGCTTGCCCTGTACCTTTCTCTGTAAGTCCTTTATAATGTGTAACCTTTCCATTCTCATTCCCTCTTCTCTTCGCTCTTTCAACTCTTTTTACTGTGTCACCTTTCCTTTCTCATTCTCTCTTCTCTTCGCTCTTTCAGCCATTTCTTACGTCATCTACCATTCTGAGTACTTCCCCTCTCCCATCACTTACTGCTCCTCCATAATTCGTATCCCTCTCTCTTCCCTCTCTCCCTCTATCCTCTCACTCCTGAACCTCCATCTTCCATGCTTTACTGAGCACCCAAGCTGGAGTGAAGGGCTGAGTGCCTGAGTGGTGAGCTGAGCCGAAATGTGTGTGTAGGGGGGGAGGAGAGGAGAGGAGAGGAGAAGAGAAGAGGGAGGCTGAAGGAAGATGTAGAGTGGCAGTGGAAGGGTCAAAAGGGGGTAGAGTATTTTTTGAAATTAGTTTTGCGTGGTGCATGGGTGGGTGGGTGGGTGTGTGAGGGTGTGTTTTATCTCCGTCAGTCTGCCGGTTTTTGCTTGTGTACCCAACACACACACACACACACACACTCTCTCTCTCTCTCTCTCTCTCTCTCTCTCTCACACACACACACACACACACACACACACACACACACACACACACACACACACACACACACACACACATCAGAGCCCTCCACACCATCACCCGGGTAACACATTGAGCCATAAACAGACCGCGATAAATGGCCAGTCCCGCTGCACAACTTGACACATTATAGTCAGGATTCATATGACCCTTGACGCCCACCCATATCCTCCGTCAGCTTTACATTCAAGTTAGGTTTTCCAGATGTCCACTGGCCAAACCACTACTCTTGTACAAAATCCTGCGATGCCGATGAATCCCTCTGTCCTAAACACACGGTGTATTCTAGGTTCATTTACTGAGGTGGGCGTATTGGTGCGGTTATTGATAATGGTCCACTTCATTACGACTATAATAATAACGACACAGGTGGCGATGACTTTCGAAACCTAGCATTGCGGTCTGCAGAACCCAACAATCTTCTCAGACTACTGTGCAAGAGTGTCATTATTGTACAATCAACAAAAAATTGAGAGATATTATTGTTCACCGTTGCCCCTTTTTCCTAACAAACAGTCTAAACGAACTCCTTAACCATGGCTAGACTTGTAATTATAAAGACACATTTTCAAGGTGAAGGACACAGCATAATTACACATATAGTTATGCTTATAGATATGTGTATTAAAATTGATAACTATCAATGGGTATAAAACATCATATACAGTACGTACAACCTTTCAAGCGGGACAACTGTTGATTGGTCATATTTTAGCGTAGCTAGGAAACACACACACACACACACACTCACACACACGCACACGCACACGCACGCACACGCACACGCACGCACGCGCGCGCGATCACCCCAGGAAACGACCCACCTCCACTATCCTTATCAGAAACCAGTACAGCTGTGACCTTTCCATCAGCGAGACTGTGACTACAGTTGTCTTGTACAAGTCCTGTTCTTGTAAAGGTTTGACATGTATATATAATTTATCTTGACCTTTCTTTCCTTTTTTTTTTTTTTTCTGCGCTAGGCATTGTATTATCTTTGTGTTCAATAGAACATAGACTGTTAGTGTGCATCCATAATTTTACCTTTTATGTTCTGCTTTATTTTGGCTAGCATTTCATTAGCTAAATGAATTTCCCAACTATATTTGCCATTTTAACATAATGCATGCTCAGAATTTAAATGTTTAACAAGTACAGTTATTGCGAGACGTCATCAGTTAAAGGCGAAACCATGAATCATCCAAATATCCGAAAGCATAAAGCGTTTTTATAAAGGGAATCACGCCTTGCCACTATTGCCAAACTTACAACAGTGTTCTTCACGGAGTGATCCAGACATGGGCCACAGAGTAATCTTGTATCCGCCCACGCCTTGTGCCAACACTCACCGCCATTGTAGCTCATCCTGCCACACTTGTCCTCCGCACCACCTTATCTTCACACTGCCGTTATCGCCAACTTACCCGGTTTCATGGGCATACTCTCCCCACACATCGCCATCCCAAACAGTCTCGGACACTCCTCTTTGTACATTCCACTAATGTTTGCCATTTCTCATGCTGGTGTGACGCAGGTACTTTTTTTTTTAATGTGTCAGACGATGGGCATAGGCTTCACAACCTGCTCCCAATGCCCAGTAGTCCTCCTGCATACCATACACCTCCACATTTCACCACTTCGGCGCTAACGCTCACAGTCCATACTGAATACATGCTAGGGTTGTTTCATGCAGGAATTGTTTATTGGTATTAGCAGGAGTACTTTTACATATCGGCGGATCTCTTGGTAGATCAGTAAAGTCTGCTTTTATTAAATTCAAATCCATAAACTTTTCCCTGCCCCGGCGGGGATTCGAGCCTGGGTTCAGTAGGACTGCAGGCCACCTCTCTACCGATTCAGCCACCGTTTTTTTTATTGATTTTATATATTTTATTCTCTCCCTCCTCCATTCTCATCTCATCATAGACACTTGACCTCCCTCACCACCATTACCAGTAACTGTCCTATCTCGGGTTATTGCCTCTTGATGCCTCTAATATTTACAGGTTAGAGGCCATTACGTCTGTAGTTGCCCAGTACACACCGAACGTCGTTTTCTGGCTTTGAGTGAAAAAGAGAGGGAGAGATCTGCCCCTTCCATACCATGTCACTTTATTTTTTTTCCCTCTTGGCGCCTTCTGATTCTTCTGGGTAGTATTAAACAGACTTTCTGTAGGGAAGAGATGTAAGGTTACGTGTAACCACCTACATTTTTAAAAGTCTCCTAAACTATGTAAAATCGTCTAAGATAGTAAAGACAGTGTGGAAAAGACGCCATTGTAGTGAAATGTTAAGAAAATAAAACAACTGGTCTTGCGGTAAATAGTAAAAGATGATAAGGGATTAAAGGAGAGAGTGAAAGGAAGAATACTTGCACACACTAAAATGCAAGTGCGAATACCGTATTTAAAAATGTTTGGTATATTTCCTGTTTTCTCGACCACTTCCTTTCTGCCTTTTTTTTTTTGTGGGGGGGGGGCGATTTCTACTTTATTCCTCTCTCCCTGATACACACTAGGCTTCAGGCGCAATATGAAAAGTGTTTGGCATCAACACCCCAATGCTGGTGCTTCTTGTGTAGAGCCCTGAGACCCTCTTACCTCCCTCCTCCTGCTCGTATTCAGCCCGGCTCAATAACTCTTTTATTCTGCTCTCTTTGATGTTGCAGCATTGCCTCACCCCTCGCCTCCCTCACCGACACTTACCCGCACGCAATGACTTATTTTTTCAGTATTTATATATTTTTTCCTGTTTTCACTAGATTTCGAATTACAAATTATTCCTCTCTCTCTCTCTCTCTCTCTCTCTCTCTCTCTCTCTCTCTCTCTCTCTCTCTCTTAACACACACAAATACACACCAATCCTTCCTCTCCTACTCTCCTGTTCACTGCCCCATAACCACTCTCTTTCCCCTTGAATCCGATGGCGTATTTCTCCAGTTTATTACTCTTTTAAACTGACGAAGTTTCTTTGCCTGAGAGAGCACCGTGGTAGTGAAGGGATTAATTACGTCTATATTCAGTCAGTAAGGTGGTCTGCCCGTTCATGCCTGAGTGCGTGTGTGCGTCCGTAACATTTTTTTGGAAGCGATATCTCCTGAGCCTTCTGTGGATTTCGACCAAACTTTTGTTATTGATACTGAGGAACTGATTAGTTCAGCAAGGTCAAGGCATCAAAGGTCAGGGTCATATGGGGTCGACTTAGTTTATCATTAGTCTCATTTCAACCCACAATGAACCCAGTCATGAAGGTTGTATGGTGAGTCTCGTGCACAAGGCTTAGCAGAGGCATACTGGGCTAGGCTTTGCGTCGACACCTCGGGGCCAAAGTTCTCGGCGTTTCATGTATTCGTTACAACAAGTGGCTGCATATACATAAAAATCCTTAATCAAGTATCCTAACCTAGAGGTCTACAAGCTGACCTGGGCGTCTTCTTAGGAGCGCAGACACACCATCATGTATCATAGAGGTTAGTGAGGCTCAGGCACAAGGGTGCAGGCCGCCTAATATTTACTACGCCAAGTTTCGAACCCTTGCAGGTCTTTCACACTGCGCGCTTTGAGCTGCAACTGAAAGGGGAGAGTTTACCCCCATACCAGCAGCGCGAGCACCGTGGCGGGGCTGGAACTCAAGTCATTTGAATTGTGAGTCGGTAGCTTTGTCGACAGTGTGTGTGTGTGAGAGAGAGAGAGAGAGAGAGAGAGAGAGAGAGAGAGAGAGAGAGAGAGAGAGAGAGAGAGAGAGAGAACTGCTATACTTATATAACCCATTCAGTTATACGTTATTTCAATATTATTGTATTCTTGCTACCTTGAGGATATTGAAACAGCACCTTGTTAGTGGAGGAGATATTGATTTATGTGTATCTGTCAAAACCACTTCGAAAAACACTCTTGAGAAGAATAAAATCGTCTGTCTATAGCAAGAACATAAACAAACTCGCAACGATAGACTATAAATGTAAATCTGTGATGCCTTTGAATTCATCATGACATTGATATTCAGTTTTCCCGCTTTCTTACCAATTTACGATATACCCTTTTGGCTCTTTTGTTCATTTTGTTTTGGGATGATTTTCTTTTTCCTTATTTCAAGGCATCCAACCTCAGGTTCGTTCATCATCGCATGAACATTGGTATTGGCTTTAATATCTCTTAATGACACACCACAATTTTCATAACGAATTCAGAGTGACAAATGAGACAAAATGGATAGGAGGGAAGCACACCATTAAGCTTTAATTCATTACCTGCCAAATGTTTCGAAATGCACAGGATCCTTCTTCAGAAATACTGCATGTAGAGTGCGATGACTTACTATCAAATTTAATCACACTACTACCATACGTACCCCTTCTACTTCAGAGACCCTTCCTAACTTAAATAAAGCTGTCAGAAACTAGTATAGGTAATGTGATAAAGGTATAACCGTAGTGGAGGAGTTAATATAAGGTCCATGAAATTATGTGGTTTTTCAGTTTAATTATCGGGTGACGACAACACTGATATGTGAGAAATCAAAGGTGCATGTAATTCTGCTACGAACTGATGCAACTGGCAGTAAATGTTTAACATAAATCGGTGGACAGTCCAGCCCACACGTAAACACATCTCACCGAAAAAACATGAAAACATGCAGTGTAAGCCCATATTAAACAAGCGTTTGAGCCAGTAATATTTATACGCCGTGGATTTGCATGTAAATAGCTGTAGCCATGTTTCCTGACTTTAGTATGCTGTACGATATATATATATATATATATATATATATATATATATATATATATATATAACAGCCATGAAGACACGACACATCACAGTTTCAATCCAACATTCAAATCGAACTCACCTCTCTCTCTCTCTCTCTCTCTCTCTCTCTCTCTCTCTCTCTCTCTCTCTTTACACACACACACACACACACACACACACACACACACACACACACACACACACACACACACACACACACACACACACACACACACACACACACACACATCCCCATTCACCCTCTAAAGTCTGCCTTCATAAGACCCAAGGCTCTCTCAGCAGTGTTTATTCGGCTCAAACACCCGGCAGCTCAGGCCTCTTGTGCTGCACGTCCTCCTTTGAGCCTTCACACACTTTCCTTCCATCCTACCTTTCTCCTTCTCATCCTCATCCTCATTTTTCTTTTATTCCAGCCTCAGTAACCTTCCTTCGTGAGCTTCTATAGAGAATGCTTTACCCTAGCACCTGTTCATTTTAATTTGGTAGCCCTTTTAGTGTCACAAACACTACAGTATTCACTTTCAGATGAAACCAGACGATTTTACTCAGTTGAAAGCGAGTCACAGGAGCCACAGTGTTAATGTCAGTACCATCAACGCTCTCATGATTGGAGGAGCTTTGATATTTAATTCCAGTTAGCGCCAGATGGTTTTATTCTGCTGAGAGTGTCATAAGTGCTTGCTGATGTTAAGATGGTTGCTTTACATGCTACTGGGCCTTTCAGCGTAAGTCTTGGTCTCTGTCTGTCTCTCTCTCTCTCTCTCTTTCTCTCTCTCTCTCTCTCTCTCTCTCTCTCTCTCTCTCATTCAAGGTGAATTATAGAACAAGCTGGAGAAAGGTCGGCGTCCGTGCTTAGGCCTACTCGACAGGTCAAATAGGCCATTATTTCCTCGTTGCTGGTTTCTTAATATCCAACCCTCAATATTATCCACTAGTTTGTATGAAGAAATGGTAATTCATGGTTCTTTTTCTGTTCTTTTCGCATGTTACATTCATGGTCATCCTCTTCACATAAATTATTAGTATTTTTGTTTAAAAAGGTTTACTTTTTGTTATAGATGCTTCAGTCACCGTGAACAGTACATTGATTGTATAATAATGTTTGTAATCGTGTTCTCATTATTTGCCTACTGCTGCTGTGGCTGAGAAAGCGTTTTTTTCAAATGACTTAAGGCCTCAGAACCCAAACATGAAACAAATGCAAGTGCTGCTCTGTACTCCTACACTTACGAGTACATTCTGCGTTTTCTCTCTTCACTGTAACGGAAGGCTAAATTCGGTCGCCCCCTTCAAGGTGTAACCTATTGCTGGATATTCGTTTGTGCTTTTCATATTGTATCGTGAGTGTGTCCAAACATTCCTTTATATTTTACTGTACCGCCCGATGTTTTTATTCAACTTGTGTGATACTTTTAAGATTGACGAAACTGAAAACGCTGTCCAGAGAAAGCTCGCGTTTTTTAAGTAAGTCGCTGATGATAGGCTGGCAGAGAGATACTGAAGATAGCTTGTTTTCATAAGGGTAGTAGACAAACAGAAATATCCAGCTGTACTTACAAAACAAATAAAGTAGCGTTATCAGTGCCATCAATCTCATTTCCTCTCACAGTACCTGCCATCATCCTTACCACCACCATCGCCTTAACACTTTGGTTTCAGTACTTTGTAATTTTACGTATCATCCCCACTTTTCATGTGTTTAACTAGATTTTTTTCCCTTCTCCTGTTCCCCGCACATTTTCTTTTACTCAGCATCACTTGTTGTCTCACATTTTAACTCTTCCGTATCTCTTCATAGCTAATACAAATGCTCTGCCTATCTGTCTGTCTCTGTCTGTCTGTCTGTCTGTCTGTCTGTCTCTCTCTCTCTCTCTCTCTCTCTCTCTCTCTCTCTCTCTCTCTCTCTCTCTCTCATTATCTCCGCATATCGCTTCACCCTCCTTTAATCCTTATCTTTATTGTCCTTTGTTCAGCGTACTTTTGTCCCTTGAAGATTTCTCGTATAAGCACCCTGTTCTCTTACTCATTCGTGAACTGGTGTTTATATCCATCATTACACGTCTCCCACTGTGTTGTCTTGTTTCCTTTAACACACGCAGCAGCTTCTCAGTGAACATGGATGTAATTGAAAGAAGGATAATATTGAGAGGAAGAAGTGATACAGGGATGATTTTCGAGTTCTGTCTCGTGGTCGATTACACCAGTTAAATATGCATTAATGGATATATCTCAGATGTTCGATTGACAGAAACAGGACAAACTATTGAAGTAAGGACAAATTTAGAGTAGAGCAAGCGAAGGGTGAACGGAACAGTATAGATGGAATTATAATTCAACACAAATAAAAGTAGAAACTGAAGGAATACTTTGAGTAGAAAGGCTGGAAGAAGATAATAATATCGACTGGGAGAAACACTTCGAGAAGGGATGGGAGCAACTATCGAACATGAATGACGGTAGGAAATCAAGAGAAAAGGAAGATATGAAGAACAGGTAAAGAAAAAATATTAGCTAAAGTAACAGATGAGTGTACTACCGTAGATAACTGTGCAGCCTAACCCTTTTCGCTGTATTTGATGTACTTGGGTTTTTCAGATGTTAATGCCAGACGAATTTGTTCAGTTCGGAATAATACCAGAAGTCGAAAGCTTTACAAACAGTCACAGGTAATCCATTCTCTGTGCTGTTGGTACAATTAGGACTTGTATTTTTGAACTACCAACAGGAAAATTTGTTTAGTATAAACGAATGAAAACAGTGAAACTGTTGAGGCAGTGACTTAGACTAAGAAATGAACAGGAGAAAGAGCGGAAGGAGAAAAAGAGGAGATCAAAAAGGAAGCTTTGGAGGAGGAGACAGCAAAGAGAGCAGTGCTGGAGGGAAGCCAAGGTGTTGTACAAACGTTTTTCCCCACTGTCCAGATTTTTTTTGTTTCTTCAACTTCAAGGCGCTGGCCAGAGGAGTGGGAGGGGGGAACAAGCTCACAGCAGCAGGCACTGGCAGTGACTGGATTTAGGTATTATCTTTTAACATGTAAACCTAATACTAGTGACTGAGAGCAACAACACGATAGTTTATTTTTACTAGAAGAAATGTAATATAACAGAAGTGTTATTTTGTGTGAATTCCGTTAATGGGTATTTTTCTCGTTGTGAGCCATGCAGTGCTATAGTTTGTCAATCCTCCATCACTTATCATTGATATCAGCAATATATTTGTAGTTCTCTCACCATAAGGCCTAGATTTTTTGGCCTTTTAGAGCTTACATAACTTAGCGTAATAGAAGAAAAATACAACTCTACTGCTCTTCATGTTTCAGTGCACTTTTTACGCGACCAGCATCATATTCTAGTGCAAATTTATTGATGCAACCCAACATTTGAGATGGAGAAATGGCAGTTTTGGGCTAAATCAAAGTAAAGAGGGTACAGTAGCTCTACAACCTGCAGGGATAGCACTCCTGAGAACTGATATTAAAATATACCGATGAATAGGACTTTGATGGTTGACTGCATATAATATTCTCATAGGTTCCAGAAACACCTAACTTCAAGCAGCTATGCAGACCCGGTGGGCACCTTCAGACAATATGTCAGAGTTAAGTCACGGGCGAGAGAAAGTTGGGCGTGTGTGCGTGAGGGACTGTTTGAAGACGCTCCTCGAGTTTTTTGTCTCATGACTGTTGTTTGAAGTTGATGGGCTTATTTTTGTCCTAGTTTAGCGAGTTTGTGGTAAACGTATTTGCCCGTTTTTCGTGCTTCATGCTCAACTGCAGCTTTTACTCTGAATCCGCTGTGCGTTTTTTATATTTTGCTTATTGTTTGCTTTTCTTGGTGTTGTTGCGACGTTGTTGTTTTTGCCTGGAATTCAGTGTCTTAGACTGTTTTGGGGGGCATATGATCCAATGTGCCTTATGGTCCTTTGCTTTGCTGTGTGCTTATTATGTGTGCGCGTGTTAAAGAAGTGAGCTTTCCTGTGTTTTTGTTTTTCCTTTATAGAAAACCACGTCTTTGCTTCCGTCGAGTTTTGGAGTGTGATGTTGATGTGTTTTTCTTATGTGATAATGTGAAAGCGTGGGTTACGGTATATATTTAGAGGTAGGCAAAAAAATACACTAAGGTCGAAATTACATTAATCTGACCCAGAGTTAGTGCACTTACCTGAAGTGAACATACTGGTATAATACTTGACCTGTGTGTGTGTGTGTGTGTGTGTGTGTGTGTGTGTGTGTGTGTGTTTAAATTATTTCAACAGGGAATGTGAGTGTTGTGTGTGTGTGTGTGCTGAAATTATTTCGACAGGGAATTTGAGTGTTATTTCATTTCATTTACACCAAGTCGCTTTTAAACAGCTTCAGAGATCACCCTGTCTGTTGAGAGTGTATCCTCTGAGCTGCACACAACCGAGTGGGGAGTCATAATTAAGTGAACAAAACATCCTACAGATCGGCTTGACAGTCTTTTCTTGTTACTTTTGTAGTTTTATTGATTATATTGATGCGCGTTTATATAAGAGCTCGTGTGTGAAGATAAATGAAACGGCCGTGTGCCTAAAATTTATATTACAAAGGGGAAATGGTGAAATGTGAAGAAGTGTGGCATTCTGTACTCTTGGGAACGGAATGTCTAGTCTTTTTACCGATTCTGATGCTTATAGAAGACGTAAAATTGCCAATGGAAAGTTTCTGAATCACATGGCGAAGACTTGGCGTGTCAGAAATCTTTACGTCTTTGCTAACTGTAGCCTTAACCTCTCCTGTCCAATGGTGAATTCTTTATTTTGCACCTTGTCATCGGCGCTGGTGAAGGAAACCTTTCCGAAATGGCGCCGAAACATTCAGGCAGAGGACCTCCCGGGTGCACAAATGACTCTCACCTCCCCCGCACCTCTGAAAGGAGGATGGTGGGTTGCAGTTTTAGTTTCTTGCTCTGACTGAGTTCACGTCCAGATGAGCCTGGGATTGCTACTACTACTACTACTACTACTACTGCTACTACTACTACTACTACTACTACTACTACTACTGCCACTACTACTACTACTGCTACTACTACGTCTACTACAACCGTACGAGTCCGTTATTACCAGACCTTTATAGTACGAAGGGGTTGGTGAAGGCTGTATCTAACCCCTCCAGCTCAAAAAAGTCTCTCCAAAGGTGTCTGAAAGTAGCAAGAATATAATGAAAAATACGTTATCGAAATGAAAGGGGCTTAGCTACCCCTACCTCAGTGTAGCTGCATCCTTGTCCTAATTATTCTTGTTGGTAAACCTGAGTGAGCTGTGAAGTTTAGAATTAAGATTAATTAATCCAAGTCTGCGAACCTCTGACTTGCCCGACTCACAAACTTGCTACAAGATTATGAAAAATGAGCAAAGTTGGACGTCGCAAAAGTTTTGGTTATGTCCGTGTACATATTAGAATGGTGAGGTTAGAAATTTTATCCCTAATGTTGCAGTACTGGTTAGGAGAGAGATCTGATGGAGAAATCGTTAGAGAGGAAGAATTAACACTAAATTCCAACTAATAAGTGCGATGAAAAGAGAAATCCTGGAGAAAGTGGAGGAAGGCTTTTCTGTAGTTCGGAGAGATACTGAACAAAGTAAAGCTTAAAGTATGAAATATACCGGTGTATATACTCCAGTATGAAAAGTTTAATGAGTAATTAAGGCGCTCCAATCAGATTGTGCCGAGGCAGGTTTATATCCAAGGGATGGCTCACGTAATGCCACTCATGGCCAAGCGAGGTTGGTCATTGCTCTCCTTAAATGTCAGGACCAACTTGCCTAGCCCCGGGCCCCAACGCTCATTATGTGACCAAAAGGATTTAATTGTGGATAGAATATTTGAAACCCTTGAGAGCAAACTTTTCCACATCAACATTTACTCATGTATACATGCGCAGACAAGCAAAAACAAACTTCCAAAGCTTAGAGAAACAAACACATATACAGAGAGGGCGAATGATCAGTCCAAATAGATTTTCCTTCCCTTCTTTCCAATAATATGTGTCAGCCAAACACGGTACAGAAACAGAGGTAACTGTGACTGGAAGAAGATGGATGTGAAGATGAATGAATGGAGAAAGAAATGTGAAACACTGATAAACTGGACATGGACGAAATCAGATGAAACATATGAGAAAATAAATATAACAAAAGCACAAAAGAAGAAATTAAACTTCCGTGACATGGCAGGGGCAATTAAAAGAAAATATAGAGCTAACTGAGAGGAACGTCAAGCTTAAGATAGAAAATAAAATATGGTAACAGTGTAAATGCTTAGATTAAGTATATGAAAAGTTGAGCAAATGATAAAGATGACGCTGGGGAAAACATTAAAGTGAAGGAAGAATGAAGTGGGATAGTGGATGCAGAAGGGAAAACGAAAGACTTTGATATATATATTATTTTTGATACGGCTGAGTGCAGGGAAGGGGTGCCCTCGAGTGGTGACTGATATTGCTGGGTGGCTCCGCTGCGTGGGTACGCAAACGGCCTCACCTCCCTCTCTATCTTCTGAAAAAGGAGTGGTGGACTGCAGGAAGAGGTCAGCCTCAGCCTGCAGTCTACTGGGTTCACGTGTAGATACACCTGGGATTACAGCTATACTGCTAGTGCTGATTAGGAGTGTACTAACTAGGAAACAAATGAGGGGACAGAGACCTTGAGAAGATGTACACTTACCTGAAGTGAGTGGTTGAGTGTATTAGAGTGACAGGAAAGTGCTCGGTATCGATGTATTCCTTGTGCTGCATGATGTGCGTTTCTGTTGTGTATGCATGATATCTATTATAAGCGCTTATTTGTGCATGTAGGGGTATATCAGTTGTTTGTGTAGGTGTATTTATAAAGTGCCCACGTTTTCATTTGTCGGACATGAAATAAAGTTATGTTTTTAATAAAGACATATACAACCTCCTGTTTGCTTGTTGAAAAAGTGAATGAAAATTATTTAGAATGTCGATTTCAGTTGGACAATAAATGTAAGAAAAAGAAATACAAGCTCTCAAAGATATGGGCTAAAAAAAATTTCCTTCTGAAAGGATACATTCAGCCGCAGCGAGTCATTGTGATGTTGTTTTAATGACGTGGTATTATGATGCCGTTGATATACGTTAAGTGATTGATTGATGTGTACGTATGACAGTGTTGTTATGCCGGCCTAGTGATGGTTGTGTTGTGCAGAGATGATATGGCACAACCGACACATCACCCACGCATTCTGATACTTAAATGTTTCCTTCGTTAGTGGCATTTTAAAACCATTATTATATTTCGCAATAAGATTCCGTCACCCTGAATCATTGCCGGTACAAAAACACAGTAATATTGTATATTTCAAGCAAGTGTTCCAAACTTTAATATATATAGGAACAAATATTATGATAATTATTATCTCTCTCTCTCTCTCTCTCTCTCTCTCTCTCTCTCTCTCTCTCTCATACAGGACACTGATTTACCTGATCCACACCTTGCTTAAGGGTGATAATGATCGCTAGGTCACAATTATTGTGACCCAGCTATCATTTCCGTGTAGATCCACCAGCTTGTTATTTGTGAAGTCAATTTTTGGACTGTTATGAGTATATTCTACAAGCTCCACGTATCGATACTCACTTATGGGTTCCCTATTCATCCTCCTCCTTTATGTAGATCAGTGTCTCGTCGTCATTAATTTTTGGCAACTCTTATAACCAATATTTTCTCCTCCACAACTTACCTTGTTCTTCTTAATGACTCTCCTTGTACTTCCAGCCTTCCCTTCTTCTCCCCTTCTCCATTCCTTGTTCTACCTGTTTTGTTTCCATGTCTTTCACGTAATAGATTATATCCTTTTCAAGCATGCAATCTGATGGCTCTTTTTTTTTTTATTTCTGCTACCGCTAGACGATGTTTTTTAGCTTAAGGGACTATCCCTAGTAGTGTAGGGGTTAATGGAGGCCATATCTAACCCCTCCAGATCTTTAAGTCTCTCCTAAGATGAATAATGACTGAATAGAAAGCAAGAATGGAACAAACAGTACGTCCTCGAGCGGAAGGGGTAAACTTTCCCTGGTTTCTGACAGTTTTACTTGCATAACGCTTTAAGCTGGACAGACTGAATTACCATTATTTACTCCACTGGAAGCGTGGCCCATTGGATTGGGCAAATTTGGACTGTCTGGACATTGCTACTCCTCACCCTGCCCTAAGGTGGGAAAGGAGGTCCAGATGATGATGATGATGATGATGATACTCCACTGTCTGTGCAGACCTTCGACAGTAACACACACACACAGATTGTCACTTTTTTTTTTTTTTTAATGGTCATCGCCAGACATACGCTGTGAAATTTTGGAAACAAGTTGTCCATAGCAGGTTTCAGCTATACAGTATAGTGCGTGCACTATATTGACAGATTGTTATAATATTACAAACTTTCATGTTTCCATGTGTATTCTTAACTGCTTTTCATCCGTATTACATTATCTACCGTCTTTCATTCTCCTTTCATTGGTCTACTTTTCGTAGTATTATTCTCCCGCTGTTTCTCCATTAAGAACAGTGATTAGTATGAAAAGGAAAACTGTACAATAGTAAAGGAGAAGTAATTAAGTAATAAAGGGTAAGATCAGTAAAAGTGGAAGACTTTTAAATGAAAGAAACTTAGATTCAGTTTCGTGGGAAAAATATAGCCAAATAAACCTTGAAATGCTTTTGCTTTACAAGGATACTGAATTTTTTATGGATGCAGTATGACCGCATCCCAGCAGCCAAGATCTGGGATAAGTCCTTGCTTTACGGTGCTTTGGTATGATGGGAAAATAAGTGCAAAGCAGTGATTGAAGTTTTCATCAAGGGTTGGCCGTCAGTTATCTTAGTTAATCACGTTTTTCTTAACAACATTTTGCGCTTATATTTTCTCAACTACCTCAACCTACTGTTAGCCTTTTACTCCCCTTATCTTGCGTCCACACACACACATCAGCTGCACGCCAACATCCCGTAACCTCAGATAAAAGTGTAATGCTATGGGGCTGTAACTGCCGGGTTTACGAGGCACCGTGGCTTGTCGTGTCCCTCAGCTTAAGGCACGGTTGGGGGATGGGTGATAGACGAGCTATTTCACGGCTGGAACAGGATGGATTATACTTTTACGATAAACGGGACAGCATTAGGCGTCTGATTAATCCTTCCATTCATTATGACTTTTTTTTTTTTCATTTTGTTCGTGCCTTGAACAGATTATTTTATTTCAGTTCGGGGAAGACGTCGTGTAGTGAAAAGTGCACATTTAAACTCTAGTTTGAAGTACTCAGCTGAATAAAAACATGTGTAAGTAGCAAGAATAAAATGGAAATACTTCATCGGACTACAAGTTTAATAGAGTAGGAAAACGGAATCGGGTGAAATTTGCTAGTACACGATGGGAAATTAAAGTCCTGTGATGTGTGAGTTTCGTTCGTTCATTTATAAAGGCCCCAAAATGTTTGCATGCGTCGGCCTTGGTCACCGGATGACAGCTTTCCACGCTGCTCAGTTTCTAGGAGCCTCTTTATTCAGTCCATTTCTGTGAGGTCATACTCTATGACCTCGTCCCAGACCTTTTACGGTCTGTGTCTCGCAACTCTACCTTCAGCGTTTGCACCTCTCGAAGGGTATGCCTAGGATATCCTTAGGGTAGGAAAAAAGAGAAACCGACATAAAGCTGAGAAATATATAAGTAAGAAGTATAATTACGGATAGCATATAAAGACCTACAAAAGCAAAACCCTTCACCCCTCGATCTTCCTTAACTGGAAGAACCGTCAAGACCGTCCTGCCATTTACCACTGACTTATCCCACACAGCCACACAATCATCCCAGTATTCTTGTCACTAAGGGACTCCCCAGCATCTCTTCCAAACCAGTTTGTTTCCATATATAGCATGTTCATAGCGTGATGTTTATGTAGTCCGTATCGGTATTAAAATTGTGTAAATATTATGAGTGAATGCTGAGGTGTAATCAAGATTAATCGCAAAGAAAAGGTACTAAAAAGACCCTTAGGCTGACGAGAATAAGAGTTGCGACCTGACACGAACAACGCTTAAGATGGATAAACTGGCGGGCTAAGCAGAGACCGTCGCATCATTTACCGAGGCAATGTCTGGGAAATTGGTTCACCTCAGTCTTGCGCTCATCTGGAACTGATGCGTTTATACAGTTGAGGAAGAAATCTGAGAAGAAAATCAGGCTACTGAAAGTGGTCATAATATTAGTCTAATTTGTGCTGAACGCTGAATGTAAACCGTTTCATTTTTACTATTTAAGGAAGAAGAGTAGGAACTTAGAGAACAAAAGATTTGTTTTCGCCCATTACTCTTTACTATACAGCATTTTTACCATTCCAGAAAGTAAATATCGTGATGCACCTCAGCGCTTTATGCGATGTCTCCATCTTTGCTTCATCTCTAGTTTAGATTACTTGACACTGTAAATCACACCGCAGAAAGTAGGCTATTATCTACTGGAGTCACCCTTGTCTCTCAATATCTTCAGCGCCTTTCTCCTCGTAATCTATTGGCATCAGTCAGTTCTGTCACTCTCATCATCACCCATCTCCTCTCTCATATTTTCACCTTCCTTTCCTATTTTCAACAACATCCTTCTCCCTCTCCTTCACATCATCATCCTGCTCTGGCACTCCCATTATTCTCTCTCTCTCTCTCTCTCTCTCTCTCTCTCTCTCTCTCTCTCTCTCTCTCTCAGTGTTTCTGACAGAGAGAGAGAGAGAGAGAGAGAAAGCTTCGGAAACATAAAAAAGAAGTCAGAAATAATAATAGGAAATTTAAAAGGAACAGTCTTGTAATAAGAAAGAAAATAATGCGTGGATTGAGGAAGAGTACAGAATGATCGACGAGTTAGTGAAAGCAGAATGGAAGGAAGCCAGGAGTTTCTCGCAGATCAATCCTAACTTATCTACTTCATTCCTAGGATGTCGTTTTCATTTTGTTAATGAAGGTCAGACTCATTTAGCTTTGAGGATCACCTAAGTACTGGAGGAGTTAATGAGGTTTGTGTATGATACTTTTATCTTGAAGAGAGAGAGAGAGAGAGAGAGAGGGAAGCTTTAAGACTCTCTCACAGGATCAGACCAACTTTTAATAAATCTCCTGAGGCTAAGACAATAAATTTCACACTCGACTTAACCAGTGACGCAACTCGAGTCTCGCCTTTTCTTCCTCTTTATTGAAAAATTTGACTTACAGATTTTATGAGGACGAAACGATACAGGGATTTATTTATTCATCCTGATTCTCTCTCTCTCTCTCTCTCTCTCTCTCTCTCTCTCTCTCGGTTGTTTCCGGTCATCGCATTAGTAATTTATTCCAGCCACCAGCGAAATCTTCCGCTCTGTGCTTTTCTCTACTAATGAGCTCATTTTTCAGCAGTTTTTTATTGATATTTTTTTTTTCTTTCTCAGAATTAGAGAGGCTGATATTCTCGTGATATTTGTGTGTGTGTGTGTGTGTGAAAAATGAGGACACATTAGCGGGAATAGGTCCCTCTTCCGTAGTCTCCTTACAAAGCTCCTTCCAGCGTCAGATAAATAATGGGTAATGGATGGGTAGAATGGCCCTGAAAGCCCCATTACTGATATTACTTGCCTTCCCCTTCACACCCATCCCATCCCACTTATGAATTTCCTCCTTCCTCTATCATTTCTAATATTTTCTACTTATCCTTGAACCCTACTCTTTGCCTAAGTTTTGTGCTGTTATTTTTGGCTGTTTTTAGTTTTTAGTGAAATACGCAGTGCTATTATACGTATTGCTGTTACTTGTTTTCGTTTTCTTTACCTTTCGAAAATCATAGAGTTATTTCAGTACTATCTGGTTCATTGTAAAAGAAAATATAAAAAAAAAAATATCTACTTAACAGAAATATAACAACATAAAGTAACGCTGTACACGGACCAACACGTACCTCCTGTCAACTCCTTCCGTTACACACTTACATCCCCTTCATTTCCTTTACCGGTACTGTACTCTCTTCCCAAGTCTCCAGGCTCTCTGCTCTGTAATCGTAACCCAAACAAACCCAATTCTTGTTCCTTTACTTATGCCAGTCACTGCATTCGCGCATAACATTCTCACTTGGGCTTCTTTATTTCCCACTGCATATTTCCTTATTTTCCAGTAGCGCTGCTGGGTTGAAAATTTTCTTGGCTTCATAAAGGCAGTCACACTAACTTTCCTCCCATAGTCCAGTATTTATGTTCATACAGTACCTCTCACCTCTCGTCGCCAACTAATCTGATCCCCGAAGTACGATTCTCTCTCTCTGTCTCTGTCTGTCTGTCTGTCTGTCTGTCTCTGTCTCTCTCTCTCTCTCTCTCTCTCTCTCTCTCTCTCTCTTTCTCAGCCAGTT
Source organism: Coenobita brevimanus (assembly GCF_032717465.1). Classification (NCBI taxonomy): domain Eukaryota; kingdom Metazoa; phylum Arthropoda; class Malacostraca; order Decapoda; family Coenobitidae; genus Coenobita; species Coenobita brevimanus. The sequence goes on from NC_136966.1 coordinate 51,628,254, forward strand.
CCTTATATGATCATTTATCCTCCATCCCAACTTTCTCACGTAAAAGCACTTCACTTCTCACTCTCCATCACGGCATCGTCTACTTTCCCCTTCAGCTCCTCCCCTCCAGTCATTATCTTACGTTAATCCCCGTTGATGGAAGACCCATTTTTTCACTGAGGTTAATCAGTACTTTTCTCCAGCGCTTCATCCTTGTTCACTGAATCCCATAAAGACTTTGAGGCCATTGTTCTTTTTTTCCTTCTTCTTTCCTTCACCCATTTTCTTCCTGTCGCTCTTTTTGTTTTGTTACCTCCGCCAACTAAGATGGAGGAGGTTCTGTATTCACCTTTGTTTGTTGCTTGCCGGAATCAAAAGAATCGGCAAGCATGTTGGTCAGTTCCGTATGCCTGTTTGTCTGTCTTTCTGTCAGTTTGTTTGTCTGCTCTCTACAGGTCACAATTTTGCGCCAGTGGTTCTGAAAAAAAAAATAAAAAAAATCAGAAGGTAAATATCCATAAACACTGGAAGCCTATTGTTTTTTTTCATCAAAATCGGTCAGAGGCCCTGGGCTGGGAGGAGGGTTGAAACTCCTCAAAGGCCGTGGGTCTGGGAATCGTCGGGACCCAGTGGGAGCCGCGCCCAGGCACCATTTTTTTCAGATTTCGAATAAGGATATTTATATATATTTTTTTTTACCAAATCGAAGAGAACCGTCTGGGTCACCTGGCAGTGCAATTTTCAGCTTCCCAAACCCATCAAGTGCTTCACAATGAAGCGCGAAAAACTTCGCCAAATGAGTACCTACACGCCGATGAAAATTAAGCAGACACAATCGGATCCATCCGGCAAGTGGTTTACTGCCCACACGCCGGTGAAAACTAAGCAGACAGTCGGACCCATCCAGCATGGGGAAAGAGGGGCGGGGAAGAAGGGGTGCGGGAGAGGGAGGAAGAGAGGAGAAGAGGGGAGGAAGAAGGGGGAGGGGAGAAGAGGGGGGGAAGAAGAAGGAGGGGAGGGGGAAGAAGGGGGGAAGAGGGGGGGATTCGTTCGGCAAGCGCTCTGCCCGTAGTTTCATCTGTCTGTCTGTTTGTTTTCCAGACGATATCTCCAAAAGTTCTCAATGGGCCTAGAAAGAAATGATTAAATTTGGGGGCTGATTCGGATCCGGGTCCTATCTCCACGGATCCCGATCCGGATCCTTTGTAATGGGAATGGCATTGGAGGAGGTATACTCTTGAGAGCTTTCTAGTTTACATTGCCACAGGTTCTCACTACCTCGCTACCTTCCATCTTCTCTTTCTTCCCATATTTCCCTTCTTTCCTGATTCCTTCTTCGCTGTTTTAGCGTTTCTTCTCCCTATTAATGCCATGACTTTAGTTTCTTCTATCTTCTATGCACTCTTACCTTTCCTGTACCTCTGCATAAGTCGTGTCGTCCATCTTCTCGTTCTTCCACTTTCTCCTTTCCTCCTTCCTCTCCAAAACCCTTATCTGTTGTTTTAGTGTTTCTCTTCCCCGCTAATGCTTTGTCTCTAGCTCCTTTGAAATTATTTTACTCAGATTAAGAGAGACGTTTCGATCTGGAGGAGTTGCATACAGCCTTCATTAGCGCCTTCACTACTAAATGTCTTCCTTAAGTTGAATAAAATAGTCTGGTGAGAGCAAGAACACAAATAGAAAAGGACATCTGATTGAAAGGGTTAATTGGGCATATATTGGTGCATGTATGCTCGGTTATGCAGATCTGATTAATGCTTGGAAGAACACCCGATTTCGATGACCATTTCTGGTTCAGGTCATTTCTCATCGTCACCCACATTATGTCTGGCAGTTAAAAGCGCCATAACCAAAATGCGGACCGATAAAGCGGGCTATTTTTCCAATTATTATCACGAGCTTACATGGTCACATGAAAAATGTTGAGTCATAATTATGTCCAATTAAGGCATTAGTGGCTGGAGGCCCTCATTCCCCCACTTTCCCTTCCCACCACCGCCCTCTCTCACCCCTCCATCATTACTTCATCACCTCCCTCTCCTCTCAGTCACACCCCCACTCTCCTTCACCTCACTGTCATTCCTCCCTCCCTTTCCTTTCTCTTCAGTTATCCCTGGCCTTCCCCAACCACCATCCCTTCGTCCCCACCTCCACTAGCACTAGTGTTTCTCGCTGCTTTTGATGTCTTAGTCAGGTAGGGTTCATTAGGCCAGGTGTGTGTTCAATTACCTGCTTCACTTGCGCTTACTGTACTGTAATTGATATCACAGATGACGGACCGTGAGCTGACAGGTGAACGCAGGATGTGGGAGGTGAGGGAGTGTGGTGAGAGGGAGAGGCAATGTGGGAAATGAAGGATTGATCTTTGGGCAGAGGGAGTAAGATCAGAGACAAGGTGTGTGAATGCTGCATAATTTTGATACCTTTTATTAATGATTCGGTATTTCCCGTCACATTTAAGTACGGTTTCGCAGTATTAGGTCCTTTAGTTAGATGGCGTATTTACTTTTTTTTTCTCTTGCTATACCTAGACGATTTAATTAAGCTTAGGATAGACTTCAGACTTGAAGGGTTAGATGTAGCCTACATTAATCCCTTCTATACCAGATGGTTCTCCTTTACTGAAAAAAAAAAAAAAATGTTTGGTAGCAGCTAAAATATAATATGAAATAAGCCACTGGATGTAAGGAATTAATTACCTCCCTCCATGTTGACTGTTCATTGCCACAACTTTACTGCAAAGTGAATATTTTATTCATTTATTGTGCTTTGTGCAGGGGAAGGACTGACTTATGCTTATTGAGACTGAACACAGGTGAAGATGAAGCGTTAAAAAGTATTAAGATTTTACTAGTTATGAGAAAAAATTGTGTTATCTGTTTCCATCAGACACAAAGGCGTAAATCTAAGGTAAATGTTTTTTTGTTCACCTGTCCACTCACGGAGATTGAAAACAGGCGTCAAGGCGGCTGGTATTGTGTTGGTCAGCAGAGAATAATATCATACTGCTTTCAGAGTAGGATACTAGTCTTTGTGAAATTTATATCGTCAGTGGCCTACAGTTAGTATTATTTCCACCTCTCAGCTCCATTCATAATTTACAATGACAAAGATTCCCTTTATGAAGCAAAAACATTTCTACGATAGGAGAATTGTCTCCTAAAATGCGAATGGCTTACTGTCCGACACTGTTTTAAGAAATGTTGTGAACGGTGGCACTACTCTTGAGTGTAGATCCCTTGATGAAACTTGTGATGTGCTTGGTAGTATTATTTTCCCAAATAGTTACTTAGTTGTGCAGCTTGTGGTAAAATCCCAGCAATAACAATAACATGAACAACTAAAAATGTTCTTCCCTTTTCTTACCACCCCATTTCGCCCTTTCCTCAGACACTCTAAACCCTCCCTCATCCCTCGTTCCCTTCTCCCCACCCATTCTCTTCCTCCCAGGCCTGATCACACTAAAAGCCACACCAGGTTCACTTAAATCAAATACTGGGGAAGAGAAAGAGAAGCTCTTGGAAGCAATGAATGATGAGCGTAAGATGAAAATGAAAGGGCTTTAGATAGTCCACCTTTACTTGGCAGAGAACTTCCTTCCTTGACATCTTACTTCCTGTAGTTCAGTGGCAGAATAAGACAGTATTATACATGAGTGAGTCTGAGGGTGCGAGGCGGCGTGGAAGACGAAAACAAAAGTGAATAGAAACTGTAAGTGTAAAAGGCAAAATAAATTGCTAAGAAGTGAACATTATTAAATATCTCACACTAACGATAATACTGCTCACTGTGCTCCTCACTTGTTAAAAGACCCATTAAATTGGTAGGCGGTGGACGAAAAGTGATACCAGAATTTCGACGTGTTCTGATTCATTAAGCAATGGAAATAAATGGCTTTCCTTGAAGAGTAATTAAAATTGGCTTTAATTTTAATATCTATGAAAGTGAACATCGGGGACCTCTCCTATTAGTTCCACTTATTTGATACTGAGCTTGACCAAGTGGCCTCTCCCTTCAGCTGTTGTAGTTAATTCCTTCTCTTTATTCTTTAAGTACTCTTTTTCTTACTTTTCAGGCTCTTGTGAGTAACTTTCAGTAATATCCTCCAGTGTTGCCTGTAGTACAATATCTTTTTATTTAATCATCTCTAATCTAACCCACCATCAAATTCACCTTCCTACATTATGTTCTTATACACTACAAAGTTCACACACACACACACACACACACACACACACACACACACACACACACACACACACACACACACACACACACACACACACACACACACACCTGTACAAAGCCACACTCGAAATAACGTAATCAACCATTCCGCAGTGCCAGCAACTCCAAGGCCTCTGGGGGCAGTGTAGCAGCGGCCCCACAAACACATTTACACAAACACCTCGTCGAGTTTCTTTACGCCGTTGCAGCGAGAAAAGACGAGAACAGTTTTGCTCGCGATATTTGTTTCTTTTGTACGAATGTGAAGGTAACGTTTTCCTTTCTTATGCTCGCTTCCACTTGTGGGCGAAAGTGTTTTTTTCGTGTTTTAGTATATTGATGTACGGTATGGATTGTGCCAGTATAGTAAGCTGGTGTCCGTTTGGATCTATTAATATCTGTGTGTTTTGAGATAAATAGATAGATAGATAGACAAATAGATAGACAGACAGGAACAGATAGATAAATAGGTAGATAGGTAGGTAGGGAGAAAGCGAGAGAGAGAGAGACAGACAGACAGAGACAGAGATAGAGACAGAGAGACAGACAGAGAGAAGCGTACATATGAAAAAGACCGTGCTAATTATTTCACAGCAGCTGTCACTATACAAAATTACTTATCACAGGAAAGACGGCAGGTAGTTGAGGAGTGGAAAGCCAACTCCACAGACCCTTTGCTTCCACAGGTCTGTTCTTGGGGGAGTAAAATCGTCCTTAATACCTTCAGTCCCATGACGTATTTTTCCTTTTATTTTTCCTTCCTCCAGGAAATTCTGTTCAGTTTGGGTCTTAGGAGAAGCTTTGTGAAGTGGAGGGGTGTGACATAGATTTTATTAATGCAACGAATTTGAACCCTCTTACTTTCGATATTCAAGAAGAGTATTATTCCTATTCAGAATAGATGGCATTATTTGCAAAGAGAAACCTTGTGCATTCATAGTTTTAATATTAATACTAATCCTAATAATAACCCATACACTGCGATGTTCTTATTTAGATATGTTATTCTTAATAATAACAGACTGTTTTATACGTCAAAGAGAGACACTACCCTTCCAAATTCGATGGGTCAACCGCTTGGGTCCGATGATGCCTTTCTCAGCCTGTTCTCTTTGTTTTCAGCGTCTTCTTTTATTCGGCATACGGGAGATTTTAGGTGGGCTTAAGAAGGTAGATATCCTTCAGTAACTACGGAATTATGGGAAACCTTTCCTAAGTTAATATTTTCTGAAGTTCTCAAAATATAATAAAGGAACCAATGTATTTGCTCGAGTTGAGAAACTCTTAAGGAGTTGACATTACATTTTGGCCAGAGCCTCTTGCAGTTAGTCTCAGGGAACAGCATTGTGTCAGTCTTTAGCCCTTACTCACGACCCTTATAAATCCTGGGGTTTAGCTGAGCATTACATTCTCTCTCTCTCTCTCTCTCTCTCTTTCGTGCCCTATCTTCATCTCGCGTACTCTTTCTGCCACTTTTGTACTTTGTCTGCCTATCTCTTACTCTGTCTGCCAATTTCATACTCACTTTATACCTCTTACGTAAAGGGAGAAAAGACAGAGTATGGGGGGGGGAGGAACAGTAGAGAACATAACAATTGTGTGGTAGTCGTTGTTGTTACTGTTATGGCTCCGTTAACGTCCAGGGTGACTGTGATGGTTGGCAGGTGAATATCGGGAAGGTGTGGGCCGATACAGACATAACGGCAGTTGTGGTCAATTATATACTGGGTACAGGTCAGGGACGACAAGAGTGGCTTCAGTCCAACAAATAACCCTGAATGTGTGTGAAAGACCGATGCAAAAATTTGGTCAAGGGTAGTAAGGCCTAGCAGGGGTGACCACCTATAGGAGGATATAGATGAATTAGGGAGATATATGCAATATATATTAGCTGTTTAATGAGTACCAAATAATATAGCCTTTAGGCACACAAACTGTGATGAGATGTGTGATATCAAACTGTTCCATGTGTGCACTGCTGGATGTACTAATGCTTATTCTCCATAATCCTCATTTTCTGAGCGATATAGAGAGTAGTAACGTTTTTAGATAGTGGACTCTGGGTATAAACTAGTCAGCTCATTCCATGAAGCCTTGCAGACCCTGTTTGGTTGGTATAGTACACTAACAAATCGAGCTACTACACCACAGAGATACACCTTGCCCACTTCATTTCATGAGACTGAGGAAGCACAGGCAGCGGTAAGGGTATTTTGATGGAATATCTGCAAGCTTATGCGAAACTACAGAAGCTAACAACATCAACAATTTAATCCAGTAATATCTCTCCTAGATTCACTTACGTTCGAACTGGTGTTACCAGAATCACCAGATCAGTTCACTGGCCGCTCGAACTTATGTGGGAGATAAATGATAAGTTAGTGAAACTGACATAAACACCTTCTTTAAGCTAAAGCATTGTCACTAATAACTCAATTCCATTTTAAGCACAGTCGTGCAATATTAATGAACTTTTCAGTACCGTAGTGTAGTCGGAAGTGACAGTCGAATGATCAGATGCTTCAGTTTAAGCAGATCCACATATTTTATGACCTCTTTCATTACCATAAACAGCTACTGCAAAACATATTTTTCATGCTGTTAACTGGATATTGTCTCACTGGTCACCTAACAATACAAAATACTGATTAAGAAGTTTATGTTACCAAATAGTCATATATATTGTCAAAGATACATCCAGGGAAAGATGACAGGTGAAGCGGATGCAGCAGATAATGTTGTCATTCTTGCTAACTGTGAGTGGCACCTTTACTGACAAAGATATGTATTGATTTGTGAGTGGCGATGTTAGAAAGTGAATGTAAGTAAGAGTAAAGTAACCAACATTTATTGGTCTAGAGGAAACATATGCTAGAGCTGATCGACAGAAACTTTAGAAGATTCTGGGAATTCGTGCGTGGAGAGTAGGTTGCTCATAATGTATTTATATGGTGTATTTGTTGGAGCAGAGGCAGCTGTGAGAGTGGAGTGTGTGTGTGTGTGTGTGTGTGTGTGTGTGTGTGTGTGTGTGTGTGTGTTCTATATGTGTGCCTCTCACGTCTTTCTTACTCTTCCCATCTATCTTACGAGTGTTTCCGTTCTTTTTTTTGGGTATCATGAAAATGTTAGGATGCTTTCAAGCATGCACTAGACTAAATCATGTTGTCAAGCTACAGTACCACGTAAATAATGAATCACTTTTAAATGATGTTACTTTGCCATTATTTCCCCAGCTTAAGATCAGAACCACGTCAGCTCCCTCCTCCCATGCTCTGCCTCCCTCTCACACTTGTATTAATGTTGGTGTAACAGGAAAAGTCGTGAAAGATATATATGCTTGTTTTCGCTGGTGGCAATTTATGTGCTGTTTCAAGTTGTAATCGGATTTTGACCGTGTGTGTGTGTGTGTGTGTGTGTGTGTGTGTGTGTGTGTGTGTGAAGCTTGGTGTCTTTTCCATGCGAGTTTGTACTACGACATTTATGAATACATTTATACTACCACACCACTGCCTATCTACCACCATTGCTTCACTACTACCATCACTGCCACATTACTGCCTCACTACCACCATCATTACTACCATAAAACCACCTTCTCTACCACCCTCACTGCAGCCAAACCATCATCCCACTACCACTTCACTACAACACCACTACCTCGCTACCACCGTTACTACCCGACCATTGCAATACTACCACCATCAGTACCACAACAACGTGTCACTCTGTACCAAGCCACCACACCAGTACCTCTCCCACATATACAGAGGCCCCACAGTTACACACCAGTCCTGTTACCTCGCTGTTGCCACTGAACCATTCCAAGTAATCCCTTACTCCTATAGCTTCCTGACAATCCTCTCTTCCCTACTCACACCACAGTAATATTGACTTACTGGATACTGCTTATTACAATGTCACTACCTATTGACAGCAACATTCCGTACTGTTTTATCTGTTTTAGCACCACACATGACCAATGCTCCTCTAAACGCATGTACATGTGCCTGTGCATCTGTCTACAGTACTTGTCTATCTGTCTGTCTCTGTCTGTCTGTCTTTTGATCAGTTTGAGAATTATTTTTTCCAACTTATTTGTTAGTCTACACCTAATACCGAGGTGAAGACTATTGTTTTTGCTGGTATTATTATTATTCCAGTCTCAGAGTCTCGTGACGATTCCAGGAGAACCGCGAGGAATCCGAAAGGCCCAGGTTATGTGTCCTGGCATGAGCATTTGCTGATAAAAAAAAAAAAATTCAAAATCCTTTATGCGTAGTGGAAGGGCATGTCAGAAAGTGTCATATCGGTATTATGTTGTGAACGAGATAAGTTGGTCGTATCTACTGGGGATTTCAATGGGACTTGCTCAAGGAATCTGAATTGCCCAGGCTATATTTCCTGGTATGGGCCATTGCTGGTAGGAAAAAAAAAAGCCGAATCTCCCCAGTGGGGTCAAGGTCACTGTAAGAAACAGTAGGTGGAGACTGGTGACTGTTCGCAGGACAGTTATAAAGTTCTAGTTTGTGTTTGTTCGGGCTTATGCATGTGTTTGTTTTGTGTGTGTGTTTGTTTAAGTGTGCGTTCGAGTCTGTGTGTGTGTGTGTGTGTATAAGCGTGAAATTACACCAAAAATCAGCAAATTAATATTTTCTTCACATCGGATGATGCTCAATCGTGTTTGCATGATGAAACAAATTAAAAGAGCGTAAAAATTCTCTTACGCGAGGATTTTCAAGGCTAGTATTAGATCCAGAGCTCAGATGTACCCATAATTACGGCCACGTTAATGTCGCCATCACTTCACTGCTGGACTGAAAGGAATTATTACGGTGAGCGACAATTACTCGCAGATTTTCAGCCATGTTACTGGGATAAAAGGGACGTTTGCCGTGATGGAACTTAAATTTTTTCCAAATGAAGATGAAATTAACAGCGCCGGGAAAAAGTTCAGTCAATATGGCAAACGGAGTTCATCATCCGTTTATAAAAGATTACATTAACCTTCAGAGTTTTCACCGTCTTACTGCATAGTATATAGAATGATGACGTTCTATTTACTCAGAAACCACGTATGCAATCCTGTGTATGAAATAGGTAAGTCATTATAATATACTGATTATCTCCTTAGAAGGCAGACATTCAACACTTCTTGCTATCAGAGGTAGATTATTATATGCACGTCTGCTATTTATCCTGTTCTGTAATATAACTGTTCTGTCAAAATTACAGTGCGTCCATGTATATACAGTACACTTATACATTATGAACACAGAATAAAAGTAACCCTCACAACTATATTTATGCATGGAGTCGACGAGGGGAAAAAGTCCCCGAGAGGAGTGACGAGGGGAAAATGGAAAGAGTGGTGGAGAGAAAAGTGAGGATAAATCAGCAAGAAAAGTGCGTGAAAACTCCTACAGAGATATAAGATGGATGGATGACAAGATTTATGAGTCCCAAGAATAATGATAATTACGCCTCTCCCTGTATCCTCCTTCCCTTGGTGTCCCAGGCCTGTAATATCATCGGCTTAGGAATCCTCCTAGAAATTCTTCCTGTGTGATTTATTCTTCACACCGCACCTTGGTATTTTTGTATTTCATTTATTCAGGGACTTGAATGGTGAGTGAATAAGGAATCTGGCCAGTTCCACTGGGCACACTTTAGTTTTCCCACTGTCAGATTATTTCTTATTTTCCGGATTCTTTTTCACCCCACGATAATGATGATGATGATGGTTGATAATGGTGATGATGAATATATTTTTGCATTATGGCCATGATATAATAAATTAGCATAAAAAATAGATTGATAAGGAAACGAGGACAGAAAACCTCAAAGCCCACAAGAATACAACCCTCTGCTTCACTCCACTCCTCTTCTGTGGGATCTTCCACTTCACTATATCCTCTCCTACTCTTTCGAACGCATCCAGTTAAAGTGCATCTTCAGTATAAGCTTTCCCTTCTCTAGTTATGGGTTTTGTCCCGGGAAAGGAAAAAAAAATGTTTGAGAGGCATAATAAGATCGATTCAAGAGGGGAAAATTCACCGACAGTCCTCTACCAGCTTTGTGTCCTGCCCTCCATGTTTATTATTTTCCCCAAATGATAGAGAGTATCTTTTCTTCTGATACTCTTCTGTTGTTCATATCGCTATCACATAAGTAGTAGTTCATTGACCATTTACCATTGCCACAGCCGGCAGAGAAGTGTCGACAAACTTTTACTCATGGCCGTACCTTACTGTTGTCTTGTTATATATAAAGTTACCTTATTCTATACTGAGACGCCTTTTTATTAAATACAGATACTTCAAGAAATATCTCTCTGGCTGAAGAGAGTAAAAGCTTCTTTGATTAGCTTCTTCCCTGCGACAACAGTGAGGCACAGAGCTGACCGCGATTTCGAACAGTGTTGAAATTTAATTCACTGAATCATTCTCCATGACTAAATATATAAAGTATCAGGTCAGGTAACGAGTATAATAAAGCCAACACTGTAAGGCTGTTGTGGACTCATATTCACCGAAATAAAATAGTCTGACGTTAATTGAAATAGAATGCTAGTGATTCCACCATGTAAGGGTTAAAGTTGAATGCATTAACATTTTCAGTGTCCTATGCTCACACGCAGATGCATAAAATCGTCTGGGTTCATCTTGACTAAAGTTATAACGATGGCTCGACCATGAGAGGATTAATGTGTGTGCTAAATAAGAAACGTGATAATCTGATTACAGTGATTACGCAAGGATAATCAGAATACACAGAATATAAGTGATGAAAACCAATATTGTCTGCATCAAAGGACTCAGTCTATTTGTACCCCAATTACCAAAGTACTGAACCAGTTAATTAAAGACCGGCACGGAAGTTATTACCTTTTACATCAGAGGAGCTTTCCAGGTCAGTGAGAATGGAGGGTCGGGGTACGGAAATGGAGGGTGAGGGAGGGAGGGGGATGAGGAGGAAAGGCGAAGGGATGAGAGAGGGCGAGAAAGAGTGGGGAGGTCATGAAAAAGTGGATGGAGAATGGAGAGTGGGATGGAAAAAAAAAGACTAGTGAATGGAAAAATAAAGAGAGAAGAAGGAAGCTCATTAATAAAGAAACGATGGACAGTGGAAGAGATATACTTAGTTACTGGGAAACTGAGATAAGAATAAGAGAAATAATGACAAAACAGAATAATATTTGATATGGGAAGTTAAGTGGTTGCGACCATCACCCGCTCACTTGATGTAGTGCTGCCTACCACTTCCTTCACTTTCTTATTCTTTTTATGTGTCTGCCCTATTCTCTTCCCATTTCTTCCATCTTTTCTGTAACTTTCTTTTATTCATTCCATTCAGGTGACTTTACAGTGAGTGACAGGCCAAATGGTTTCCTGTAAGCTAGGAAACCATTTACAACACTGGGTGGTAACCATGTTACTAACACATACGTATTCCCTAATGTGCCAACATGTGGGTTGGCGATGAGTTAGTGTCGCTCCCCATAAAACAACTTACCCAAAGTCAAACGGCCACCCCTTCGGGGATTATGGCGTCAGGCTGTAGATAGAGATAGATATGGACAGGCAAGAAAAGGATACCCTGAATGAAGGAACTAACAAAAATGAAAACCAGAAAGGTCCATTGATAGCAAATGTTTTCATAAGAAGAGTACCTTATTACTGATGGATAATTAGGATTATAAAGTAATAATTCATTTGTGCAGCGAAAGAAAGAGGTAGGTAAAAAACAAGACGGAAAGTTGAAATTAACTCGCTGTACCTTATCCTCGTCATCACAACTTAGGCTATTATTCATTCACCTTTCGCTCCTCACACTTTAGTCCCTCCGTTCTTTCATTTGTCACTCGTCACGCTTCATCGTCCTTACAGCACTCAGCCTCCACCACACCACTCAGCCAGTGTTGCTGCCTCTGCCAGCGAGGATCCACGTTACAAACTTTGTACATTGTCCTGATGAAGCGAGATGCATGGGAGGAGAATATCATTAGTGGAGTGAGCGAGAGTGGAGGGAAAAGGGAGAGAAGGAGAGGTAAAAGGGAGGGGAACACCAATTTTAGAGAACAATAAAAAACAGGATGGAAATAAGATGAACAAACGTCAACACACTGCCAGGTCTTTAACATTAACTTGACCTGTATTTCGTCCTTTTGGAGGTAGCGTATTTCACGTAGCAAAGTCGCAGATAGAAACTACATTACGGTTCCACATCCTTTCCTCAGCACCGCTTCATGATAGTATTATATTCCAGTGTCAGTACATTGTTAAAACTTGGCTCTCGTGAAGATGGGATGGCAATTTTAGGCCATATTTAAGTGAAAGGAGTATAATAGTTGTCTTGTTCGTCCTCTCCTTTACCCTGTTTACATCCCTTGTGCCCTCCACCAACCCCTCCACTTTTTCCACATTCCTCCAAACCCCTTTCCTCCCCTCCCTCCTCCGTGGTTGGTGGGAACACAATATAATTACGGCCTACATTGGTTCATAATTTAATTCCAGGTTGTGTTATTATCAAGGGGTGGGCTGCAGCAGACCTGATGCTTGTGTGGGTGTGGAGGGTGGCGAGAGTAGGGAATAGATACTGTTTTTTGTATACACAAGGAATTCCTGTTCGTCTGATAGGAGGTGATCAGAGAAATATACTGGGATAGAATGCTAAAGTTATCCCAATCATGAAAGAGTTAAAGGTGATTGTCTTAACATATCCTAGTCGTTATAAGTTAGTCACAGTTAGATAAAAGTGTCAGGCGTTAGTTGAAAAGTATTGCTAGAGTTCCCGTGACCCAGAGAGGCTTAATAAAATACCTTAAGCTTCCCCGGATGTCTGTAGAGTATATTATTATCCCCTTGAATGCGGGTGACATATTTTCTGGTTTAATAATTCGCCAGACGATTATACTATTCAGCTTAGGAGAGACTTTTCAAACTAGAGGGGTTAGATATCCCTCTTATTAACCTCTTCACTACTAGGGAGCTCTTTCAAAAACCCGTATAACCGACCAGCAGCTGAGAGAATAACATGAGAAAAGTTACCTGATTCAAGAGACTAAAGCAGGGTAGTGTTCAGTTTATCTCATCTTCACTGTCTCGCGTTGTCCCTGAATTTCCAAACTCCATTACGTTCCTGAACAAACTTTAAATGACTTAATTAAGAAGTTAGCAACTGTCTTGACTCGTTATTGCTGATGCTGAAACAATGACTGCATTCTAATTCTGCACATCCTACGCGGAAAAAAAAAAATCATACACCAAATTAGGGTACAGCCGGTTTAGCCCTCTTAAAATTGGTATGAAATCTTTCTTACAATTTTATTCTTTTCGCCATTTCACTCTTTTCTTTTTCCGTGTGTGTGTCGCGATTCTCCGACTTGAATGGTTAAATACAGCCTTCGTTAACCCTTTCCCTACCAGTGGATCCTCACAGGCTAAATAATATTGTCTGGAAGCTCCTCCCCCCCCCAAAAAAAAAGGGTAATTGTAGTGAAGGAGTTAACACATGAACTTTGACTAAAGGCTGTGACGCTGTTATCCAGGGGAAGCGCCAAGATGCTGATGTGGGGTGGTCAGTTACAGGTGACAGAGATCAAAGATTCTCTCCTCAGTGAGGCAAGAATCGGACTTAGCCAAACTGATCGCGGTAAAAGATGGACCAAGAGCACCGATTTTAATTAGCGTTCTGGCTATTCCGTATCTCAGTGCCAGACGTGATGCGGCCGGCACTGAGGGATGCTGTGCCAAGAACTTGATCTTGGGACAGCAAAAATAAGATATAACAAGTACAGGGTCCTAGACTGATGTGGAACCATTTTGAATTTTGCTTAAATAGATCATCATATGTGGCTTCGCCAGAGTGAAGCATTTCAGATATGAAAGTTTTTAAGGAAGCGAGAGTGAAACACCATATGAGGCTTGGCCAGAGAGACACGACATGCGTGTCAAAATCCTGAAGGTGCGACTGACTGACCTGGCCGCTCCTAGAGCTGCTCCTGCCTCAAAAAATACGGATCAGAGTTCCAAATCAATGCGGGCCGCTTCTTGCTTCGCCCATTGAGCTCTCAGAAACTTTGCACTTACAGACAAGACGCTAAGTTTTCCTTGCGGTATTTTTGTTTGTTTGTTTGTTTGTGACTTTGTTTCCCCGCCCTCGCTTCTGGTTTCAAGTAGTTCAACTCCATCTTGCACAGTTTCTCTTCTGTTTATACCTTTTAAAAATTTCAGTCCGATGGGTACTGAAGAGGGAGACTCCTTTATTTAGTGACACTGACATAACTGGAAGGGTCAGTTGCCTGGTTATTCACATGTCCCTCAAGTACCTCCCTATCCCCCGAAAGGAAGATGGTGGATTGAAGGGGAAGGGCAGCTTAATCCTGCAATTCACGTGATCGCGTTTCACATGAGCCTTGGGCAGCAACAACTTCAACAATAATCCAATGACGTATCTTATACTTAATTCATGCCATCCCCAGGCCATATTACTGAAGTTAAAAATTATCTTAATAAGTGAAGGGGTCTATGAAGAATATTAATAACCTTTCTAGTGTGAAAATAACATCTCTTGAGCTAAATAAAGTCGTCTGACGTCATCGGGAATAAGATAAAAATACAGATTATTGTAGTAAAGTTGTTGTGGTCTCAGTTTTACTGAGTTGTGAATCCTGTGGACTGCAGGCTGAAGCTGCCCTTCTGCTGTTCACCAGTGCTTATAAAACCAAGTAACTCCACACCCCCCCAGTTACATCGGTGCCACCACGATAAATACGCTCATCTTCAGCACCTGTGAAGGGTTACAACTAAGGCGGGTTATTTTTCATGTCTCGTGTTACTGAACCTTTGACGATGACACTTTTTTTTTTTTGTAAATTCTGGAAAACACTGTTATTTAGGTCGGAAGGGGTTCTCGTAGCGATGGGCTTATGAAAGGTTCCTCAAGACTGAATAAAATCGTCAGGTGGTAGCAAGAATGAGGTGTCAGCGACGTCATCGTACTGGCGAGGTTGATATATGTGTTTTCCTCTTGTTACTTCCAGTGTTTTTCAACTTATTCTTTTCTCTTCTACCACTTTGTCTCTTTAAAAGTTTCTCCTATGCACTCTTTCTCCCTGTTTTACTGATTCATTTTATTTTCACTTTGTTCAACTTGGCCCTTTCTCTGCCACCACCATTCCATTTTATTTCACTCCAAGATTTTTTTTTTGGGGGGAGGGGAGGTCTGAGTACTTTAAAAACCAGAACCCTCCCCGAATAACTCACCTGATCTTCAAAATCCTTTTATATCACTCGTGCTTCTCCCTTTATTCTGCTGTTTTCCAAATTAACTATTAACTTTTCATCCCCTCCAACTTATCGTCCTGTTATTTTCATTGTTTTTCATATCGCTTTCACAGTCATCATAATCTATCAGAATCACTTCATTCTTCAGTTTCATTTCATTTTTTTTTCCATCCATTCCACTTGTCTTGTTATTATCCTTTCCTCTATTAATTTCTTATTTTGTAAACAATTTCTCTCCTCTTAGTAAGCCGTTTGCTCTTCTTCCTTCCCAGCCTGGCTTCTCTTCAGCAAAACTTCCCAGCAAACGCCTTTCCTCCGTCTCTTCCTGCCTTTCCGCCCCGCTTCACTCCCTCTCCTAATTGATTCCATTAACCTCTTTTCGTTCGCTCTTTTCTCGAAATTCCAGGAGTTTACAATTTAATCGGCTCTCAGGCTGGCTCGACTCTACCTTTTTTAATTCACTACGATGACTTTTATTTTTTTATGCTAACTTCAATTTTGCTCAGCTTATGAAGGATATTTTGTGAAGAAGAGGTTAATGAAGGCTACGACAAATATCTCCAGCTTAAAAAAAATATCTCTCAAGCAGAATAAAATTACCTGAGAGTAGCGGGAACAGAAAGCATAAAAGGCATATTCTAATTATTTCATTAACTTCGCTTCGCCCGCTTTTTTTTTTTTAATCGACATTCTGATTGGTTACAGCTTCATCGGTTTATAGGTCGACTCTTCTCTACCATTTATAAGTATAATTGAACACCTTTAAACGCATTATCACTCCTTTTGTTTATGAAAATCTTGCAACTGCTTTGGGAAAATTTCTCGCAGTGAAAGGGTTAAAAACAGTCTTCAGTAATTCCTTCAGCACAGTTACTATTATTATTATTATTATTATTAATATTATTATTATTATTATTAGCAGCAGCAGCAGCAGTAGCAGCATCATTAGTAGTAGTAGTAGTAGTGTTGTTGTTGTTGTAGTTATTGTCAGTTGCCACTTTTATTATTATTATTTACTTTACTCCTGCTACTGCCAGATTTCCAAAAGTCAGGGGAAGGCCATTAGAAGTGATGGAATTAACTGGGATACATGTCAACTCAATACCTACTGTACTTCTCATACACATTCTGCCTCTCTCCTTACCTCATCCTCTCCGTCTATTTTTGTATGCTTGTCCTTCAGCCCTGTTTTCACCTCATCAGCCCCATCCTCTGTGCCACTACAATAATGGACAACTAAACCAACCACACTGCCACTGTTGGGCTGGTGGTACTTCATCTTACAGTTTTTTTCGTATAATAACATGCAGATATATATAGCATCCAGTCAGCAGCACCAGTCCATAAGCTATTCATAACTCCTTCACAGTACTACGTCAGGATACCAAAATACAACCAATCAAACAGTGAGAGTACAATTGCCACACTTATCCGTAGTTATTTATCAGTCCAGCCTCCTATCTTCCTAGCCCATCCCTTCTCTCTATCAGCCTCACTTCCCTGGCGCTTCACATAATGACATGACTATTAACTCCAAAATTTTGCCCGTCAGATAACTTCCACTCAAGTTTCTCTTAAAAAATGGATACAAGGGTCTCGGGAGAATCAGAATCTCACAGGACTGACCTAGAAAAGCCCCCCCCCCACCTCTCTCTCGCCATAAAATGATATGAAAATTATTTCCTAAAACATTACCCATCAAATAATGTCAGCTAAGGGTCGCCCATAAAAGTGGACGCCTGTGTCTCAGTGGAATCAAAGCCACTCTAACAAGACCAAAAAATGTCGTATATTTTCTTTTATTCCAGGTCATTTGGCTGCACGTGGGTCTCAAAGGGTGTCCTGGGTGGGAGGCCTTGACAATTTGGGATTTGTGTACCCTGTATTAAATTCTGGAATAGGCAGCTGTCTATCTATCTATCTATCTATAGCCCGACACCCTAATCCCGCAAAGGGTGGCCGCAGACAAAACGCCTCCAAGTCGCTCTGTCACCCACCATTTGACTACCCTCCTCCCAACTCACCCCCCCCTCCCTCATATACCTCTCAACTCCATCCCTCCACCTCATTCTCGGTCTACCTCTCCCTCTCCCTCCCTCCACCTCACCTACATATACCCTCTTAGTCAGTCTTTCATTCTCCATTCTCTTCACATGTCCAAACCACCTCCGTGTATTTCTCCTAATCTTCTCAACCACATCCACATCCACCCCACAGCGTTCCTTCACTTCTTCATTCGTCAACCTGTCCCTCCACGTCACTCCACAAGCTACTCTCAAGTAACTCATTTCCACTGCTCTCACTCTTGACTTGTTCCCCTCTTGCAAGGTCCATGCCTCTCTTCCATACGTCTGGGTAGGGATCACAGTACTATCATGCAGTTACTTCTTAACTTCCATACTCACCTCCCTATTTCTCATCACTGCTTTCAGTGTACCAACAACCTTCCTTCCCTGCTGTAATAAATGTAAAAATGTCGTTATTTGTTGTTGACAGTTTATTTATTTTCTTTGTTTTCGAGTGGCTCTTTCGAACTTGGGATTAGATACAACCTTTATGGACTTCTTAAAAAAAAAGAGGTTCCTCCATTAGCTGAATGAAATTGCCTTTGGGTAGCAAGATTAAACTAGAATATAACGAACGGTAATTGTGATGACAAGGGAAATATTCTGTTCACCACCACCGAAAAAATATTATCTCTTACGCTAGAATGACGTTTTTAGTATTTATTTTTTGCTTATTTCGTACGGTTATATTCAGCTGTAAGGAGTCCTTTCGAACTGAAGGGGTTGGATAGAACCTTCAGTTACCCTGTCATTACTGAACGGAAGTATCAGGCGTTGGAAGAAATAAGGTCTCATCGTGTGCAAGGAGTTAATAATCTGTTTTTGACCTTCGAAAGCAAATAATGTAGGTAGGAAAACATAACTTGAATGGTAGTAACAGAATATGATAATGGCTTTTTTTATTTTTTATTATTATTATTATTTTTTTTAACGGAAACTACGATGAACAAAAACACAATCTATACAAGAAAAAGTGGACCGCCACAACAAACCTTTGTTACCCTCTCACCCTTCACCTTTCCATACCCCCTTTCATCTCCCCTTACCCATGTGTGTGTGTGTGTGTGTGTGTGTGTGTGTGTGTGTGTGTGTGTGTGTGTGTGTGTGTGTGTGTGTGTGTGTGTGTGTGTGTGTGTGTTAAACCTCCTGCCATGAAATTTTTTACTTTGTGGATGGATGCGCGGGGTGAGGGGCAGCACAGGGGAAGAATGGTAGGGGATAGACCGGTATAACAGTCTTTCATCTGTTTTTCTTTTTTTTTAACGTACGAGTATCATCGCCCTCAGACTCCTGTGCCTCCCTGTTAGCCACGTAAAATCGCCTAACGTCACTAACAGATTATTAACTGAGGTGTCCTTACCTTTGGAAGTTTAATTTTGACAGTATTAACACTACGCCTCCTATAACTTCCTCTTGGTTGAATATAAGTTGTTTCACGTCAGTAGGAATAAAAAGCTAGAGTTATCTTGACCAAGGGAGAGATAACGACGAGTGATCTCTTCTGAGCTGATAAATATCATTAGTGAGTTTTCCGTAGTCCTTCAACGACGAGGGGTTCTCTCTAAGTTACATAAATTAAGATAACAGAAACATGAACACATTTTCAAAGTACGGTGCACCTTTATAATGCACTGTAGAGGTTCAAAGAGACTGATTTAAATTTAATATGAGGCTTCCATGCTAAATAAAAATGTCAGGCTATGGGAAGCATAATATGAGAAAGGCGTCTCATCGAACTGAAGGGAGGAAATATGAGCGGACGACACCTAGAGAGAAAAGAATAATATTGTAATGCGTTAGAGCCGGAGGAACTGACGATAAATATTATAAAACAGTTTACCTGTAGGCGGAAAATGAAAGGAAGAAACGGGAGGGAGGGGGAGTATAGCAGGAAAGTGATGAGTGACAGGAGAGGGGAAGAGAGAAAGGAGACGCGGGAGAGAGAAATGAGGGGGGAAAGAGCAGGGGTCAAGGGAAGGGTGAGGTAGGTGGGTGAAGAGTGTGGCAGACAGAGGAAGAGGGTGGGAGGCAGGGTGTGTGTGAAAGAGGCAGGAAGAGAGTGAGGGAGGAAAGACGTAGCATTCCTATTAGTAAGGTTCAGTCCATGTACCAATTAAACGTGCACTCCAAACCGGGACGAGCTGTGATGGAACTGCCTGTTTTAGTCGCAGCCACAGATGCAGAATCCATTTTCACCAAAAGTGTTAACGTTTTGAGTGGAAATATAAAAACCTAATGCAAACACACGCATAAGGGCGACTTCAGGTGTTTGAAAAGTGACAGTAAATAATATAAAACAACAGTGCAAATGGCTGAAGGGAGGGACTACCTTCTTGAACAATGAAGACTCTGGAAAGCAAATCTTCTATTTCAAGAATTGTAACATTCTGTACGTCTCTGAGTAGGTAAATATGGGCGCCGAAAATTATGCTTAATGAAATCCGAAATTAATGCTGTTTAAAATGTACAGTGGTTAGTAAACTATTAGAAAATCATATAAGCTTGATGATCCTTCGTATTAAAGTGGATATTCGCCTCAGTACGTGAAGAAATGTTACCAGTGAAACAAAATAACAGTGAAAATACACACACACACACACACACACACACACACACACACACACACACACACACACACACACACACTACTGAAGGCTAGTGTCATCGAAACAATATCCATATTCTGTTTGAGGGAATCCTGATTTTTGGAATACTTTGGGTATACATAAATGCTCGGGCGGAAAAAGTTTGACTAATATTAGCTTCTTCTGCTGGTTACACTCCTCTGTAGAGTATTTTTCCTATGCTGAGAGAAATTTTGGTATGTTTTTCTGCCAATATATCCCCCTCCTCTCTCTCTCTCTCTCTCTCTCTCTCTCTCTCTCTCTCACCCTTTCTGGTTCGTTTCCCTCCCTCATCCTACTCCTCGTCTGTGCCCTCCATTCCATCAAAATGTCACAAAAATTACATTATACCCTGACTTTCCAATATCGGAGTGAGAGAGGGGGCAGAATGATCCAATTTACCTCTTTTGTTTTACAAGATGAAGCAGCGTGCCGGATCCTTTCGTAAAAACTTGTTAGTGGATAAACTAACGAGAAGAGCGAGAGCATAATGTTGTTCCTCTCTCTCTCTCTCTCTCTCTCTCTCTCTCTCTCTTATCATTCTCAAGATCTCATGGCTAACTCACAGCTGGAAAAAAAAAAAAAAATCTCGTTCTCATAGTGCCTACAACGAGAAAATATTGTGTAGACAAGCTGAGGTTTTAATCACGGAAGCCACTGGGCAACAGCACTGAAATCGTTTCCCATCGTTCACCCATCAGGAGTGTAGGACCCGGAGCTAGACGAATTAAGCCAGAAAATTATATTAAGACGACACTGACCAGTCGTTTCATCCCTGAGTGGCAGTGTGTGAACAACCAACCACAATCTTTCCGGGATTAGGCTATAAACTCGTTGGTTACATCAGGATGAAACACCTGAACCTACTAGACCAACAGGCATCCATTTGATTTTATTGTTACCACCCATAATAAACATTAGGCTTGTTATTCAGTGTTGAATCACAGGGCACCCTCATGTGAGTGGTCGGTGGTCGTCCACACCTACCAATAAGATCGTTTCACTTCAAAATAATGATGCATCTTCAATTATTTTCCACCTGCTCAAATCGGAGAAATGTTTATTTAACCTATTTATCTCATAATTTTCAGTGAGCACGAGAAAACGTGAGTAAAATTCTGTATAATGGTATGTTGCCCTGTATGATTTTGTGCCGAAACTCTTTTCAGACTCAAATTTTGACCAAAAGTGATATTACCGAGGAAATAATGCCTCCTGAATAATTTGTCGGAATAAACTCTGTTCCTCGAAACGCTTGTTTCTCAGAATTCCTCGGGGAAGGTTTACGTAAACGTTTGCAAACTCGGGGCCCGCTTAAATTAAAGTCACATAAATTGTGTTGTTACGAGGAAGAGAGACGGCTATGAAATTAGCCATGAAATTAAGGAACTGAAAGGTCTGCAGCACACGAATCTTTCGCTCATGAATGTCTTGCATAGTGTAAATAACCGAATAACATGTTTCCCAGGGAAATGACGGACACGGAGCGTTATTTCGGCTAGGTATTTATGGACGTTTTGTGTGTGTTAGGACGGTTGTGTCTATAGAAAGCTAACTTCAGAAGCATAACACGGCTACTTCACCACGGACGATTTTGCTGACCTTCAATACCGCGGCGGAAGGGATAGTTAAGGCTATACCTGACACTTTTAGACTAGTCAAGCCTAATCAAAATGAAGTCGTCTGGAGATAACTAGAATCAATCAAAAAAACGTCACCGGATGGAAGAGGATAAGTTTCTCCCGTTTTCCCCCTAGTCTCCCTGCTCTCTGTTCTTTATATTTCGACTTGTCAATTCACTCGTCCAATATAATCCTCTTCCTACCTTCCATCTTTCATAATTTGCCTCTTCCAGTTAACCTTCCTATTATTACCCTTTTTCACCCTTCCTTCCTCCACCCTCCTTGTCCCCGTCTCTTCATGGTTCACCTCTTCTGTCCGACTGTCTTTCTCTTGCTTCAGTCCAGTTTTCTCATCTATTACAATGGGCATTATTTTTCAGCCTTCTCTTGTATTCCTTCCTTTCATCTTTCTGTCGTAACTAGTCCATGATGCCTTTGTTTTCTCTCCTGTTTTTCTTCGTTCATACCGCACTCTACAATCCTTTGTGCTGAATTTCTTTTACATCTCTCCCTTCTGTCCTTTCCTTTAGCCTTCATAAAAACTGTTGACGCATCTTCGGCCTCGAGGTAACGTTGACTTCTGAAAACCACAGTCTATGTCATTTCCAAAAATAAAAATAACTTCTTTGTTCGTGCTGCAGATATTACGGCAAGGGATCAGAGAGGTGTGAATAGGGAAGGCGCAAAACACAGTAAAAAAAAATTTATTAAGGAAGGATCAAGAAGATTAGGAAAGTATTGGCTGATAATAAGAACAAATAAAATAATTGGGGGGGGGAACTGGACGAAAAAGAGAGGGAGATGTCTGAAAAGGAATGTGGCGGCTACTAATAAAATATATAGTTACGATTTGGCACCAGAAATGGATGAATCAAGGGAGAAACTGGAAAAAAGGAAACGAGAAATCATGAAGTAGTGCGAGAAAAGGAAGGGAAAGAAACAGACTCAGAGCTGACAGAACTAAAAATAATTAGTACTCTTATCAGATATAACGATATAATATGTAACTGTTGTAGCTAAGGCGCGAGTTAATCATCATCATCATCATCATCATTACTATAATTCTGAACCTTTCTCCCACCCAAAGATGGGATATTCATAGGCAAGGAAACAGAAAATACGAAAGTGGGAAATTGACACTGGAAGTCGAGTGAAATGAACCACCCAGTCACTTGCAGGTCACTCGAGCCCCAGAATCCCGGCTGCACCTCCTGTTACTTTGTCGAGAAAAAAAGAAAAAGAAAAACAGCGACGTACAAAGAAATGAGAGCAACACTGGTTACTGCAGCTGCACTTTACGTTGTCGCTCCAACTACTTGTAGATATCCGGGTGAAATGATTGCCCGATCTTATACCTCTAGTTGAACTTCAGAAAATAAAACAGTTAATAAATAAATAATGCTAAAATCATATCGAAATACTCATTCCATCAGTGTAATTCTCCATAAAATTTGGAATCATTTTAAAGCAGCAGCAGGTAACAACAGGTATGTTTAAAAGGTGTGTGTGTGTGTGTGTGTGTAAAACACGGGTCTGCGTCTATCTGCGGGTGTGTAGTCCAGGTATACAGCCGATAAAAGAAGGTTCAATAAAATTTTACACATTATGAGTTTACTGTCCTCTTACTGTTTTTATTTCTCCAGAGCCAGTAATATTATCCTACTGACCAGTAATGTTTTCTTGTTGCTCTCATAAATCACCGTCCACTTCAGTTATTTATTTATTTATTTAACATTTTATAAAAGCATCCACATTGCTTTCCCATATTGCATCTTCCATTATAGCCCTTCATTTGCATTCCGCCTCCTTCCAAAGTCTCCCCTTCATCTTGTATTGTCCCATTCTTCCTTTATTTCCCTCCTTCGAGTCACATTTCCTACCCTTGATTTGCGTTTTGCCATATAATCTATCTGTTATCCTATCATGTCCTTTCCTTGCATTTCTCACACTCTGTCCAGACATTTCTAGTTTTTGGTTTTCTTAGCAGTGGTTCATGGCAGAATGTTGTCCTTTTATATTATCTCCTCTGTGCAGTTTTCATCCACTGTCTGCTCATTCCGCATTTTTTTCCTCTTGATTTGCTTCCTGACCTTTATTGCCCAGCTGTACCTCCTCTCCCTGAAATCATCCTCTGTCCACCCATTTACCCTTTTCACATCTTTCAAAGGCATCTATTCAGTCTACTTTCCCCTCTTTCCCTTTCCCCTCCACTGGTCTGTTCCTCCTTTTCTCCGCTTATATCTAGTAACCTAAAGATATTTCGTCAGATATCTTAAAGCTGATTTACATGCATGAAAGCTCTAACTCAAGGATGATGTTTCCTTATCCATTGTTGGTGGTGTCTGAGAGAGAGAGAGAGAGAGAGAGAGAGAGAGAGAGAGAGAGAGAGGAGAGAGAGAGAGAGAGAGAGAGAGGGAGGGAGGGAGGGAGGGAGGGAGGGAGGGAGGGAGGGAGGGAGGGAAATGGCAGTGGCACATACCATTAAGCCAGAACTGTTGCCGTACCTAAAACAAAAGGAAGATTCTCTAGGCTTATATTCCTCCTCTTCTTTGCCATCAACAAATGGTTATGTGAGCAAGAGGAGGATTGAGGGATAAGGTGGGGGAGCCGTGGTAATGCCTCACCGAAAATCCCTTCCTCCTCTCCATGTCTCTCAAATGATTAGGTGGGCTGGTTGTATGGGGATGGGGTTGTTTGGATGGGGGGATACTCTGTCCTTAATAAATTGTGCATAGGAGGCTCTGTGGCGCCTCTTCTCTACTGATCAATTTTGCTTCTTAATGTTCTCTAGTACGTTTTTTTTTTAATGTTCTAATATCGAAATAGTTTCCAAATTGGATCCTGAAATGAATTATATCAGCTGAGGGTAGAAAATATAAAGTTAAAATGACGTGATCGAGGTGAAGGGGTTAACGTTGCCTCCCGCATTCATTTGGAAGGAATCACAATTATGCGCCATTTTCATGCCATCACCCGCCTGGTATGCGAATTTTGCAGGTAGGAGTCTCAGGAAGAGGCATAATGGAAAAATGCTTTCAGTGCGGTGTCATCTCTATATAATCTTTTTAATATGCAAGCTTATATATTTATCATTGGAGATATTCTTTCATCAGGAGGGATGAAATATGTTCTTCATTAACCTCCTCATCACCAGGATTTTTCAAAAATTGGATATAATGGTCTCACACAACCAAGAATTTCAAAAATGAATCGTGGCGAGTGAGTTAACAAGAGCTGATGGCATATTTGCATGTAAAAAATTATGCTTTACTTTCCTCCAACGTTACTGAATGGAAAGAAGTTCTTGTTTCTCAGTGTTTGGTTGTTGATATTAGTCTGTCCTATACTATTAATATTTTTCTCCCGTTTTTATCATATTCTGCTGTTAGTCCTAACTCTTTTACTCTTCCTTTTAATATTTTGGTTGTAGTAGGCTTCTGCGAATTACGTGAAATCGTCTGAAATTAACTGGAATAGTTTAGACACCGTGAATTTCTCCGAGTTGTCTGAAATTATTTAACTTTGCCTAGAATAAAATGCAGCGTTTGTATCTCACACCTAAAGGGAAAATGCAAGTGTGTTTCCATGTTTTCCCTTTTCTTTCGCTTCGTCTTTCCCTCTCAACGTTCCTTTCTTCCTCCTATTTCCCCCGTTGTTTACAAAGTTTCTCATCTCCTTCCTCACGTCCTTCTCCAAGAATGCAAGCCACCTCCATCACGCTGCCAGGGCCATATTACATTACTTACATCTCACTACTCTCGTTCTTCTCACCATTGTTTCTTAGCTCTCATTTCCACTCCTACCCTTTCTCCCATCTGTTTTCAACGCTGATATTTCATCTCGATTTTTCCTTCCCCGTCTCATTCTACAAGTCATGTCTCCCCAGCATCCCTTTCTTGACACCTGCCATCCTTCACCCCTTCCCTTCCTCTCTCATCACTTCTTCGTCTCTTTCCTCTCCTCTCGTCAAGTTTCTCATCTACGCCTTCTCCTTGACACCTCATCTCTCCTTACAAACCTTCTCTCTTAACCACCCTGCGTAGATCATGCTGCACATTTCACGTCTCGCCTCTCCTCATTCACCTTCATCACTGCTTTCTCCATCTCCCTTCCTCTCGTCCATACCTTCCAAGCCTCTCCAACCCTACTTGCTTCATTCCTGGTCATACTTATGCTATACTTCATGGCTCCCTCTTAGCCCTGCACCAGCCCCTCACATATCTTGCCTCTCCCTTTTCTGTATCATCACTTCTTCCCCTCTGGCATTACCTCCTCTCTTGCCATTATCTTCTCTCCATGTTCTCTTCCTCCATGCTCATCTTACTACACAGACCACCTCTCTTAAATCACCCAGAGAAGTCAGCTTTTCCATTTCTGTTAGTTCTTCTTACCTCTCCCTTCCCCCTCTCATCTCTTCTTCCTTCTCTCTTCTCTTTTCCAAGTCTCTCATCATCGTCACCTCGTCCTCTTCTCATTCTCTTTCTTCCTTCAATCTCATCTCAACTTCCCTTCGCATATCATTCTGTTATTCAGGCATCGCCATCACCTTGTGTGGACCATACTGCGCCTCTCATCCCTCCTCATCTCTCCCATTGCCATTTATTCTCCTGTCTCTGTCTTCCAAGCCCTTCATCTCTGTTTCCTCCCTCCCTTCTCATGTCACTTCACAAGCCACCCCTCCCTCGCCTCTCGCCTTCCCGCAACCCCACTGCACTACAGTCGTTCTATTTTATGAAGGCAGTTTGGGTGGGACGCTTTGGGACCTCGCACTGTTAGCTCTCTGTCACATCGCCGCCGACACACGTGTAATTATTTGTGCTCACCTCTCTCTCTCTCTCTCACTCTCCTATTTTAAGCTAGTAACTACTTATAAATGAATTTTAAACACTCTGTATAGATGTAATTCAATAAAAAAGCTGTAGTATAGTATAAATCTCATAAGACTTGTCAGCGTTGCCTTTGAGACGTTGTCAGGTGGTGACACGAGGGACAGCCCTGCGTGAGCAGGTCATATTCGGTCAGTCTCCCGCCATGGAAGCTATTTAAAAAAAAACAAAAAAAACGCACCTATAGACTTTTACCTCAGGGGTGGTGTGGAAAAAAAGTCGAAAACAAGAGAAAAAATTAAGAAAATACAATTAGTAGTAGTTAATATATAATATGAGACAGAGAGAGAGAGAGAGAGAGAGAGAGAGAGCGCACGTGTGTGGCGACGATGTGGCAACAGAGCTAACAGAGTGAGGTCCCAGAGGGCCCGACCCAAACTGCCTTGATAAAATAGAACGACTGTAGGAGGAAGAGTTCTCTCTCTCTCTCTCTCTCTCTCTCTCTCTCTCTCTCTCTCTCTCTCTCTCTCTCTCACACACACACACACACACACACACACACACACACACACACACACACACACACATGCAAAAATACGTATCCCACTCTCTCTCTCTCTCTCTCTCTCTCTCTCTCTCTCTCTCTCTCTCTCACACACACACACACACACACACACACACACACACACACACACACACACACACACACACACATGCAAAAATACGTATCCCAAACATGGCATACATATTTAAATGAGTGCAGATGGATTCCAGATACACTCTGCATAGGCATTTACACAAGAATGCATTCTTAACACACGCAGCGGCTTATTTGCATACACGCTAAGTACACATACATTTCTGTGTATATGCGGCTCAGGTATATCGACATACACATTATTTATGCATAATTATTTATGCATAATTAGCTGTTTTGCATACTAACACATCATGTATGCAAAACAGCTAACTCAGAAAAGCACACATACGTCCAGCAATACACACGCACACACACACTCTTGTACAGCCAAAGGAACATCTACTTCTTATATCCGTCTGAGGAGAATTTACAGCTGACGAACTACAATGAAATCCTTATCTCTACTAGTGTGTGTTTCAGATGATTCTGTACTTCCGATATGTATTCGCCAAACTCTAGAAAGCTACTTGTGTCTCTGTGTGTACCTCATAGGCCTATCTTTTTTTTTTCTTCCCGCTTCATACGATGACGGCTGTTAACTGTCATTCTTGCTCCTATCAGATGATGTTTTTTTCTTCATCTTTGCAGAGCCCCGAAGACACGAATGCGTAAATGAAGCCTATATAAAGTCCAGTGAGATTGGATTGCTGGTGAAGGTAAGGGCTGGTGGCAGTGTGGCCTGGTAAAGGTGTGGAAGCGAGAGAGAGAGAGAGAGAGAGAGAGAGAGAGAGAGAGAGAGAGAGAGAGAAAATGCTGCAAAAAGCACATATTTCTACTCAACATATTTTACCTCACCAATTCTGGTCTCCTCTGCCGCAAAAATTAAGCAGGAATCGCATTTAACCTGGTATACCCTAATTATTCGCCTAACTTGATCCTGGAAAAAAAAATACTGGTAGAAATATTTCGAGGAAAGTGGTTGTCGGAGAATTTTTGATTTAAGAATATTATGAATAAACAAAATTATAGCAAACGTCCATTATTTTTATGCAGTAGTTGAACGGGTTACTCGTTTTTTCTAACAGCAAGTGGCTTATTCTGTCTGCGTTTTGGTGTACACACTCATATACACACGTGTAATTGCAAGCACACTCATAATCACTCATTCAGGTACTCATTAAATAACATGCATTCTCTCTCTCTCTCTCTCTCTCTCTCTCTCTCTCTCTCACACACACACACACACACACACACACACACACACACACACACACACACACACACACACACACACACACACACACACACGCTACATGTATGTATTTATGTATGGTATCTCCATGTCGAGGTTTGTAAACTGAACACGTCGCAAACATTTATAAGGGATTCTGTTATAATTTTGACTACCACTCTCCCTTCAAGGTCAAGGCTTGTCCCGTATATTTTCTCCTCTCTCATCAACTATGATTTCCTTCCTATCTCACTTACATTTCTTGCCTTCCATTCATCCGTCTTCTCCCCATCTCACCTATAATCCAGTCACTACCAAGGTGCTATTCTCTCCCTTCTGTCCACTGAGTAAGTTTCCTCAGCTGACTTTCTTCTTCCCCTTTTTCCTCTGCATTTTTTTTTTTTTTTCCGCCTCGTGCCTTCTCATGACTTGTCTTCTCTCTCGTCCTACCTGCAGTCCAGTCACAGTCGTGCTGCCCTTCCCTCTCTTCTGTCTTCTGAACACGTTTCCTTATCTCTCTTCCCTCCCTTCCTCAGCACTCTCACATTTCTTCCCTCCTTCTTGAATGGGCCATGATAGTTGTTGTCTGATACCGACCCTATTCATCTCACCCTCTCCCTCTTCACTTTCCCCTCTCAACTCCCGTATCTTCCTTCTCCTGGAATACTGTACATCACGGACGAACATCTTGAGACCTGTCCTCTGTCAGTGCTGATAATAAATTTCCCTGCTGTCCCCTTGCCTCACACATTTACATACCCACACACGCACATGCACACGCGCAGATTTCGTTGCATAAACAAGCACGTATTCTTACATACTGACACTGGCATACCTTATGTGGGTCTTGATTGGTACCCATGTATACATAAACGTTCAGATTTGCACGACTGCAAATATCTGTTACTTAGTATACTGACAATAATGATAAAAAATGCTTCTTTAATGATTCCGCTACGTAAGAATAAGTTTGACTGTCAATCTGGTAAGGTTAATACTTGTACAGAATTTATAAATATACAGTATATACTGTATTTACTGAGTATATATATATATATATATATATATATATATATATATATATATATATATATATATATATATATATGTAAGTAGTATGCAATGAATCACCTACAGAGATGCGCACAGGAAATAGAATTTCGAAATGGTTCAGCTCTTCAACAGTTTTTCTTAAGTGTTGATACAGTATAAAATTACGGCTCTCCCTCCCCACTCTCACTGGTAGCGCTGGGTGGTGGAGAGGGGATGAGGAGGGATGAGTGGCTGGGAAAGAGACGAAGGGCAAAGGGAGAGGGAGTGGGTGAGCAGGAGTGAGCGGAGGGTGTAAAGAGGACAATGAATGGTAAAAAACGAGGGGGTAAGTTGAGTGAGACTGGATTGCCGGTGAAGGTAAGGGTTGGTGGGAGTGTGGACCGGTGAAGGTGAGAGAGAGAGAGAGAGAGAGAGAGAAGAGTTTGTGAAGGAGCAAAAGGAGTGAAGAGAAAAATGAGGGGAAGGAGGAAAAAGTGAAGAGAAGGAGGAGGAGGAAGGGGGGATGGAGGATTTGGATGAGGGAGGAAAAAGAAGAGAAGGGTGAGAGTTGGTGAGGGTGACAGTTTGTGAGGGTGAGATGAAAGCAGAGAGAAAAAGGAAGTGCAAACAGCGAGGAACAGAATAAAAATGTTGGCCTGACTATGTGAATTCAGCAGAATAAGTTCGTGATGAAGTGAGTTATAACTGGGCAGGAGAATTCAACAGGTGCGACGAAAAAAAGGAAAAGGAGATCAAGTGTGTGTGTTTTTGTTTTTTTAAGCTGTGTTAAGAGAGACTATAGTACCAAATTCTGAGTTAAACATAACTTGAGTAAAGGATGGGGGTTCCTCTGAGAAGTAAGAGAGGATTGCTGATTCTCAGGGAACGAGCTTTCTATAAATAGCTATCGCATAGGACAGGATGAATAAAAACACAGGCAACCCTAAGCTGTTGCTACACTCCATCTGACCAAGCACATACTCCCCACTTCACTGCACACCTAACCGAGCGCATAACGGCCCTGATCTCCCCAGTCTTTTAAAGGTGGGCGTAAGGAGAACGCCTTGAGGACACATAACCTGGGCCTTTCAGATTCCTTGCGCAGATCTCATTGAAAGCTCTGGAATTTATTTTAATTTGATTATTAAAAAAAAAAAAAAAACTACATAAGACACAGCATTCTACCCGTTAAAAGGCACCAGTTCACTATAAGACTCATAACCATATGAAATTTCATGACTGTAGTGAATACTATCTGAGTTCTGACCCGGAAACGAAATTTTACTCCCTGCCAGCCGCAATGCCGCCTAACTCTGCGGACGGACACCTACTGATCCCAGTGATAACCTCCTCTGACTTTGTCAGGTGGAGGGTAAAAAGGAGCAACAAAAAACATATAATCATTAGCTTAAGGATGCAGGAACTGCTTCAGGTAAAGGGAAAGGAGGGATTACAGTGGGAGGCAGGACTAAGGGGGAACTGAGGTGGGGGTGGCATGGGGTGAGGTAAAAGGATGAAAGGCACATAGCGCGGGATGAGTCTTGGTGGGTGGTACAGATGAATAGAGACGGAGGGAACGAGATAGGTGAATGACGGTATGTGACAAGGAAGGTGACGAGAAGAAGAGAGGAGAATGAATGAACTGAGCCAATGATGGGAGAACAGGAAAAAAGAAAAGGATAGAGAGAAAGAATGAACATAACCAGAGGAAGTAGAAGAATATTGGCGAGAGAAACAGGAAAAGGAAATGAGAGAAGCGTTTCAGAGAGTAGCCATGAGTCATATAACTGATATAAGGCAAGACGAGGAAACGAGAAGAGTCTGGTGAGACGGTGGTGTGCCAAGTTTCACATTCCAAGCACTTCCATTACAATGACCTAGTTTATTTTTTTGTTCTTGCTGAATATGGAGGACTTTTCAGCCTAAGAGGCGTACGGGTTGAAAAGGGGTTAATGGAAGGCTGTATCTAACCCCTCCAGTTGGAAAATTCTTTTCCATAGCGATTGAAATCTTCCTAATGTAGTTGGAACAAAATTTAAACCACCTAATTGGAGTAAAGTGGTTAAAGTTTCTTATCTCATACCATCCTTCTATCTTTCCAATACGTTTCTTACCTCCTTTATGTGTCACAGTGTTCAGTGCGTTCTCTGCATTATTCTCCAGTCTTCTGTTCATTCGGTGATGTCTCTTGATCCGTCTGCTCAGTCCAGCATCTTGTTTCTTTAAATGTTCTGTATCTATCAGCTGCCCTGGCTTTCCAATCGGTCGTCTATTTCTCTTTTACTTTTACTGTCTCGTTGCATTTCTTTAATTTTTTCCCTCTTCTAAAAGCCAAATTATTGTTTCTTGGAAGCTCTCCGTCTTACACAAACACTCCCTCCCTTTCTTCCCTACTCCCCCCCCCTTACCTTTCCCCTTCGCTTCCATTCCCACCTTTCCTCCCCATCTCCCTTTCCTGTTTTTAGATCTTGCTATTCTAGTCCCTCCTCTTATATTCCGGGCCAAAAACTCTTGTCTTCATTATTCAGAGGGTTAATTTATCACTTCATCGCTTATTATGCCTTGGTTCATACTTTCCTTTCCTCCCTCCTTCCCAACTTTCCTTTCCTTTCCCTGTGCTTCCCTTTCCTTCGCCGTTCATTGTTATTCTTCTCTCTCTCTTCACTTCTTCCCTTCTTACTCCTTGGCTAATTTTCTTCCTGCCCTTATTTCCGTGTCTCCTCAGTCTGCTTCCATAATTTCTTTGTCTCAGCTTTTGAAATATGAAAAACCTCTTTCCCTCTTTTTATTATGTAATATAAATTATGTTCAGCTTATTTTTTTTTTTAATTCTTTAGTTACCTGCCTAGTTCGTCTGACGTCCGTTATATTGCCTTTTTATTACCTAATTTTTATTATTTCTTAGACGCTTTGCCTTCCTTTTCATTCTCCTTTTCATTTTGTCTATGATCCTGTTGACGCCCTTCTTTTTCCTTTCTCCTTATAGCACAACTCATCCACCCTCCATCTATCTTTCCCCCAACAGTGTCCTGTTACCAGTTTCTCCTCGTATATGCTTACTAAATTCTCCTGCCCCACTTTTCTCCTTAGTACTTCACGGTTTCCCCCCCTCCAACTTCTGTACCAAATGTTAATCTCTTTTCTGCTCGCCCATCTACCTTGTCTCATTTGTTTTTGGTAGTTCCCCTTTTATTTTCTTCCTTTTACAGTCTTCTTCTTTCACAGTTTATCCTTCTTTCACTGTTTATCATTGCACCGATACCTTTCTTAGCTCTTCTCCGAGCATAACCAAGCACTGTAACTCTTGACCGCAAAATGACCTGCCGTGAAATAGCTCCTCAAGTTGGAGGCGACTGTGTATTCACCCGTGTTAATTCGGTTGCCGTGATTCTTCGCAAAATATTCCAGAGTTTACAAACTTGTTTCGCAGTGAGTTTCTGATGATTTTAATTGCGACCAAACTTGCTCGTTTTAACGCTTGGTAAAAATTCAGTGTCTTCAGCCCTCCCATTCCCCACACACACACACCACACCTCTGCCTGGCCACACACCACGTTATGTACCATACCTTCACCACCTTACCCTAGAGCTACGGTAGTTCCTCCGCTTCTCCAGTCCTCTTCCCTCTCCCTTATGTCCACACACACACACACACACACACACACACACACACACACACACACACACACACACACACACACACACACACACACACACACACACACACACACACACACACACACACACACACACACACACACACACACACACACACACACACACACACACACACACACACACACACTTATTAGGCCTTATTCGTTCGTTCCTAGTTCTGGGTTCCTGTCCCATTTAAATATGCATACAATTCTCAGCTGCTTTTTGGGTACAGGGCCTTCCACACAATACATGATCACTCGTAATATAACATCTGAATCACAGACAGGTTGATAAGTGCTTCGGCAAGAATATTTCCTGCTGGTGGTCTTGAGGATGGGACGGTGTGCTGGTGGCGCGGAGTGGTTGTGAACTGATTTACAATAGTTACTTTCCAGGATCATCCAATTAGTTACCAATAATGTCATCACTACCTTCATCTTAGCCAGTCCTTATTTATTACTGTGTGTGTGTGTGTGTGTGTGTGTGTGTGTGTGTGTGTGTGTGTGTGTGTGTTTGTGTGTGTGTGTGACTTTTTGCTAATTTTGTTGTTATTATTGTTTTTCCTGTTTCTGTTGTCTTTGCTCTTGTTTTGTTGTAGAAGGCTATTGAAGCATCGAATGTGAGTTACCAGGAAATATTTAAATGAAAATAAAACGACGGTAATTGAGAACACTGAGAAAGAAGCGACAAGACACAGGAAATGGCGAGGAATCGACGAGACAGGAAAGAAATGTACTGAGTCCGAGAAATGAGGCAGAAGAGGAAAAAGATGCGAAGGAAGGAAAAAGAGGCGGAGAAAAGGAAAAGGGTGAGAGAAAAGAAAATATATGGAGAAGACGAGAGACAAATGGTGAACAGATGGGAAAAGTTGAAGAGGAAGGGAAGAAAGATAACACATAGTGGGGTAACACTCTAAGAAATGATGAAGAAGAGATGTGAAGCGGATTGAATAAGTAGTCTGGAAGAAAGGAAGAAATAGAAAGGGAAAGAAAATGTGAATTCTGAAAAAAAAAAAGAAAAAAAGAAGAAGCTGGAAGATTATTCCTGAAAATACGACCAATGAAAGAAATGTCAAAAAGACTAGTAAAGCTTAACTGAAAAAATAAATAAGAAAAAAACAGTGAGATGAAAGAATACGATAAGAACAACAACAGCAACAACAATAATAATAAAAATAATAATAATAATAATAATAATAATAATAATAGTAACTAGAGCTCCGCAACTGTCGTGCGGTCAGTCACTAGTCTCCACCTATTGTTCCGGATGGAGGTCCTTGACGAACGGTCACTAAGACATGAACAGGACACCTCGGTAGTGTTCATAGGTCATGGTAGCGTGCATTCTGTAGTAATTTAGTGGAAATTGGTCCATGTTCACCCTTCAGATTCCATGTGCAAGTCTGTTAGAAATCTCCAGTAGACACAACCAACTAATTCGTTCACTCATAATACTGTTATAATTCTTTCTGCCATGCCCTTCCACTGCGCGTAAAGGATTTGGACTTTTTTCTATTAGCAGTGGTCCATGCCAGGACACATAACCTGGGCCCTTCAGATTCCTTCAGCAGTCTCAGGTTCTCCTGGAATCGTCGCGAGACTATGAGGCCGGAATAATAACAATACCAGCAAAAACAGTAGTCTCCACCTGTGTAGTAGATGGAGACTAAATATGAGAAGGTACTATATGCCTGATCATACGAGTAACGAAAGCCAAGTAAGTCATGATGGAAAAGAGAAATCAGTGAAAAGGTTTTATGTGAGCTAGCAGAGAGAAGAGTTAGACAAGTGAAGATAAGAGAGCGAGAAAAATAATGCTACTTACAAATTTAGTATGAAGTAAACAGACTATAGGTTGTGAGGAATATATTGAGAATAATGAAAGTATAAGAGAGAGAGAGAGAGAGAGAGAGAGAGTACTAGTATTCCTTCAGCCAGAAAACTTGTCTCGCAGGCTGATGAATCATTTGTCATGAAATCTGATAAAGCAAAACAAAATGCATCCTAAAGTTGAAGGGATTAAGGAGAGATTGAAGAAAGAAGTGCGCGAGTCTTGATTTATGACGCCCAGGTTAAGTCTAGTGAAAAATTAGTTGTTCAAGCTTCAGAGGATTTATTGAAAGTTAGGTGCATCCGATGAAGAAATTTTACTTCAGCTTTGTCTACCTTTCCTTGTATCTTTTCTTTTACTTTTCCTACCACTGCTTTCTTTTCCAGTCCACCTATGCGTGTTATTTCATTTACTCTTATCTTTGTTCTTACATCTGAAAAACTATCCTTTGGTCTCACTCATGGTTATTTATATATATATATATATATATATATATATATATATACACTCCCACAGTATGTAAATGTATACGTCCATTAGTTTTGCTTGTATCCCTATCCCTTCATTGTCTTCTCCTTCCCCTAAATATAATTCATCATCGATTTCCAGTCCTAGCTTAATCTTTCTCATCCTTTCCATTTTACCCCACGCTCTCCCCATCACACCTTCCCTCCTTCTCTTACCACTTTACTTTTCTCCTTCTCTTCTCTACCTTACCAGTCCTCACTCTTCCCTTCCCCACTCTTACCTCACTCTTCCTTACCTCTCCATTACTCCCATTTCTATCTTGTATGTCACTCTCAGTGCCCACCTTATCTTTCCTCATTCTTCCCTTTCCCTATCTTTCCTTCCCTCTTCCCCTTCCCCCCAGCGAGGCCCCTGAGCTCGTGTGATGGCGGCATGGGGCCAGTGATACCACCACTTTCGCCATATTGCACCACCACCATCAGCGGCAGGATGTGCTGAGAGAGAGAGAGAGAGAGAGAGAGAGAGAGAGAGACAGAGACAGAGAGAAAGGGGGGGGGTACGGAAGACAGTAATATTGACTCAGTTCATACTAATGTTAACACACACAAGTTCGGATGACTCACTCTAAGATGAATAAAATCGTCTGGCGCTAGCTGGAATAGAGCACTAAAACAAATCTTAAAATGGATGGATTAACCTGTTGTTTGAATCACAGCTATTTCCTTTTATTTTTCTACGGCTGGCGCAGTTTTTTCAACTTACTGAAGACCCCCAAATCTTAAAAGGTTAATAAAGGCTGTATGCAACCCCTCCAGTTCGGAATATATCTCAAAATATGAATAACACCGTCCAAAAGTACGAAGAAGTACGTGAGAAAGACGTCGCCCGATGCAAGTGGTTAAAATATTGCCTTTTCTCCTCCTATTCCCCAGTGTGAGAGAGGATGGAGAATGAGGCGAAGTAGAAGTGGCAAGGGGACCGAGAAGGAATGAGAACAAAAGAGGAGAGAGGAGAGGAACAGACAGGCAAGACAGGGAGTAACTGGAAAATACCAAATTGGATGGAAAGCAATGGTGAGTTAGGAGGGAAGTGACAGAGTACACGGAGAAAGTAAACACGAGGATTTTGCTATGTGGCAGTCGTCCTTACCATACACAGTTCATCGTTCCCCGACTAGCAGATGCAAATATCAGTTTATCACCATCGCTCTCCATCCTTTCGGTTTTCAACAACAGTCTGCCATCGTGTCGCTGTTTACATCATTCTTTCTGTCAATTTGTCAGCCTCTGTCGAATCAACCTCAACATTTTTGTAAGTTCGACCTGCAAGTTGTCAGTCTGTTCACTGTACCTCCAATTTTACACTCGCTGTTCAACCTGACGTGTTCTATTCCCTCTCACCTCGACTCCTATCCTCCACCTGCTAGCCTTGATCCCCGACGGGCCAGGCCGCTCATAAACACGTCAGTTACGGCCTCGCTGCCACACAGTTTGATTTCAGTTTACGAGAACCTGGGGGCCGGGAGGGGATGTGTGCTGGGATGGACGGATTGAAGAGAAGGAGGTGTGTGTGTGTGTGTGTGTGTGTGTGTGTGTGT
Organism: Coenobita brevimanus; assembly: GCF_032717465.1. Taxonomy (NCBI): domain Eukaryota; kingdom Metazoa; phylum Arthropoda; class Malacostraca; order Decapoda; family Coenobitidae; genus Coenobita; species Coenobita brevimanus. The sequence goes on from NC_136966.1 coordinate 51,665,341, forward strand.
GTGTGTGTGTGTGTGTGTGTGTGTGTGTGTAAATACACATAATGGAGCAAGGCAGATAAGAGAAAAAGGTAGATCAGCTGAAAGCAGGGGAGAGGTTTCGTTCTGGGAAACAGAAATAAAGAAGAAAAGTATGCGTGTGATACGGAGAGATGGAATGGTGGCAAAAGTGTATAGGTTTTAAGCAAGAAAGAAGTTCCAGTCTGAGGAGATGGGGGGATAGAGGAAGAGAGGGGTGGAAAGCGAAATGACGTTTGAATGGAATAGAAAAACAAAAGGACTATATCAGAGTGCCAGGCAGGGAAGGCGTATAAATCAAAGTTAGAGAGGAATTATGTGTGAGAACATGAAGGACAGCGCATGTGACAGAAAGAGGGGAAGACATGGAACATGAAAGCGCAAGAGCTGGAGTTAGTGCAGCTAGGAGAGAGAGAGAGAGAGAGAGAGACAGACAGAATGGTATACGGTTTTCCATTTTAAAACAGATACTACTGAAAATACCAAGTTTGCCAAAACGCCTAGGTGCCGAAAGTGATAGAGAAGGCTGAATATTTCTTGGATGGAACAAAATGGAAATAACTACCAAAAACTATCAACGTATAAAGTCGAGGAAAAGATTCTAACACATAAGCTGAGAAAAGAAATTGCAAACATGTTCAAAGTCGACACCATTAGGCATAGGAAGAAAAATGTCTGACAAAAGGATGGATAGTGGAAGATATAAGCTGGGATGTAGCAATGGGACGAACACAGATGAAGGAACTGTTTGTGGGGACTGAGATGAAGGATGGGAATATATAAAAAGATATATTAGAGTAAAAAACGTCTAGAACTGAATGATGGAGAAGGGAAGATGAATGTGATAACTGATGTAATGAAAAAGTAAAATATTTAATAGGAAGAAGAGAGGCAAAGAGGAAAAGAAGAAAGGAAATGGGGAACATGGAGAGACGTGGTACAGTCGAGAGTAACTGAACAAACGTGGAAGTGGTGATAAAAAGAATGAGCATCGAGAAAAAAATGATAGGAAAGGGAATAAATGTTTGATGACTGAGGCAGCGGCAAGACATGAAATATATGAGAGAGATGATAGATATAGGGAGGGGGGAGTTACAAGGCCCACCCCTGCTCCTTCACCATTCCCCATCCCCTGACCCACCTGCCACGTTATCTCTCATTATCATCAGAAGATAATTAGCCTCGACAGGTGTACGGGATAGGGCCTTTATAATGCTAATAGGGGTCTTAACTTTCATTAGTGGGACGACAGCTTTGTATAAGTTGGGTAATTAACTGTGATTAAACCTCTTCAGCCAGAGAACACCGTTGGCTTTTCCTTTGTGTAATCTGACAGTTGTATTCAGTTGGTGAGTGAGCTTTAAACTAGAGGAGTGAGGTGTAGCCTTCATTAATCATTTTACAGCTAGAGATCCTCCCCAAGCTGAATAGAATAGTGTGGTACAACAAGAATTCCATAAAGAGGACGTATGCTGCAGTAGTTAACTAGATATGCTCGTACCCCCATTGTCAGCTATTTACACGCTCACCAGAATCAGGAAACATCGTGTGTATTATAGGCTCCTGTTCCTCTTCCTTATTCACCTACATATCACTGTTATCTTCCACAATAATACCTCTGTCACTGCTGCTAACACCTCCCTCTTACCTCCCACAGTACTGTACTCTGCTACCCACACTTCCTCTCCTTATCTACCACAATACAATCTCCTGCTCCTCTCCCACGCCAGCCCCACCTTCTTACCTGCCACAAGTTTTTCTTCTCTTTCACAGCCAATTCACTGGTTCCTCTCCCACTATTACCCACACCCCTGTCTTATCACCCACAATACTACCTCCTCTGCTTCTCTTCCACTGCCACGCACACGTCCCTTCTTATGTAAGTCCCACAGTACTACGTCTCTAGTTTCTCTTCCACTGCCGATCACATCTCTCAAATACAGTACTTTTTCTCCTGATTTTCTTCCAATGCCACCGCACTTCCCTCATCTCCCACAAAACTAACCCTTCTCCCTCTCTCTGTCCCACTGCCACCAACACTACCGTCTTGCCTCCCACAATCTCATTCTCTGTCCATTTTAACTTGGCCTAACATCACTGGGAAGAAATTTTTTGGAAAGAATTTATGCTTTCTTGTCACAGAGGTACGGAAATAAGCTGCATAGGAACGATATCTCCGTCATCTGACCGAACAATGTCTTTCCTTCCCCTCTGGCACTGCCACCCACACCATCCTCTTATCTCCCGTAATCGTATCATTTTTCCCAGATCCAGCAGCCCAGAGGCCGTGTGTGTGGGCTGGAGTTATGGCGGGTCTTGCATGAGGCTGAGCGCCGTAAATGGGTACGTCATTTGGGGCGGAATAGCCATTTTGTGATACGATGGTATGTGACAGGCTAATGGCTGGCTAGGTGGACGAGGGGTGTGCGGGATACGTCTTGTGCTGTCTCTTAGTGTTTCTTCCAGACGACTTTATTCACTTCAAGAGACCAACCTAGTTGTGCATGGGTTAGAGAAAGCTATAACCCATCCAACTGGGAAAGTTTTTCCTAAGTTGAACAGAATATACCGAAAGACTTTACTGGAGTCAGTGAATTACTATTTGTATTATTTTTACTTTTCTCATATATTATTCATTTTAGGACACTTCCCCTGATCCCGTACTCATGTCCTTACTTCGCCTATACTTAGCATTGACTGTTTATAATTAAAGCTGGTTTTCAAAAGACCGTTGTGTCTTTTTAATATCGTTAGTAAAACGAATGCTTAAATCCCTTCAGTATACTTACGGTTATTACATTACGTTATTGTTACAATCAGATGATTTTTATACGGCTTAAAGGAGACCTCGCGTGACGGAAGGATTAAGACCTATCTCCACCATCCTTTTCACTTTAGATATACTCTCTTCTTTTATTCCATCCACACAGTTTTTCCACTTTTAATATTCATGGTGTGTTTTGACCTGTTTCGTATCTTTTTACCCTCCTGCATTCGATAGCTCTTCCCATTATTTTGGTCTTCATTTTCATCACTGTTTGATGCTCTTCCTCTCCCATTCCTCTAGTTATAATGATTATTCGTTTCTTCGATCTTCTATTCCATTTCTATCGCCTTTCATCTCCATGTATTTCACTCCTAGCCTGTTCCCTCGCCATCCTCTCCCCTCAACTTTGCAAAACAACACTGTAAACTGTCACGCCGGAATAACAGTGAATGAAACCAGGAGACAAATATTTTTTCCCTCACAGTCTCAATCTCAGCAGCTGTTACAATCAATGGCAAAATTGTGGGAATATTGACAGCCACAAACATAATATCATCATCACGCCCTGCTCCGCCATCGCAGTAACCATCGCCACATTTTACTCCATGATCATCAAGAACTTCATCCCAATCACTTTAAATCCCTACCACCACCACGACCTCCACCGTCATCACCACAGCCTCCACCACAAACGCCACAACTTGCACCACCATCACTACAAACAAAATGACAGTCGAAATACTAGCAGGACCTGCACCATCAAACCCCCAGTTACCATTACCCATCACCACAGCATCCACCACAACACAAGGCTCGTTCTGATTTGATCTACCACACACACAATGGCACACTGGGCTACAAAAATCACAGAACAACATCACCAAATAAAAAGTCAGGAAATTCTACCAAAAACTAGCTATGCCGGGGCAGCTGCGGTGAATTCTGTATGTCTGTTCACTGTTCGCCTTTACTAAGGGCATAAAATTACCATCTCTAATCTTGAATGTTGAGGTGAACCAAGAAGATTGATCAAAGCAGGTGAAAGGTGAAGCTATCTGGGTAAATTACTGAGGAATCGCCAGGGCCTGATGGTGGAAGTTTCAAGCTGTATTGTAAACCGTTATAAACGATGGTTGGGAGAGTGACTGTGAGTAAGAGGATTCATTCACTACTTTCGGCTACCACCCGCTACAGCTAGCATAGTTTCGGACATAAAAACTCATTCATTCGAAAATTTCATAATTATTAGCCCCTTCCCCCCTCCCGCAAAAAAAAAAAAAAAAAAAAAAATGGAGAGAAAATTTTTCAAAAGAACACGATTAACTAGTAGTATAGAAAAATCTGTCATGCTTTAATGAAATTGTGATGTTCACTCACCGCAACTGTCCAGCCTAATATACTGCCTCACAGTTTATCGTCCGCATTAGCAAACAGTCCCCACCAATGTTCAGCTGCATGTACTGTAGCTGTCATTACCTTTCATCAGTATATATTTCCCTCCAGTAGGGGTCTCTGTCTTTCATTCGTATTTTTACTCATGGTATTAGTTTTTCCTTTCATCAACACCTATGCTCACTGTCAGTCTTCTCTTTTATCGGTAATTACTCTCTTTCATGCAGTTACTTCCATCAGTTTTTACTTTCAGTGTCAGTTTTTCTCTTTCACAAGTATTTACTCTGCTGTTAGTCAACTCTTTTCATCAGTTGTTTACCAAGACCAGTCTTGCTTTCATCAGTATCTACTCAAATTTCATCAGTAGTTGTTGTCGCTTTCAAAAATAACTTGATATCATTAGTACTTACACTTGCTTTCACCACTATTAACCATTGTTTTCATCATTGTGTATTCTTACAGTTATCAGCATTTACTCGTATTTTTATCAGTATTTAATCTCACTTTCACCAGTAATTGCTCACTTTCACTTTCATAAATAATAGTTCTTACTTTCATCAGTGTATAATCCAGCTTCGGTCAGTATTTACTCTTACTTTCGTCATCAGTATTTACTGTCCTCAGTATTTACTGTCACATTCGTCATTAATTACTCTAGCTTTCATCAGTATTTACTGACACTCAGGCGTTTACCAGTATTTACTCTGTCAGACTTTCACTCACCCCCTTGTCCATTATGTCACCGTGTGCTATCGCCAGAGTGAATCAAAATTTTTCCCCTGCCACATACACGGAACGCTGACCCACTTACCGTCGGATAAACTGAATCACGGAAAGGTAAAAAATCACTGGCTTTTATCTTCGTGAAGAGTTGGATGGACATACGTGTGGAGGGAGAGAGAGTTTGTACGAGGCCTGAATGAGGAAAGGAGAATGGTATGATGGTGAAATGAACAGAGAGGAAAGAGAGATGAAAAGATGTGAGAAAAAGAAAGAGTCAATGACAGGATGGTAGACTAGAATCAATAAGCTAAACTATAATACAAGAAAGAAATAAGAAAGAAATGAATACAAACAAAAGGAGGAATGGAAAAACAAGGTGGCATTTGATAAAGAGGCGAAGATACTTTGTTCTGCCTTAAGCATATTTTTCCATCTCACTCTCATTCTCATCTTTCGTGCAATAACTTTAGTATTCATTGTTGTTGATGATCCATTGCGACAAGTGGGACTGTTGGATGGGAGAGAGACAGGTTAAAGTTTGAAGTCTTTATTTTCTCAGTGTTCCGGGCAACGCACAACTCATCCGAAAATGTGTTCTGTGTGTACCGATACGTGTGTGTGAGAGAGAGAGAGAGAGGGAGAGATTGAAGCCCTAACCTGACTCCCTTTCCTATTCAACATTTCCAGTATTCAATATTAGTTTTCCCCTTTTGCTCTGTGGGTATAAGATCTCCAGTGTTCTTATTTAACTGTACTGAATTACATGAGAACTTCACCTTCAAAAGCGTTGTCGTAGTTCTAAACCTTAAGCGGTAGACATAATTAACGTAACTGATAAACGCTGGGCTATATATCACGCCTCCCACCCACCCTGACTCAGGCCACTCTAACTAATGCACTATCTGTTGTTCCTTTTTGCCCAATATATATGCCTTGCCTCGATTCACTGGCCACCCACGCATACATTATACAAGTCTTGCTCCTCTTATCTCCAGTGTATTATGTCCCCCATTGGAGTGAACCATATATCGGGAGAAATGAATATACAAGATGCTCGGGAACGTGGGTGGGGAAAGGAGTAAGATTCATTATTAAAACATTTTACTGTGGAGATGGGAAAAAGAAAAAGAAAAAGACTTCATCGCAGGTAAACGAGGTGAGAGGAGTATGATGAGGTGTACAGTGAGTCAGGTTATTTAGTGAACCACCTGAGGAAGGGACTGAAATTTGAACCTTGAAGAACTGAGATCAACAGTTATTTATCTATTGCCAGACGCCTTTCCCGTAAGGGGTGGGCACGACAAATCGCCTCCATGTCGCGCTGTCCCCCGCCATTTCGCTGCCCTCTTCCCAGCTCACACCCTCCTCTCTCATATACCTCTCCACTCCATCCCTTCATCTCATCCTCGGCCTCCCCCTCCCTATCCTCCCCTCCACCTCACTCACATACACTCTTCTTGTTAGTCTGTCGCTCTCCATCCTCTCCACATGGCCAAATCACCTCAGTGTATTTCTCCTAACGCTTTCTATCACATCCACATCCACACAACGCTGCTTCACTTCCCCACTTGTCAGTCTCTCTCTAAGTGTATCTGCACAGTAATAATGAAGATAATAATAATAATAATAATAATAATGATAATAATGATAATAATAATCAGTGAATTTGTGTGTGTGTGTGTGTGTGTGTGTGTGTGTGTGTGTGTGTGTGTGTGTGTGTGTGTGTGTGTGTGTGTGTGTGTGTGTGACAGACGGACAGACAGACAGACAAACATATAAGCAGATAGGCAGAACGTAAAAGAATGTATTGCACAAAGAACAGCGGAGTTGAATACAGTGTGATAAAGGAAAGTTAAATTTACAGTCATTCCACGAACTACGTCACCGTGGGCGAGGGAAAGATTCCCAAGAAGCAAGAAAGAGACCCAGAAATCCGAGCAAAGACGAACATCATAGATAAAATATTAAAGTTTCAGGAAGACAGTGATGCAAGAAGAGGGCATAGTAAAAGTGGCAGCAGCCAGAACAGTATCATCCCCTTCGATGGACATGGACCCAAGGCATCATTACTGATTGAGGCTTTTTCAATGTATTTTTGCTTTTTCCTGATGATTTGTATTCTGGTTAGGACATACTTGTCGAAACTGAAAGGTGATATCGAATCTTTTGTGCCATTTCACTGAAAGGGGACTCTCCTAGGCTAACCAAACGTGTAAGGTAACAGGAAAAAAAAAATGATAAAGTCAGCGAGCTGGATGAACTGTGAGCGGGACCACAGACAGCCATTACATATTGCGGATAATATTTTTACACGTGTTTTGGTTACATAGGACGAATAGTATTATTTTATACCCTTTGGTCTAACTACTTCCTTTATAGCTACACAGCTAATACATACTCCCTCAGTAAACCTCATCAAACCGCAGACTATAAGATCAGCACTCTTACCACAACTATATCGTCCAGCATACCCCATACATTAAACGTACCCAAACTGCCACACTATCCAAAGCCTCATTTATCATCGTAACTGACAGAAGTACGACCGCCATCACCATCACCACAACCAGCACCACTTCCACGACCATAAATGGACCAATCATCTAACCCTTCCACATCAGTCAAATTTCCATACCATTTCTCACGCAATCAACACAGCTAGTGTCCCCCACATTTCAGGCAAAATTCATGCTCCCGCATGATCCATGATTTCAATTTTCCATTAACTCGTACTTCAGTAGTGTACAACTGCAACTGGATGTTTACATAAGCATAGGACAGTAACAGTATTAATACCAAGAAACAACTGACCAGTTTATTGTCAGACACACTCATGTTAAACAACGAGTTCTACATGACATTTACATTAACTGCAGAGTAAGATACATCCAGGGTGTCTCGCTCATATCTGACTCCTATCTATGGTGTCGTCATACTTTAGGTCGTATTCTCGTGGAGTAAGGAGGTTCCCTAGTACTTCTCTCTTTATCACTCTATTTCTGCATTATAAATACCTTGCATGTTAGGTATGCAGTCAATCTGAATACTAAAAAGGAGAAGCCTCAAGTGTATCTTACAAGATAAATCGCATGAAAAGAATTATTACAAAGCATCCTAAGGTCACAGGCGTACACATCTTTGAGTCACTTACGGGATAGGTTAGGACCGTGACAGTCAAAGAAATGCCTGCTGAGTAGGTGGAGGGAGGATTCATAAACAATACTCATTACTTGCTAAGTATTTATTGAAATCATGCCTGCTGAACTCCATGATACCACCTCTCGCCCTCTTCGCTCCCGTTTATACGCATATGCAATCCTTAATATTCAAGACTGTGTGTGTGTGTGTGTTTTAATGTGTCCGACTTCTGGGCATAGACATCACAGCTTGTTCCCAAGGCCCAGTAGTCCTCCTACATACCATACACTTCCGCATGTCACCACTTCGGCGCTAACACCCACTGTCCATACTGAATATATGCTAGGACTGTCTCTTATGGGACTGGTGTTCGTATTGGTATTAACAGGGGTATTTTTACATGTCGGCGGGTCTTCTGGGAGATCAAAAAAGTCTGCTTTATGTAATTCACATCCTTAAACTGTTCCCTGTCCTGGCCGGGATTCGAGCCTGGGTCCATTAGGACTTCAGGCCACCTCTGAGCCAATTCAGTTACCTCCTGCTCCAAACGTGTGTGTGTGTGTGTGTGTGTGTGTGTGTGTGTGTGTTTTGAGCTCTTCCCTCTGAGTAATCCAGACCTTCCTCCAACCACACTATTGTATTTCCCTTTGCCCATCACAAACAATCTCTCTCTCCTTTCCCTCCCGTTATATCAGTGTAATAACTTCCCCGTACTCGCAAAACCCTCCTAGAATTGGCCTTGTTGCAGGGGTTTCAGTGGTGTATCTGGTTTGACTACTTGGTGTGTTACAGAACGGGGTGCTGTGTCAGTTTTTACTGATTGGTAAACTTGGAGGTGCGTTATGACCCGGAGATGGTGTGAGTACTGACTACTGACTGTGGAAAAGATCTTATTGTGTGGTGAATATTATCCTACATTTTGTTGGAAGGAAGACCTGAATTTGCGTGGAAGTTTTCATTTAACTGATATGCACAATATTTTTCGGTGTATAATAACCTCAGTGAAATATGTAGTAACGACCTAGAACTCCGAGAAATATTTAATCATATGTGTGGCATTAAATATTCAGTGATCTTCTGATGTTACTAGGTGCCCCGATTTATATGGTGCCTTTAGCGTGAAGTTTTTGGTGTGGCAATGACGATCTGCCTTTATATGGCGTGTATCATTGAGGAATAAATAAAAAGATTCTTGAGTATTTGCAACGCCTTGGGCCTCGTGTGGCGCCATAGGGTTTGTGTTGTATCCCTAGATTTTTTTGTAGTGTTCCTTGTCTTGCTATGGTGCCCCTAGGTTTTGTGTGGTGTTCCTAGGTCATTTGTGGTGTCCCAAGATGTTGTGTGATGTCCCTAGATGCTGTGTGGTGTCTGTAGAATGCTGAACGCGTCCTTAGATGTTGTGTAATGTCTTCAAGTGTTGTGCAATGTTCCTGGGTGCGTGTGATGTCCTGAGTGTTGTGTGATATCCCTAAGGCTTGTGTGGTGTCCTTATTTGTTGCAGGGTGTCCATAGGTTGTGTGTGGTGTTAGAATGTGCATAAAAGGCACATGTAATTCAAACAGCCATTCTCTCATATGAAAAAGTTCAAGCGAAATCCCACATCCTGAAAACTGAATATTAGTCTTACACACAGAGCACCTCAATCCACCCAACATGCTTTTCTCACCTCGTAAATCACATTGACAGTTTATACTCCGAAGGAACTGTGGTTGTTGGAAGAAGAGAAAAGGAAACATGAGGAGGAATGAGTGAGACGAAATATCAAACATGGCAGGGAAGGGGAGAGGAAGAGCACACACACACACACACACACACACACACACACACACACACACACACACACACACACACACACACACACACACACACACACACACACACGCACGCACGCACGCACGCACGCACGCACGCACACACACACACACACACACACACACACACACACACACACACACACACACACACACACACACACACACACACACACACACACACACACACACACACACACACACACACACATCTGCCAGACATACTCTCACCTCTACCCGATGATAAACCTTTCACCGACTCATCTGTTATAGTTTTCCTACTAAGATTTTCTAAGCATGTACCATATGGCAATAGTAACACAACTCCTGTGCGTAAAAATTATGAAGTAATAAATGCACAGTTACTGTTGATGAGATATATGAAAAACCTTTAGATGCAAGCGTAGTTAAATGCACATTATAGTAAGATTCTAAAAAGGGTCAAGGTTAGTCTCCACAAATTCATCAGAAATTCGCAATAATAATTACCTAACACACACAGTTCGCAGAGAAGGCCATCACAGCTGTTGATTGAACACGTATAATTTCAGAGATAGGCTTGAGAGTCATCTTACCAAAGCCAGGATATCAAAGCTGTTGTTATTGATGCTGACGATGTGTGGTCCTGCCGGGTGTCTCGTACCGAACGAACCTCCGACACATAAATTATGGCTGCTTCGGACAAAGCTGTTTTCAGAGAGTTTCGCATATCCCAGAAGGTTCGTCCACCGAGATTTTCCTTGAGTTTTTGAACCGATTTGCCACTCACATGCAAGCAACCAAACGAGACGGTATGCACAGTAACAAATCCGTCCATGAGCTGAACCCTAATAGCGTCAGAATCTACACAAGTCATTAATAATTTCATTTTACAACTCTCGTCCAGCGCTGCCCAACGTCGGGTAATCCTCAGGTGATTCGCACAATAAAGTTTCGAATCCCGTGTCTCAGAGTTCAACGCCTCGTCCCACAAAATTTCCCGGAGTCCAGCGCATCGTCCCATAAAATTTCGACTGGGTGAGTGAGGCTGTGGGTCGGGCTGAGATGTAGATCAGTGCTGGAACAAGTTACGACGGGAAGTGTGCGTATGTGTGTGTGTGGAAGGAAAGCTTATATCTGCAGTTTTTTAAAGTTTCTGGTTCCAAGGAGTATCATTGAGCTGGTGTCATATTGGTAAGTGGGAGTGTTTCGGTACTTTAAATGTGATTACTTTGTTAATATTAGATGCCAAGTCAGGGGCAGAGCACAGACGTATCGCAGTCGATATACATAATTTCAGTCAGATAGTGTATAATAGGCCAATTGATTTCACTTTTACAACGACGGGAGTATACAGTGCTTTTTATGAAATATGATGTTAAACTTTGCACTTGTACTTTTCATTTGAATGTGGAAGGCGTATTATGGAATTATGAAAGTATGAGAGTGTATATCTGGGTGTACTGCAGAAGTAGATATGAAATATGCTATATTCTAATATGAAACTTAACACTTCTTGTTGACACATCCGAAGCATAAATTTTTGCACATCAATTGCAGGCATCACTTTCGGTTAGTAATCTGGTATTAGATGTTTTAGGATGGGAGGGATTCCATCAGTCATCATAACTAGAAGAAAATATAAACTGACGCGCTCGAACCGAAGAGATAAAAGCACACCGACCTAAGGAACAAGGAGAAAAACACGGGAATAACACCTTGGCTTTCCTCCAACACGGCACTCCATTGCTCTTGCCTCCATTTTCCTCTTCTCTCCCATTGTTCTTTCCTTTTCTCGCACGCCAGTTTCTTTCTCTTATATTTATCTCTCTCTTGTGTTCCTTTCAGCCTCACAGCTACCTGTGCTTTACACTTGCTTTCTCTTCTCCTCCCACTTCTTATTTTGCCTTTTGCCATTTTGTATTTTCTATGTTCTTCGACTACAGCTTTCTTTTACCCTGCCAGTACAGTGACGTAGTTTCCATTATATACTTCTTGCCACCAGAAGATATCTTTTCTACAACTCTGAGGCGACTTCTGACCTAGTGTGTTCAAGGGAAAATGAGTGAGTTGATCGTAATGAATTCGCTAAGGGATGAAAATTGGTGGCTACGAGAAGAAAGGAGGAGGGGAGCAAAACAGAGCGGGAGATGGGGGAAGGGCTGAGAAATGTTCATGGCTAAACAAATACGCCAAACGGAGGGCAATTTCGACCAGAGTTAAAGGGAGTAAAGTTTAAAAGAACAGAGAGAGAGAGAGAGAGAGAGAGAGAGAGAGAGAGGATTTTCCTAGTTTATTTATTTTTTTTTTTAGATACATTTAATTAACATAAACCTCACATACTGAAGGGGCTGGTGAAGTTCATATGCAATGTATACGGTTCGAACAATCCATGTCCAAAGTTGAAAACAAAAAGTTAAGACGGAGCATCAATTACAATGGAATTAGTGTCATCGTACTTAATGAAGTAAGGAAGGTTTGTGCAGAGGCCACCGATGTAAGAGAGGGATGGAAGGATGAAGAATTGTGTTAAAAGAGGGAAAGAAGTCGAATAAAGTTGAAAGTTAGAGAATTGTTTAGTCTACATGGGAAAATATCTTTAGAAAATTATGCGAGAAAGTAACGAGAGGAGGCGTCTTTTCATCACTTCACAACGATGGCTTATTATGTTATTCTTGCCACCTTCAGATGGTAATATTAAGGCGTCGAATGATGTCTAGGAATAAATGGGTTAAGGGTTTAGTGAAACCTAGATCTAATCCCTCCAATTTAATAAATCTCCCATTGGTAGCCTAATAGTCTGGCAGCAGCAAGAAAAAGTACGAAATACGTCATCCAATTATATGGAGAACGTCCGGTCTAGGGAATGCTTTACACCAATCCCATATATTGTAGTTCTTTCAAATTATATTGGGCCAGACTTTTGTCCTTTTGCACCTTAATTCAGCGAGTTCAGTGGCAGAGAAAGACAGTGCTACGACTCTCTATCCTTTCCATAACACTTCTTCATGACTAGCATCACACTCGTGTTAATCTACTATTACAGCTCAGCATTCAGATCTAGTTACTGTAGAAATGAGTTTAGTGAGAAGTGAGGTTGGGATATAAGTGGTGAATATAGTGCTCAAAATAGACCGTACTAAACATCAGGTGCAGATCAGTGATGTGAACATGATGATATTATGATACTGTTAGATCACTGTAATCTTAACGTAAGCAGTGTCATAATTAGCCATATTTAATATCGAGACAGCACTACGAGTATTACACACTTTTCAGCCACCTGGCAAACCTAATAGCTCGCCTAACCAGTGAATCTAAATATACAGTAACGCAGCTTAAATCAACACAGGCTCAAAATCGATAGGTCGTAAGTCGATATAGACTCTAAATCGAGATAGGCTGTAACCATGGAAAGAAGAGAATAAGAAAGAAGGTGGGGAAGTGAGAATGAAGAAGAGGAGGTGAGAGAATGAAAAAGGAAGGCTTACACATAGGCAAAAAAAAAAAAAAAAAAAAAAAAAAAAATGGCGAAGGAAAGTTGAAAAAGACCAGCATTCCTTTTGTCATGTCTCTGCGTGCCTGTGAAAGAGTCTGACGAAGTAAGAAAACTGCCGAGAAAGGAAGCTGAACTAAAGATGGAAGAGTCAATAAGTACAGTGAACATGTACAGTACAATAGTGCTCGAGCTTCAGAGCCTTCGGTGGTGTGGTGTAGTGTAGTGTAGTGTAGTGCAGTATAGTATGGTGTAGTGTGGTGTGGTGTGGTGTGAGAGGGTAATTTTGTATCGTTTAATGTGGCTTCGCTGAAGTTGCTAAAGTTCACTAGGCTAAAGCTGCTTCCATCAGAAAATCTTTAGTGAGAGACAGACGAATACAGCCGTTCCCAGAGATGATTCCGCATTAAAATCAATGTGTGAAGGTAATTTGAAAAAGCTCAATTGCGTCTATCAAGCTGAGTGAAGCAGATTAATCCCTACAAAAGACTGATATTATGAAGCACATTAATTCTTATACAGTAATGACGTCTTGATGCATATTAATCCTTACACAAGAATAACGTCTTGAAGCAGATTAATCCTTACACAAGAATAACGTCTTGAAGCAGATTAGTCTCTACAGTCGAATTTACCTAATTTAAGGAAGACATCTTGTGGGAAAGAGGATAACGGAGGCAGCATCTAACCCCTCCAGTTCGAAAAATCATTACAGATCAAAATAAAATCGCCTGTAGATAGCAATAATACGGTAAAAAAAAATGTCATTCTATGGAAGTGAATATTAATTCATATCCCAGAAATGGGAAAGGGAAAGTACAATCAGAGACAATGGATTCAGGTCTACAGTCCCATTCAGCCACGTCCCCATGGAAACTTTGCACTCCGGGTTCTTTATTTCCAACTCAGGCACAAGTTTCATATTGCCGCCTCGTACACTGATGTTGCTATGGTGGTGGTGGGGAATATTGTAGTTGTAGTATGGAAATGTCGTTGTTGTGATGATGGTGTTGGAAATATCGTAGTTATGGAGAAAAAATATCATTGTTAGAATTTTATTATTATTATTATTTTTTTTAAAATATCGCACTTGTGATTGCCTGTAGGTGTAGTGATGGTGGTGGAGTAAAATATAACATTTTTTACTATAGCTGTGTTAGTGAGTCAAAGTATTGTAGTTGCTATTTCAGTTGCAGAGGTGGTGAAGAAAGTGTCGTATTTATGACTAATGTGGCTGTGATGGAAGTCCTTTAAAGTATCAGAGTTATGATTGTAGATATGGTTGTGGGAGTAAAAATACCATATTTGGGATTGTTGTTCCTAGTGTGGTGGGAAATATCATAGCTGTGATCGACGCACATGTTCCCTCACATCCATATTCCAATAAGCCATTTCCTGCACACCCACACACCCACACACTCACCCATTCAATCCTCCCTTACACCCACACAACCACCCAGCACCCCACGGTAGCAACATACTCACCCTATCCCCCTCCCCCACCCACACACAAACCACTACACCCACACATCCACTCCCCTTCTGTTTTCCCCAGCCCGGGTTATTGCTCACTAAAGTGGCATGACAGCTTTAAAAGTGGCGGTGCAGTACAAGTTAAAGTTATTGCCTGAATGTGAATGGATGCTTGCCGTGTGCTGACTGACTTAGTTACGAGTATTTGTTGCATTCTTTATACTTCCGTTGAGAATGGGGGAGAAAGAGTACCAGTCATGTATTGCCTGATTGTCAAAAAATAGGATTAAAAGGGACGGGAATAGAGGACTGGAAAGCTCTTCTCTTTTTAGTTGTTTTTTGCTTTGTTTTTGCCTTGGGCTTTGTATTAGACTCCCATCATCATACAGCATTCAGGACTATACGGCCGCAACAGATAAAGTTACCATAGCCCCAACCACTACTATATTTCCATCATTTCCATAACTGCAACACTTATAACCTCATAACTATAACATCCACAACATCCATATCTACATGACCATATAATATAAACCTTTCTCTTCTATTGGCTGGCATCAATCAGACAATTTTTTTTTATTTTATTTATTTTTAGCAGCAAGAGAACCTTAGCTTCAGGAGACAAAGTTAGCACCACAACCTCCACCACAACCACCTTTAATACCACGTCCTCTGTCACAGCTGGAAGTATAACTAATCATGTATCCAGTAATTAAATTTCCATACTATTTCCCGTTCAGTCAGTGCGATCCATCCTCCTCACCTCACGCCATTAGTCATTTTCTTTCGTCATACAGCCATCCAGTTTTACATGTTCTAGTTAGTCATCCAGAAATAAATAAATAGATAAATAAAATATGTAAAAACTATTGTGCACAAGTGGTAGCATTTTCGTTGGATGTTATTTTTCCCGACTCTGGCCATAGACTACGTAGCCCGTTCCCAATATCACATGGGTCGCCCAACGTTTCGGACACCTTCATCGCTATGGCGCAAATTCTCACCTCCCGTACTTATTATTATTATTATTATTATTATTATTATTATTATTATTATTTCCACAGTGTAATAGACATCCATTCACCAGCTTAAGTTTGAAAAGACCGTAAATCTATGGTACTTACCTGAATTGTGTATAAAAATATAGAAACCTTGCGATACCGTGAATCAAAATACCATACGTCAATTTGTATGGTGCAGGGATAGGAAATAACATTAGGATTTACATGACTACACCGGAAATGCAAGGGACAACCCCCCATTTCAAACCCTGACCGATGCATACATTTTCCATGCATGCATATTTGCAGTATACATATACCGTTGGTCCAAACGCGTGTGTGAAGCCGTTTGATGTTTATTTACTAGATTCATCCCTGTCAACTGCATACACACATCGAGACAGAGTTAAACAGATAAATACCGTATACAAGCAGATATACTCTAGAGATACAGGAAGGGTTAGATTTGTAAAAGGACACATTGTAAGTCACTGAGTTCAGCCAGCAAGGATGAGACTTGGGTGTTGAAAGAATAAAAATGGAAGGAAAGGAAATTAGAGAATAAAAAATCAAAACATGAATACAACGAAAAAATGTACGAAGATACAGTGAAGGTTGGAGGGAAGAATAGAATAAAGGGAGGACAGGAAAATATACTGCATACGCTGTTCTCTTCGCTAAGACGGTAAGAGGCTTGCCACTAGACCGGAAATGTTGAAGAAAATGAGAGTGAGTGAAAGGGGGAGGAAACAGTAAAGAGGATTTGAGTGGTGTGGGAAACTGAAAAAAGAAGAAAGGAAAATTACAAAAGAAACTGAAATGTTAAAGTGAGCATTAGAAGGTATAATGGATGATGCAACACACACACACACACACACACACACACACACACACACACACACACACACACACACACACACACACACACACACACAATTAGATGGATAGTTACAGTAGATAAACAGATATAGATATATATAATAGAGAGAGGGGGGGGGGAAGAGAGAGCCGGGGGTGGCGGGAGGAGCAGGTTAGAAATGGACGAGAAATGAACATAAATCTCTCTCTCTCTCTCTCTCTCTCTCTCTCTCTCTCTCTCTCCAAGTTTTCCGTCTTACCCTTCCTTAACCCCTTTCGAAATCATTTTGCCAGAAAATTGCCAGTCGAGATACGGCCCTTCAATCTGAGGACGTCTTTTGTATTTTATTCCTGAAAACACGAGGCGGTTTTGTTCATTTTTGGACAGGCTTATCAAACTGGAAGGGTTAGACATAGCAATCATTTATCCCTTACCTGATGAATAAAATCGTCTGGAGGTTACAAGAAAGAACTGGAAAAGACGCCACCAGTGAGGAAGCTAGGACAAAAGTTACCTGCTACTAGTTAGGTAAGAATGGCAGGGAGGTTGGCTCGTTTTTGTATAAATAATTTGGCTTTTTACATAAATTTTTATTAGAGAGGCTGGTGGGAAATAAGAGGAGACAAAAGAGAAAGATGTCTAGCAAGAGAAACCGTAAAGGAGGAGGAAACTTGTATAGAGAATTGTTAATCCTAATAACTAAAGAAAATAATGATACAGAAATACACGCTTAGCAAGAGCCATATAATTCTCTAGGTGTCATAAAACAATCTCGCTAATTCTAATGCACCAGTCAAGGATAACGTGCAGTCGTGTGGTTCTTGGGAAGAGTGTTGGAATTGAGAGAACGGGATGCTAGACCTATGCCCAGAGCTGAACACATAAAATGCTCTGCAGGGTTCTTTGATGTAACTAAAAATCTGCGCAATTCCCCCTCTCTCAGCTTGATGCTTCCTCTCCCTGCCCCCTAATTCGGTTCACCCCAGGGACATGCAACTGTGAAGACAAGTGAAGGCCTAACAGCTTGATGTATAGGTTAGCAGACAGAAAAAGAAAAAAAAAATCATACATACATCCATTAGACGTCACCTGTTTCAAATGCATCACATATATATGTCATCCTGTTGATTATCTTACACACACACACACACACACACACACACACACACACACACACACACACACACACACACACACAAGTAAACAAACAAACATATATACACAAACGCGTGAGTACATCAGGATTCAAATGCTTGTTTAACTCTTCCACACTCCGAGAGAAAAGTCGGAAAACAGTTCTTAAAGCAAAGAGAAAGAAACAGCAGAGGAGAGGAAGGGAGGAAACAAGGATAAAAGCTAGGAGAGGGAAAGGGGAAGGAGGGGAGGGGATGGTTGGGTGGAATAAAGGGTAAGGTTGTATGGAGAAGAGGAGAGAGGGATGTGACTGGACATGTGTGGGGATGAGGGTAGGTGTGTGGGTGTGTGAGGGCGAGTATGGTTGTACGTAGGTGTATAGAGAAGTTTGTTGGTTTATCGGGCTGTGTATATGTGTAGGGGTGAGTGCGTTGTGGAGGTGAGTGTGGGCGTAAGGGGGTGAGTGCAGGAGTGGGGGTGAGTGTAGGTGTGGGAGTGAATGTAGGCGTTTGGAGGAGCATGTCGGTGTGTGGGGATATGTATAGTTGTGCAGGGGTACGTGTATGTTTATAGAGGTGAGTGTGGGTGTGTGCGTGGATGTGTAGATGTGTGAGGGTGCCCGGTGGTGTACCTGAGATGAATATGAGAAATGGCAGATTGTATGTGTTCAGTTATTCACGTTTATGTTAACGCAAACTTGTGTTCCGTAAACCTGTGTGTGTGTGTGTGTGTGTGTGAGAGAGAGAGAGAGAGAGAGAGAGAGAGAGAGAGAGAGAGAGAGAGAAGAGGGGGGACAGCAAACAGGGGCAGAGACAGAGACGGAAACAACGTCGTTATGTAAATATTCCCAGATACACCAAAATGTCCAAGCAAACTGAGAGGTCGACACTGCTTTTCGCATCAGGATTTTCCGACTGTCACTGCCTGGCTCCATGGACTCCCTCATGGACCTTCACCCTTTGATCCACACAGGCGAGGGAAAAACACCATGTATGCAGTCACAGGTATTAGGCTTCTTTTCCACAGTCCTCCCCTGCCAATGGTCACTTTGATCCCGTCTTGCCTCCCTTACTGGGCCCAGATTTTCTCTTCGGATTTAGCCAGATTTCTCGTCTTTTCATTCCATCCTGTTCTTTTAGGTGTGGGTCCTCTATTAGTTGTGTTCAGCTCTTATTTTTCTGTTATACTAATGATATTCTTTCCTATTCTTATACTTTCCCTCATCTCACACCTTCTGGTCTTGTTCAGATTAACAACAATAGTTCAGAACAGTTCCTTTCAAACTGTCTGGGATTTTTACTTTTTCTTTTTCCCACCCAGTCATTTGAGTCATTATCATATTAATGAATACCCTGTTTATCAGGTTTCCCTCCTTCTTGCTTTTTTACTACATTATTCCTCCTCCCTTCCCTCGCCTCTCCTTCTGTTCCTTTCAAACTATTTTCAGCTTTTTTTATATATATTTTTTCACATTTTTTATTCTGGCTATAATTGTCTGTTTCCCCTTGTTTCTTCCTCCTTCCCTCTCACTTTAACATCCCCATCAATCCCATTTAGTCCCTCTTCAGCTCACACATTTTTTCCATCGTTCACTTTCTCAGACTTCCTGATTCTAATTAATTTCAATGCCGTCATCTCCTTTCTTTTATCATCCCTTCCTCCTCCTCTGATAAAGCTTATTTTAACCCTCACTCTCTTTTTGTGTCTTCTAACTCTCCCACGCCACATCCTTTTCATCTCTCTTAAAATGTTATAATTTTGACCTCATGCAATTTTTTCTGGTAATATTTAACTTCGAAACGTGTCGTCTGCGTTTTTGCAAATATGCGTCCTTTATCGCTAATTTCTTTTTCTAACTTCCTCTTCCCTCCCAATCAAACAGTCCCATTTTATCCACAAGTCTCTCTCTCTCTCTCTCTCTCTCTCTCTCTCTCTCTCTCTCTCTCTCTCTCTCTCTCTCTCTCTCTCTCGCCTGTTTGTGTCCTCCAGACTTGGGTAAAGCAGCACAAAGAAAAGCAGACCCTTCTTGGAAACCTGGATGTTGGTCTAAAGAAACCCGAATAAAAAAGGTTTGTACTTAAAGCTAATTAGTGGAACCCAGAATGAGAACATGAGGTTGTGAATGTGTCTGAGAGAGAGAGAGAGAAAGAGAGAGAGAAAGAGAGAAAGAGAGAGGAGGGATATTTATTTTGCCAACTTTTATCTTTATCCTCCTGTCCCTTCCTCCCTTGCCTCCTCTTCCTCTCTCGTTCATTAAATTCCTCTTCTACCCTTTGCTTTATTCTCTCTCTCTCTCTCTCTCTCTCTCTCTCTCTCTCTCTCTCTCTCTCTCTCTCTCTCTCTCTATTTATCTTTTATTTCCCCATGTATCCCTTCTTGTGTCCTCGTGCTTCTTGAACCCTCGTCTTTTCTTCTTACATTTCTTCTCCACTGCATAGTCAGTATTTTTTCTTTTACGCTGCATATTCTTTATTTTTCGAGATCTTATTCTAAATTCACATCTTGCCCTTCTCCCGACACACCTACAATGCTGTCTTTCGCAAACCTACCGAAGGCCTAGCTATTGTTATCGACTCAGTTTCTGTGTACGAGTAGGTACTGAATATGTGTTAACAAGATATCTCGTCAGGGCCAGATGTGATTTTGATCTAAACTGGCACATACATTGTGTGTGGGTCTGGGAAGACGTTACTAGTACTGGTGCTGATCGATCAAAGGTCAGGGTCAAAAGTCATGGGTCAAGTTCAGAGTTCAGGTTGTGGCGCTAATTGTCGAGGGCGCGGCTCGATCTGGATAAAAATTCGTACATGCCCCGTATGTGGAGATAAGAAAAAAGTATTTTGATTTGGTTCAATCCCATGAGAGGTCAAGATTGTGGGTGATCAAAAACTTAACTCGGCATCTCTGTACTCTCTGAGCATCCTCCTTAGTTTTCAGTATTTCCCATCTGTTATTTTCACCCATCATGTAACCCTGTAATAGTTCCGTTAACCTCTACAGATTTAACCAATAATTTGCGCGTGCGCGCAGTGGTGTGTGTGTGTGTGTGTGTGTGTGTTGCATCGTCCTTTGTACCTTCTAATGCTCACTTTAACACACTTTAACACACACACACACACACAAACACACACACACACTTATTCTTCCTCTGCTAAATTTCATTTATCTTTCCATCCCGAATTCACTTCCCCTTCCGCAAATTACACCATTCATGACTTTTTTCTTTTTACGGTCTTCTTTCCGAGTGATTTTTTTTTTCTTACTCTCCGTTCTTTCTCTTCTCATTCTTGCATCCTACTTAAGGTGCCTCTCGCTGTACTAGGCGAAGCCAGAGTTTGTTCCCTAAATATTTAACTTAGTCTGAATAGGCAGTTCAGCACCAGACCAGAAGCACCATTGTATATTTATGAGTTTTCATTATCACTGGTTACTGCCCCAAAACTTTTAGAAGGTATTCATTTACTTGTTCTGTATTCATCCATGCAGTTACCTGTTCTTTCATAAATTTGTCTTTTGTTGATGAACGTGTGATTCTGTGTGGTGTCTGAAATTGTCTATATTCCGGCGCGTTTTAGTGGGAGAGGGTGGTCTAGACTGAATTGCCTCTACATGTTTCTGTCCTTAGTAATGACCCCTCTCCCCACGACACACCAGCCTTCCTTGCACGTTCTTACACCTTATCTCTCCATCTTGTTCGCTGTATCCCTTTCCCGCTCCTCCGACTCCCCTCATTCACCCTGTCTCCAAGTCATTGCGCCACCCTCCCTCCCTCACATACTTGCACATCTTATCTGTTCATCTCTGTTTCGATCGCTCTCTCTTTCCCGTCCCACGCACATTGCACTTACACGCTTTCCCAGTCAGTCATCACTACCTATCCTGCCGTGTTCCGTCTCACAGCTATCCCCATTCTCTCCCGAGCACCACCACCTTAGTCATAGATGATAAGCCCCATGCAGAACGGACAACAATTGGAATATTAGGGTAAAAAGGTACCAACCCAACGATGGAGGTGGTTAAAAAGCAAAATAGAGTGACAATATCTGTAAATAATGGGG
The DNA here is from genome assembly GCF_032717465.1 of Coenobita brevimanus. Taxonomy (NCBI): domain Eukaryota; kingdom Metazoa; phylum Arthropoda; class Malacostraca; order Decapoda; family Coenobitidae; genus Coenobita; species Coenobita brevimanus. The sequence continues at coordinate 51,687,187 of NC_136966.1, forward strand.
ACTGAAATGGAACTGGAACTTCTTCACTACGATTATATACTTTTAATCTTATTCGAGTTACAGACGAATATACATGAGCTAAGAGAGACTTTTCGAACTTGAGGGGTCAGATGTAGCCCTCCTTAATTACGAGAGGGCGTTCCTAAACAGAACACAATAGTCTGCTGGTGCCAAAAATCAAATATGAAGTTACTCTGTCCGCTTTAACGAAGTATACAATTGCTATCTCTCCATCTTGAATGCATCACCTATAACAAAGTTAGAATAAAATAAGGTGCTAGTCACGAAACCCTGCCGTGGAACTGAAGCAGGTCCGTAGTACCTTTTGTCTAATGCTGACACAAACCGACGGAAGGTAGGCTAGAAACGATCTGGCCAAGTTAAAGTGAATGAACTAAAGTCATCTTAGAAGATACATTTGCAGTGAACAGGGCAAATGGTTAGCTGTTTTCTCTTCAACACTCTTGTCTGCTGTGACTCCATCTCAGCTGAATTAACTCGATTGGAGTAAGCTGGAATACAATACTAGGGTAGTAAGGACAGTGAGAAGGATAAATGGATACACAGTTCACAGTCAGGCTCCTCAAACTGATTCTCAGCAAAACAAATTCCCCTGGTGTTCACTGGCATACAAACCAGAGTTCTCCGGACCATGAGGAGGTTAATGGTATTGTTATTAATACTCAAACTTCTCTGACTCATTTTCAGCTGAATTAAAACGTCTGGCGTTACCTGGGATACAATGTCAGAGTTGTCCCGATCATGAGAGTTAATTTTCCTTCGCTCATCCTTCTTCCTCATCCTCATTTTTCGTTCCTTACTCTTCTCATTTCTTTGTTCTCCCGCCTCCAGAGAGTTAATGACACCAGTATTGTCAATCAGCTGCATAATTCTTACAGTTTAACGGGATGACTCCAAAACCTGTCCCATCCATGGAGGAGTTAATTTTCTCTCTCTCACTCCGCGTCCTTCTCTTCTTCCTCCTCTCTCTTCACTCCTTTGTCCCCTCGCGTCCTCTTCACCTCTGCGTCATGAAACTTGCATCAGCCAAAAAAAAATGCAGAGAAAGGATTTACGCGGAAGCAGTGCCAGTATAAACTTTCTTTCATTACCAGTAAAAGAAAAAATCCAGTTTTCTAAGAAGGCGCTCTCGTGAAGTACTCTGAACTGTAAACAATGACAGGGCGCAGTTGTGGAGATAATGACTTTCTCCTAAATATAATTTTAAAACGTTTTGCAGGCATCACTCAAGTCTTTGTCTCATTCTGACTCATGGATATTGTGTCTTTTTTTTCTTGCATTCGCGAACAATTCAGTCACATGTTCTTACGATAAGCTTCTCACTTTGTTCTTTGCAGTTTTCTTTATACGTGCGAACATAGGTATGGAGATATGATAACTGAAGTGAATCGACTGACACGCTAAAATTACTGTCTAGAGAAATGACTGCACTACAAGAAGCATCACACGAAAAATGGCTCCACATACACCAAACCTTTCCACTAAAATTGAGGAGAAAATGAGAGAAGGAACACATGTAATAAAGATAACGTAAGCATATGAATTTCGTCAGGAAGACCAAACAGAATTCATATAATAAAGGTGCTGGAACCAAGGAAAAATAATAATGCCGACATAAATATTGTGTCGTAAGTGTTTCAGAGACCTAGACAGTATTAATGTACAGCAGACCATTTCCAGTCATAGGGTTAGCCAAGTAGTCCTTTCCCGAAACTGTATCAAAACAGCACCAACTAGAGTGCTAGGTGGCTTGCTCCTGTGATCAAATACTCTGCTGTCGAAGTAGTTTCATCCTCAGGCGGCATTCCCTGTATCCATTATACACCCTATCATGTAATTAATTTTTAAAGTAATTCTGAAGCGAATTCACCACAACCAGTCAGTATTATATATATATATATATATATATATATCTATATCTATATATATATATATATATATATATATATATTGCCAGACGCCTCAATCCCGTTTGGGGTGGCCACAAACAAATCGCCTCCAAGTCGCCCTGTCCCCCGCCATCTCACTGCCCTGCTCCCAACTCACACCCCCCTCTCTCATATACCTCTCCACCCCATCCCTCCATCTCATCCTCGGCCTCCCTCTCCCTCTTCCCCCTCCACCTCACTCACATACACTCTCTTCGTCAGTCTTTCACCCTCCATCCTCTCCACATGGCCAAACCACCTCAGTGTGTTCCTCATAAAGCTTCCTATCACATCCACATCCACACCACAACGCTCCTTTATATCCTCATTCGTCAGCCTGTCTCTCCATGTGACTCCACAGGCTCCTCTTAACTCATTTCCACTGCTCTCACTCTTGACTTGTGTCCTTCCAACAACGTCCAAGCTTCACTTCCGTACGTTAGAGTTGGTATCACAATACTGTCATGTAGTAACTTTTTCACTTCCATGCTCACTTCCCTGTTTCTTATCACTGCTTTCAAGGAACCAGCAACCTTTCTTCCCTGCTGTACCCTTTCAAGCACTTCACCCTCCAAACCTCCATCCTTACTCATCACACTACCCAAGTACTTAAACGTACTCACATTTTCCAATTCCTCGCCATCCAACCTCGCTGTACATTCACTGACTTCACCTCTCTCAGAGACCATCCCTTTACTCTTCCCTACATTCACCATTAGATTCCGTTTCTTACGCACTCTCTCAAACTCACCCACCAAGCCTTGCAGCTCCCCTTCGTCTTCACTCAAGAACACAGTATCATCTGCAAACAACAGTACAGAGAGTTTCTAAACACAATCCTTTCTCACCAGGGCCACTCCAACATCCACTACCCTACCTTGTACCTCTTTTATTACCCCATCCATGTAAAGATTGAACAACCATGGAGACATGACACATCCCTGTTTCAACCCAACTTTCAAAGAGAAAAATTCACTTAGTTCACCATCCACACGCACTGCAGCCTTCGCACCATCGTACATACTCTTCACAGCATTCAACAACTTCCCATCTTCTCCATATATTCTTAACACTTTCCACAATCCTTGTCTATCCACCCTGTCATATGCTTTCTCCAAATCCATGAAAGCTGCATACAACTTCTTTCCCTTCTCTAGAAACTTTTCCACTAAAGGTCTAAGAATGAATATCTGATCTACACAACCTCTTCCCTTCCGAAAGCCTCCCTGTTCTTCTCCAACTAATTTCTCTGTTCTTTCTCTAACTCTGTCAATAAGTATCCTACCATACACTTTTCCTATTATACTAAGAAGAGAAATGCCCCTATGATTACCACACACTTCTTTTTCCCCTTTTCCTTTGTACAAGGGAATAATTATACCTGACTTCCAATCCTCCGGGACCCTACCTTCCTCCCAGGCCAATCTGCACATCTTCCACATCCATTCTACTACTATCTCTCCCCCATGCTTCAGCATTTCACCACACACTCCATCAATTCCTGGGGCTTTCCCCGATTTAACTTTATTCATTGCTTCCACAACTTCTATCCTACTGATTTCTTCCTGTCTCCTCACCTCCCTCCTTCTCCCAGCCATTCCCCAGCCACTTATACTCGCATTACTTCCATCCTCTATGTTCAACAGTATATATATATGAAATACATAGTTTATTTTCCACTCCACAAGAGAATGCCCTCGTTCAGTACATTTACCCCTTCTTTCCCTTTTTCGCTTCTAACCCCTCATTCCCTTATGTATTCTCTACTTGCATTGTGTCCTCTATCCCTTCCCTCTACATACTACTTCAACCTACCACCTCTCGCACCAGCCACACAGCACCTCCGACATCAGCCTCACCACGTTCCTTATCACCCACACACCACCTCCATTATTATCCACACACCACCTCCCTTATCATCCACACACCACCTCCCTTATCACCCACACACCACCTCCATTATTATCCACACACCACCTCCCTTATCATCCACACACCACCTCCCTTATCATCCACACACCCCCTCCATCATTATCCACACACCACCTCCCTTATCATCCCAACATCTCGTCCTTAGTCATCCACACACACACCCTCCTACATCAGTCACGCACCCTCCACATCCTACATCAGTCACGCACCCCTCACACCCCACACCAGCCACACACCACCATGAATCACACACAGCTCATATCCCACACTAACCACAAATCACCTGCACACTCACCATCTCTTAAGCCACTTTTCATTTCAGCCAAGCGCTACTTACAAGAACAACTAAACAACAACCTCACACCACCTTCTACATGCACCACATACCGCCTCCCACGTCTACCACATCTCACAAACACCACATCTCACGTCAACCACACCAGATTCCCACACCAGTCACACAAAATTTCTCACATCGTCCCATAACCTCCTCCCAACTTTCTCACCCATCTCCAGCAGCTTCCAGCAGCCACCGTGCCTACAGTAGTGGTGGTGTTTCAATTCTGCCGACTTTAATGCAGCAATAGCGTAACTGATGCCCCACAAATTTTCTCTGGACAAAACTTCTGCCGCGACTCAAAAAAGTTAGAAATGTGTTTTGCTTACCAGACGAAACAAAAAGACAGATTTTAACAATGAGGCTCCTGTGATTTACTCTTGATTGAACAAAGTCGTCTGCCGTTTGCTGGAGTACAATACTAAAGTTGTTCCTACCATGAGAATAATAAAATGACTTAAACTATACTGTGAGGTAAAAGAAAAAAAAAAAGAAAAAAGATGGTTTTAGCCGAAACATCACTTATTCTCAACTGAAGTTTTATACATCAGTGGAAAATGGAACATGATTATCAGCCAGTGAATGAAATCCTACCATTACCTTTGGTGAGAGAGATGAATATGAAACCAAAATGGAACAAAATCAACCTACAATCGAAATCTTCCTATTGTTTTAGCTGACAAAAACGAAGAAAACGAAACAGGACTAATGAAGCCCGTAGGTTTTCTGTACGTGAGGCGAACAACACCTACAGTAAATGTTTCTCTCTCTCTCTCTCTCTCTCTCTCTCTCTCTCTCCGGCAGGGTAGACAGCCTATTTTTTTTTTTTCTTATATATAAAATTGAGCGTCCGGCGGGCCTCGACTTTATAGGCTGTGAAGGTAATCGCCATTAACGTCATATTCGCCCTAAATATTTATGGACTTAATTCTTCCCGGCAAATATGTGGCATTTCTCTCGCTGACAGGCGCGTAACTCAAGGTTATTTTACGGAGGGAGCTTCAGGATGTAATCTTTGTTTGACACGACCATCCGTGAGAGAGAGAGAGAGAGAGAGAGAGAGAGAGAGAGAGAGAGAGAGAGAGAGAGAGAGAGAGAGAGAGTTATATCTCTACTGTAGGTAATTTACTGCAACTTGATCATCGAACGACCTTCAAATGTTATTACGGAAGTGACTGAAAAATTACCGTATATGAATTAATGAAATATATGAAAAAAAAAATAGCATCCCTTTATGACCTTAATGCCTCAAGTCTGTAAGCCAGGTAACTATAAGTATTTTTGTGACAGTATTGAATATATGTTTATATTCTTTTGGGATGGGGTTGCTGTTCATATCTGACGAGAATATTTAACGTTATTTTTACTTTCGTCATAAGAAAGGCAGGGGATGGAAAAGGTGCAACGTCACTTTTTATTATTATTATTATTATTTTTTACAGTTTCCAACTCCGTCTCATGCTCTACTTCAATAAAATCTGTGCAGTCCCTTAGGAGGAATCTAATAACAGACAGACCGAATGACGACAGACATGATGAATCACCCTGCATAGTGTGGCTGATGACACCACTCTTCTGATTTCGTTCGTAGTGTTGAGTTTGTTTAATAGTGTATTTTCGTTACGAAATTACTCATTTTTCAACCCAAATAACACTTTCATTGTTTGGTTCTTAAAAGTACATTATTAAATACTTGATGTATTATGTTATTAACTTCCCCATAAATTGTTAGTTTAATGGTGGTTATGTCTATTTTAGTGGAGACTGAATACGTATGTTCGGGACGTTAGTGTCTGTTCAGATAAGTTTATGATAATCCCAATTTTGTGTCTCGATGATACTGTATAAAATGCACACTACATAAAGTTTATTAATTAATTAATTAATTTTTTTTGTCAACAGTTAAGCTTAATTTTCATCAGATTAAATACAAATCTTTTTCACTCCTACCTTATTTTCCCGAGCGATTTTTCTAGCATGGTGGATATCCTATCACGGGGAACCGTATAATTTCCATTGTTTTTCGCATTAGGTGAAGTCTACTGTTAAAGGAGTAGAGGTATCTGACTTTCTACCACATTTTCCACCGCGCCCATCCCTTAAAATCATCAGGAGGTGCGTATATGATAACTGCACTCTGTATTCAATTTGTAATATAACTTTGATAATATGACAGTAAAACTGCTTTGGCTGGGGTGTCGTAAGTGAAGAAATGTCAGGAAAATCATGAGCAAGACATCCAAATCCGGTAAGCCCGGTGAGTTTTACATGGCACACACACACACACACACACACACACACACACACACACACACACACACACACACACACACACACACACACACACACACACACACACACACACACACACACACACACACACACACACACACACACACACACACACACACACACACACACACACACACACACACACACACACACACACACACACACACACACACACACACACACACACACACACACACAAAAAAGGAAAGAAAAAACCACGACATGAAGACAATAAGGTGGAGGATCAGGCGAGGACAGACGACTGACACCATGAGGGATGCAAAGGAGAAAATGTTGAGTCTGGCAGTGACTTCTGATGTATAGTAAATAATATCACAGGCCGGGCAGTGAAGATATATGCCACAGGAGGAAATGGAGATCTGAGAGGGCAAAGTTTTGCCAAATATGGAGAGAGAGAGAGAGAGAGAGAGAGAGGAGGTGACTGGAGACGGAGATGAAAGAATGTGGTGACATAGGCAGAATTGATGGGGATGGGAATAAGGGACTCAGTGGCAAAAGGAAGGAGCTATGGCAGGGACCTGCAAAACGACTGGCTGGCAAACTTTGTGTGGAAAAAAAAAGCCTTACAATGAAGACGAAAAAAGACAATGAGGCGGCGGAAATTTAGGCAAAGGACAATGGTGGCAGGAATGGAAGGTCTACGATAATTTAAAAGGAACAAAAGTTTGTGAGAATAATAACTAAGAAAAGAATCACGTGGGGTGAGAATTAGGAGCGAAAATATAATAAGGCAGGAGGGATGAGGAAGGAGAGAGGTTAGTGTTAGTTGGTATTGTTTTCATTCATGAAATCTAGCTCTTCTCGTTTTGAAAACTATTCCAAGATCTCTTGAAGGTACCACAAATATCTGTTAAAGGCTTAGTCCACTGAATAATGTACATGCATCCTATCCTTTGGTATTCACGTCCTGGGAGAATCAGAGTTCGACTGTTGGACAAAGTGTTCTTCTCCCTTGTCCCTGTTCACCCAGTAGCATAAATGGGGACCTGGATGTAACACAAACTATGACGGGAAGATTGCAACTTTCCGATAGTTGACTGTCTGCCTTAATGACAGTCAGTAATGTAAGCCATCAATCTGTCTGTGTACACACACACACACACACACACACATGAATATATATACGTAGATAGATAGATAGATAGATAGATATAATACTCTGATTCTGTGTGTTGTTTACTAACATTTATCCAAAATCAAGGAAGCAATAACCTACGGTAAATACTTATCATACCACCGTGAGTTCAGGAAGTCTCACCGGGAGTTGTACACATTTTCCTCTTACTCGATAATTAGTAAATGCAAGTAGGTCGGGATATTTACCAAGACAGAGGAAAAAGGCAGTACATGGTAGAGCACAACGAATGGCTACTGAAAGTAGAGGAAGGAGAACAGCGAGGTACTGTAAAACGAAGCGGAAAAGGAACTGAAAAATGTAGAGTAGTAATCAGTTCAGGAAGGTTATGTAGCACCACCAGACACAAAAATTACAAGAGAAAATTAATCCTCACAGATGCTGACATAAATGTCGATTAACCTCATAACAATGAATAACGAGACTGGGAGCAATGACCTTCCAGACCCAGTGATGAGATCTTCGGTATTCAGCAAACTTCCCGGAATACTGTGTGAAAGTTCCACAAATGTCCGACTAGAATGTAAAGCGATAATATTGTCAGCTACTGTACACTGCCCATAAAGTGCACTCTGACTCAGGTGATTGAGAGTTTCACAGTGAGAGTTGTTGCTGTTCGATTATTTGTTTTTCTTAGGGCAAATATTTATGAATGTCCAGCGCTGTTCTTGTGATATATATTATTCCATCTTCATGCTGCTACAACTGAAGAAGCAAACTTACACTTTGAATAGGAAGTTACTGAAATATACCGGTACTTCCAAAATTTTATCCACTGTTTCAAAATCAAGTGATTAATAAAAAATAGGTAAGGATATTTTTCTTAGACAGTGCTCACTGGCAAAGCTGAATGAGAACATTGTAGAATATATGACAGCAGAGTAATAAAGAAACTCGGTGGGTGTGGGGATGGTATAGCTGGGGTGGTGTACAGGGGATGTTGTGTGTGAGATGAAGTGAGTTGTGGGGAGACTGAAAAGGATGAAAAATAGTGATGCGGAAGCTAGAGATGAGCCAAGAACAAATCTCAAAGAGAGTCTGGTGAAGCAGGTTGGTGTTTAAAGAAAGGATCGATTTAGTTGGAAAAGAAAAGGCGACAAGGCAGAACAGAAACATGAAGGGTGAAACGCATTAAGAAACTCTGCGGTTTATCTATAAGAACTAGGAAGCATTCAGAGAGCGCATACCTCCGCCAATATCATTGCCATTCAAATGGATCCGGATCCCTGGAGATATAATGTGGAATACGTAGGATCCGGATCTGCCCCCCAAATTAATCAGTTGTTCCTTGACCCATGGCCCACTCTTCCACAAAATTTTGTTGAAATTCATAGAGAAGGTTTGGAGATATCGTCTGGACAAACAGACAGACAAACATAGGTGAATACATAACCTCCTCCAGCTTCGTTGGCGGAGATAGTAATGTGTGATGGAGTTAGATGAGACAATGTCAGTTGACTTCATTAAGGTAATGTAGGAAATATGACTTGATATCAGTTATCTGCATGGCCTCGCATGACTCATTAAAAACATTTCCAAGACGGCATTAACCTCCTCAGCACGACGATTTATTTTGTTTTTGCGCTCCCCCGAAACTTTTACCCAAGTTACGAGATAGTTTATTAACTGGAGGGGGGGTAAGTTTGGCCTTATGTCAACCGGTTTGCTACAATACGCCTCCCCTAAATTGAATAAAATAGTCTGGTACGATTTCAGGCACAAGGGAATAGTATTAAATATTCCAAGACCTGTACTCGGTCAGAGCTGGTGGTGCATTAATTATCGTACCCATTTTGCAGCTACAGGAGTCTGAGTTCGATTCTCGGGCCGGTCAGACTATTGAGCATAGTTTGTTTCTCTCGTTCATTGTAACACAGTAGTATAATTGAGAACCTGGATATAACATCACCTGTTGCGGATTCTGTTCTAGGGGAAGGCTAGGACTTAGCAATACATAGGCTGCCTGCCATCGTGGTTTGCGTGCAGCCGATAAGCATAAACCCTAAACCTTCACCTACCCACACGAGGCACACTGCACAGGCATAATTCACAGTCAGTGCCGCTGCAGCCAGGCCGTGACAATATCTCATTACGGGATGTATGCAAATGCTGTTAGTGAATTAATATCAGTTAATATTAATTTGCATATGTTCGACTAGTCTGGGAGCGACCAAAGTCAGTGTAATTCTTTAGTCAGAACTGTTATCATATTATATTGTATCGACTCGTGTTACGCATATTCACTCTGTTTAACACTAGCAGGTTCTTATGACTGTTTACCGTCAGCTGAATAACATCTTTTGGGACCAAAAAAGGGAGGATCACCCCTCAAGGGTCAACTGGTAGGACTGATGTGTGCACTCGTAGATATGAAGCAGAATTCTGTGTGTGTGTGTGTGTGTGTGTGTGTGTGTGTGTGTGTGTGTGTGTGTGTGTGTGTGTGTGTGTGTGTGTGTGTGTGTGTGTGTGTGTGTGTGTGTTTTAGTTCAGTTTATTGTTAACTCTAAACTTCTCCCCATGCCCCAGCCCTCCTATACGTTGCCAGAAAAATATTGCCCCGGCTTGCAGTGAATATACAGCTACAGTATACAAACTTCTTCCCCTACATAAGCCCTTGCTGGGTGTATATGCATCTCCCTTCCTCCGTTATTTACGTTTTTGTTTCTACTTCACCCTTCTTCTCTCTTTACATCTTCTCTACTCAGACATCAGTTTAATGTGGTTTCCTCTTACTGTCATCATTTGCTTGATTTCTCAGCGCTTTTCTTCTCCCTCTTCATCTTTTGTATGTTGCTTAACCCTAACGTGGTTGGGATAACTAAAGTATTCAGTCTCAGTTTAAGTTGACGATTATATTTAGGAAGCGAGTTATAGAGATCCTGATAAAGTTAAAACACACACACACACACACACACACACACACACACACACACACACACACATGCATCGGGAATTGCACAGGGCACGCACTGGCCAAACTCAATATAAAAAGCAATCACTGGCGATAACAACCAGGATTATTTTTGCCGAAAGTTGATCATTCGGTGAAAGTTATGGCTTAAAAACTGAGGCCTAATCAATGACGCCAGGATTTAGGTGGTTGGTAATTGTTGTGATGATGGTGGTGGTGGTGGTGGTGGTGGTTGTGTTAGTGGATAGTCTGAATTATACTGTTTTGTTTGATAGATACAGTATGTAGATAAAATGACTGATATATCGGTAGATAGGTAGACAGATAGGTACGTAGCTCTTAATTTACCTTTGAATTACGTTGTGCGTATGTTGGTATTAGACATTTTTTAGAATAATGTCTGGTGTGATAGATAGTTAGACTGTAAGATAGTTGTAATGATGGATAGCCATACCTCACACTGTGTATGCTGGTAATAATCTTTTCCTCTTTTTTTTTTTTTGTGGTATATTGTTACATTGGTAGAAAGACAGATAGACAGCCAGACAGCCAGACAGACAGATACAGATAAATAGATAGACAGATATATAGAAAGATAAACCGACAGACAGGTAGATAGATAAAGACACATAGGTAGATTGACCGATAAATAGATAAGCAAAGAAATGATATAGACAGATTTATAGATAAACAGATACATGCAGATACGAATGCAGACACATAAACATGAACAGAAAATATTATACAGACTTTTATGACAGAAGTATACACACATATAAGAGACGTATAATTACTGAGGGTATGGCTTAAAATCTTGCGGGTAATAAGTGTAGTCGGGTCATGGTAGTTGGTAATTGTCGTGATGCTGGTGGTGTGGTCACGTTACAGAGGAACTTAAGGCTACAACTACTACTTCTCATCAGATGAATAAATGAAGAGACAGACACATGGATGGATGGGACAGATAGTTGATACCATGTTTTTATGTAATTCGCCATACATGCATAGGAGTTACTTCTTTGTCTATTAGAATTTTTTTCTCGACTGGATAACAACATCTGGTGTTAGCCTGACTAAATTTCCAACGTGTATCGATAACGGAGAAAAGGCGAGATATACTGCACAATTTATATAGCCTCTGATTTCTTGGTTTTCTTCACGTATGATTATTCTTCTACCAGTATTACACACTAAGGTTCCAGTTCTCACTCACTCGGGTATAATCGTCTGTTTTTTGCTGGAGTACAGTACTAGAGATTTCCTGACCTTGAGATGGTTAAGTTACAGTTAGAATGACGCACTTGCTGCTCTTCAGACAAGGCGGGGACCTGATATTTAAGCTATTTACGTACTTAATAGGAGACCTTTCTCCCCCTCCCCTCGTCTGTCTCTCTCTCTTTCTCTCAGTTATTTAACTAAAGCATACGTACACAAGAGCAAGGTCACTGGTGGTATAACCGGAAGAGCACTGGACCCGTAATAGCGATAAAATACATTTGGATATATACTGTACCCATGAGCGTCAGCCAGTGGAAGTAATTTGGTGATGAAGATTAAACAGCAATATCCCGATGGAGGGTCAGTCAGGCGATGGGGACGGAGGGAAGGGGAGAGAGAGGGAGGAGAGGGAATGGAGATGAGAGGAGAAACAGGGAGGCAATAAAGGGAGAGAGGCAGGAGGAGGGGGGAGAAGGGAGGAGGGAAGAGGTAAGGGTGAGAGGAGATGGAAGAGAAAGAAGTAGGCGGGATAGAAAAGTGAAAGGGGAGAAAAGGGAATGAAAAAGAGGAAGGTGGGGAGACAGGGAAGGAAGGGGAGGGAAAGAAGGCGAAGAAAGAGGAAAGAGATGGGAGAGGAGGGAGGAGAGGTACGATGGCGAAGCGGGGGAGAGAGAGGAGACAGAGGAGTGAGAGGGGAAGAGTGGAAGGAGAAAGAGGAGTGAGGTGGAATGGGAGATGAAAGAGGAAAAGCAGGGGTATGGGTGAGGGGGAAAGAGTGAGAGCAGGGAGGGAGAAAAGGAGAAAAGATAAAAGAGAAAGTGGGAAAGGCGAGAGACAGAAGTAAGAAGGCAAGGGGAGGAGAAATGAGGGAGAAAGGAGGAAAGACTGGAGTGAGGGGGAGAGGAATAGGAGAGTGAGGAAAAGAGAAAGTGTGGGTGTAAGGGGAGGAGATAGGTGACAAAGAGGAGTGAGGAAACGGTAAAAAACTAATGGAGAGTATGGGGAGAAAGAGGGGAAAGGAAAACGAGAGGGGAGGAAGGAAGGAAGAAATGATTGGAATTTGAGGCTTGGAGTGGTGGGAGAGAGAATAAGAATAAATGGAAAAGGAGAGGGTGAATCTGAAAGGAAGGGAAGTAAGGAAAGGTTGTATATGGACACACAGAAACAATGAACTGAGAACTGATAAGCAGAGAAAAAGAAAAAAAAATGAATACGGGAAACCCAAGATGTAAGGAAATTGGATATTAAAACGACATACATTAAAGCACTGAGGGGTCAGACGGATATAATTTGGAGTCAGTAAGGAGTGAATGAAATCCTCACTTTTATTTTGTTCTTGCTACCCCCAGACGAATAATTTCAGCATAGAAGTGATTTTTCTGTAGGCGATAATTAAGGGTTTGTCCAACCCCTTTTACTTCGAATATTTTCTCCCAAGCAAAATAAGATTATCTGATAATATCACCTTCCTCTCTCCCTCGTCTCTTCACTTTTCTGTGTAAATGTTACGTTCTGGCTTTTCAGCGTTTCTTCTCATCGACTGGGACCTTTCCTCCCCAAATCCTCCCCCTCTCTTTACCATTCTACTTCCACATATTTTACCCTTTAACAAGAGCATTTCTTTTCAAGCTTTACTTATCCTTTCCATCCCTATCCTTCTCCATCACTCCATTACCCATGCCCATTCATGCAGCCTCGTTCCATCCCTCTCTCTTTATCCCAACAGTGCCTCTCTGTTAGTCCCTCATAATGACGTTCTCTCCCCTTGTATCTCCCTCCATCAAGACAATGTACAAAGTTTGTGGTATGGTGTCCCGATGGGGAAGTTTCCATTAACCACTTCACTACAGTGACCTACTATTTTTATTCTCGCTAACCTTCAGATGACCTATTTCAACTTAGGAGAGACTTTTTGACCTGGATGAGTTTGGTAAAGCCTTATTCAGCACCATAGTTATTTCGTAAGTTTCCAGTCTGGCGTCTGGATGGGGCAGCTAGCTTTATAGGCTGAGTGGTAGAGTGTAGATATTAACCACTGCACTGCGATATCGTTCATTATGCTTTGTTGCCGTAAGATAAATTGGTCTAGCTTAGGAGGGACATATGGTATAAAAGGAAATAATAAAATACGCATATTACTCCTCCAGTAAGAAAAAAAAATGTATATTCACTGGTAATTATAACCTTCTGGAGGTAGAAATAATAAATATGGAAAAGTACACCGTCATAGTGAGGGGATTAAGGATGATAATGACCCATTCATGCCGAGTCTCCTGCACTGTACACAAATTACTACCTTACCGATCCCAATTACGTTCGCTGAAATTGTAAAATCCATCATATCAGGACTCAAGCAAATACAAACCCAATAAATATATATATATATATTTTTTTACTTATGAAGCCTTCGTGCGTTGTATCTGACTAGAATTATGCTTTATTGGTGAGGGTTAAGATCACTGAATATTCAAGCAGCAAAAACAAATCTATAATTGCGAAGCATTTATTTGTTGAAAAGAAAACTGATCTAATTATCTGAGATGAGACGTGTCTACAAAATTGTGAAAGGTCTGCAGCGTTTTTTTGTGGTTTTCTGTTTCTCCTACAGTATTACATTTTTTGGCAGCTCATTAATATTCTTATACCACATATCACTTGTAGTGAACAAAAGCTGAAGTAACAAAGACGATATCTTATATTAGAAGAAATGAAGGGAGGTGCTTAGTAAAGGTAAGGCAGTCGGAGGAAGAGCAATAAAAAAAAAAAATTATCTGGCCAACAGTGACGTGAATAAGTAAGAGAGAGAGAGAGAGAGAGAGAGAGAGAGAGAGAGAGAGAGAGAGAGAGAGCAACTTAAATGCAAATGGAACTAAGTGGGATATCCAGAGAATTTCGAACTGAGAATAGAATTTGTGGGAGGAGTTCGCAGGTGGCTCGGATTCCTGCACTTTTTCATTGTTGACTCAGTTTGAAATTACGGCTCTCTCTCTCGCCACTCTCACTCGCTGGGCTGGGTTCTGGAGAGGGGTGAGAGTTGGGAGAGGAGATGGAAGTGAGTGGGGAAACGCTATAGAATGGGAGTGTGAAAGTAGGAAGAAATGAGTAGGAGTTATGAATAAGAGAGAAGAGGGTAAGAGAGAGAGGTGAAAACTGGAGAAGGAGGGATGCATAAGTGGGGAAAAGGTAGAGGATGTGAATGAGAGAGCAAGGAAGAGAGGTTGAATATGAGTAAGATAGAAGGGTGAGTTGGGAGAGGAGAAAGTGAGTCAGATGTAATTTGAAAGAAATGATGAAAGTTGACATGAAAACATGAGTCAGAACGTGAACAGATTTTGGTTAGGAAAGGAGAAGAGATTATGTGATGAACTCTGATGAAAGCAAGAGTATGAAGCATGGGTGAGAGGATGAAATTGATCGAGGAAGAGGAAGAATGTATATAAGAATGCAAAAATGAGTATATGAGTTGAGAAAGACTAGAAGGTAAGGAAGCGAGTGTTAGAAGCGGGAAAAAGAAGGTGTGAATAACTTAGTAAGAAGGGTGAGAGTGAGAAACTGCACATTATAACAAGGGAAGAGGAAGGATTCGAAGTGGTAGGAAAATGCCACAGAAAAGAAACAGAAATGAAGATAATACATAGCAGGTAAAAACCAAGAGTGGGAGTGGCAGAGGGAGTGACAAATAAAAGAGGAGAGTGCTCTAGAAGATGGTAAGAGAATGAAACACACACACACACACACACACACACACACACACACACACACACACACACACACACACACACACACACACACACACACACACACACACACACACACACACACACACACACACACACACACACACACACACACGAGAGCACAACTTAGAACTGGGGAGCTGAGCGATAGTTGAGAAGGTAAGGATGTTAATATGAGTAGCGCAGTGAGTGTTGTTAGAAAAGCATGAGAAAATACCCAGCAAAAATAGGGAAACTAAAGGTAATGAACGAGAACAGAAGGAGGAGAGAGAGCTAGCAGACCACGGTAAAGAGTAAGAGCGAGAGAGTAACGGAACCAGAGCAAGAAATGGAAATGGGTAGGGAGGAGTGTGAGTGGTAAGAAATAAAAAGAGAAAAAGCAAAAAGGATTCTGCAAGAGTGTGTGTGCTAAAAGTAAGGAAAGCAAAAGTAATGGGTAGCAGTGAGATGGGGAGAGTGACAAAAAGAGAGAAGGGAAGTGAATAGGAAAGGTAAGGGTATAACCCGCTGAGAGGAAAGATAGGTGGGTGGTAAAAAAGATGCGAGTTCAAAAATGGAGGGGAAGGAAAGGGTAAAAAAGGGAATGAAAAAAAAAATGTGTCAGGAAGTTATCACGTAAGTGTATTTAAGAGAGAGAGAGAGAGAGAGAGAGACTCCTGAACAAGGAAGAACAAGGAGAAGAGTGAAGGAGCAAAAAGAAGAGAGCAAGTTCATTCCACTAATGGAAATTGTAGATAATATCAGACTTAAAAAGGAAGTCGGACTCACGAAATGTGGCTAAAGGTGTACGGAGACCATAAGGATTACTTATTTGGCAAAATTATATCAAGAACACGCCTCATGATTATATGAAGTTCAGTAATACGTTAGTAAAAGAAACATGATGGGATACCAGACACAAACCACTGTCGGTAACGCAGTACTGTTACAGTATCCTTTTGTAAGAATTATCGCGTCATGCATATTTTACAGGGAAATGGGTAAAGCTGTGATTTGAAATTATGAAGGAATGTGAAGGACTGATAAGCAGTTGACATGCTTCAGTTAATATTTTGAATATGTACTATTTGCTGTGGGACAACAAACCTACAATTTACATCAGTGACCAGAAGAAGGGAGGAAGAGAGAAGAAAGAACGAACGAAGAAAGATGACAAGGAATATAGAAAAGTGGAAGAACATAAGAAAGGGAAGGAAGAAAGAAGACAGTACATATAATGAAGAGAGGAGGATGGCAGAAGAAAGAGGGGAGGCAGAGGAATTCACCTGACCGTGAGAGAGTTAATAATACACGTAAAAGGCAGGAAATGTTATGTAAAACCAGGAAAAGATACATACAAAGGGGGAACAAATGTATCAGATTCCGAATCCCCATCCTACGTGTCTCTCCTGCTTCCCAGACACAAAGAGCAAAACGTATTACACAATAAAGTATAAACGATATATTTTGTGATAATTTACAACACAGTCAATAAATATGAAAGCCGACAACAATGCGACGATATTTCAGTGTTACTAGAAAGGCAAAGATAAATGTCGCTGTGTTTCAAGGCTAAGTTTCTGTGTGTGTGTGTGTGTGGGTGGGTGGGTGGGTGGGTGGGTGAGTTGTTGCGTGTATATAACCTTTCAATGCTGTGACTTTTTTGTAATTTATTGTTGGTAAAAAGAAAAGGAAGCAAGTTGATCAAAAAATATATATATATATGATAGATTGGTTCCAAGAAATGGTTAGCATAGCATGAAAAGGCCAGATGAGAGGTATGGAGATGGGGTAGAGAAATACGCCTGAGTGACGTGATACCAACCGGGACAGTACATCAGGGCATAGAGAAGACCAGGAGATGCCTTCAGTCTGCAATGAACGTTAAATAGATGATGATAATGATGATGATGATATTTCTCAGATCAGATCTTTTCATTCCTCCGCCACTTTTTTTTTTTATGTATTGTCTTTAACTTCGTCTTATACTCTACCTTGAACTCCTTTCACCCACCCTGTGCTTCTCTCCCTATCCGTCCCCTTCACCGGTTTTTCTAAAAGTTACACCCACATAAACCAAATTGAATTTCCCTTACCCTCGTCATCCTTGCTTTCCAAGATTTCACCCTATATTTTTTCGCTCTGCAGTCTCTCTTGTTTGTGTTCTTGGATCACACTCATTATCTTACTCCTCTCTCGTCATTCTTGGTTCAATTTCCTTTTCCAGCCCACCTTCCTCTCTGTCTTACTCTTCTTTCTTGTTAGGTTTCTAGGATATCTCCCTTGTCTCTCTGTCATACTTTTCTTTCTTTCTTTCTTCCTTGAATGTTTTCTAAAATCCCCCCCTCTCTGTTTCTCACTCATCTTTCTTTCTTGTTTCTGTTTTCAACCTTCAACGTTTCTTTATTTCCTTTCTTTTCCAGAATCCCTTTCTCTGTCTTATTCTTCTTTCTTCTTTATTTTGTCTCAGACTTCCATAAGTTCATATCGTTCTCATCAGCTTTTGCTTCTCCAGTTTTCAGATCATCTCTGTACATTAACGCATTTTGTTTCTGCGCACAGATAAGTAATGTTCGTTTTAACTGAAGACGATAAGGGCTCAGAAAACTACCAACTGCACCAGGTCATTAAGGTAGACAGTGGACTTTGCAATGCCCCAATCCTCTCGTACGGCACGAAGTAGTCGATGTTACATCCAGGCCCAGTACTGTACTTTTGGTGAACAGGCGCAAGAGAGAGTTTTCAGTAATTTTTGCAAATAAGGCCTACTTGATTACTAGACATCCTGAGGTATAAACGAAATGGAGAAGGAGTACGGGCGTGTCCACACCAAATTGCCTGCTGGTGTGGGAGGGCACGGGAAGAAGTTTTGCATCACTGTAATCCACACAAATTGCCCCACTGGACACAGGCGGGTGCTGGCGAGGACTTCTGTGGGTTACACTGATTCAGAACTCTTCCACAACCCCTGTGCCAACAAGCATTTGATATACACGCGGGCTAACACAGAGTAGAAACTCGTAATTTCTCTACTGCGACAGACGAACTTTGTATTTTGCTCTGATTATCATCTGATGATTTTATTTCGACTAGGACAATCCTCAGTAACAAATATTAAAAATATCTTGGTCAAGCTTTGGGTTACCAACTGCAAGCTTTTCCTCTTCATGATGAGTTACTGTGGACGATTTTGTTCTGGTCAGAGAAGCACTTCGCAGCAAAGGCGGCGGCGTTTTGTAGAGTATTGTTGCTGCTACTGCTACCAGGCGATTTTAATCATCTGAGGAAACTTCCCCAAAGGTGGAAGAGTGGACTTGTAGTAGTAGTTGTAACCCCTCGTTCATCTGAACGTCAACCCGGTGGACAGCAGGCCAGAGTTGCCTTTCTTTCGTAGTCATCCATTCCGCTTTCGGGAAAGAGAGAAATGTTTGTATAACTGGTCAGAAAGACATCAGGTTATATCACTGCAACTGCGTGAATTTATCCCTCTCCAGAACCAATGGCTCGGTGAAGGCCATGGTCACCTTCAGTTCGATTAGTTTCTTTTACGGTGGATGAAATCGCTTGACGTTGGAAAGAATTCAGTGAAATAGACATTCCACTTCTGGAGGGATTCAAGCAGGGTCGCCTGGCGGGAAGGACTTGTCAAGAATGAGGTTAATAAATCTTGGGTATGAGTGGAAATGGGGAAAAAAACGAGTCTTCAGGGGATGTGTGTAATTGGGGAGAGTTTCCAGAGGAAGCGATGAAAGAATGGATTTTATTTTTACATGTCCGACTCAGGGTATAGACGAGGCAATCTATTCCTGAAACCCAGTAATTCTTTCACGCTCATCAGGTACCACTGTCATTTGCCACGTTGTGCACATTGTAGACTGTCGATTGTTGTGAATCACTTCTGACATGTTGCCACAGGGATGAATAAAACTATCTGGTTATAAAGGTGTAAAACATAATAAGCATCATCATACTGAAGGGACCGATATTGACCAAGCAACACTGACACAGACGAGTAAAATAATATTCTCTGTTGATGAGTACAACAATCCTCTCTGTAAACAAGATGAACTACGATCGCAAGTAAACACCATTGGAGTCATTGTAGCGGAACATTCCATCCTCCCATCACACTCACATGACCATCAATACCATGTGCCTGCAGCTCTGAACGCCCACCATGCCGACATGATAGCAGTACGTGTTGTTGTGGTACGTGAATAAAGGGGCAGTCACAGCAGGACACAGAGAGTTGAAATTCTGGTCGTCTTTTACATTAGTCTCATTCCACCCAACCCAGTCTCTACTCTTCAATTCATTCCCTGATCTTTCCCATCACGTACCCTACTGCCTCAGCCATCACTTTAGCCCATACTGTTTCTCTCTAGGCCCTTCTACAGGGTGACTTTTTTTTTTTTTTTCATATTCTTGCTATTTCCTGACGCCACACCACTTCTTGACCCACACATGACGAACCATTATTATTACCCTGTGCCCGCAGCATTGACAGCCCATTACGCCTGTGGGAAATTAGCACATACTGTTGTGCAAGGTGAACTACTGTAAGCACAGGCACAACAAGAAAACGCAAAGAGGATATTCTGTTTTATTCGTTTATTGCTCTCACCCTACTTACGTTGTTGTTTACACCCAAATTCTTAACCTGGAACATTATCTTCTCATCTCGGGTGGCATAATCTCTCTGTAAATAGACCAATTCATAATCACTAGTAGACGCCAGTGGATACACGCTAGCAGAACATCGCATCGCTCCATTACACACCTACCCACGCATCACTGTTACCTTCAGTTATGAACCCCCACCTTGCCAGTATGATACCAGCACGCATTGTTGTAGAAGCTGAGAAAAGGGCGCAGGCACGACACGCTGCAAAAAGAGAAAAGGTAATATTTCACACATTCTTATACCTGAGTCCATTAAGAGCATTCATTCATCCACATGTTTCTCACTAATCTTTCATTCCTTTCACCCTTTTCTCCTCCCCTTATGTTAACTCTTCCTTGTTTTATTTTACTCATATTATTCTATCTCATCACTTCTTTCCCTAATCTCTCATTCCATTCGCCTTTCCCTCTCACTTCAGATTCTTATATTTTACATTCTACTCACACTGTCCTTCCATACTCAGTTCATTCATCAACCTCTTCACCCCAAGAACGTTATTTTTACTTTATCAGTGTTACAACCAGACATTTCACTTGAGCTCAGGAGAACGCCCTAGTACTTATGGAGATAATGAAGGCTATATTTAACATTCGGCTCAATGAGTCTCGTCTCAGTCTGCTGTATATTCCTTAAACTTTTGAGTATTAGCTTACAGTCTGTATCATGCGAATAAAAAAGCCGTTGTATGTTAACCAGAATGACTAACCTAATTATATGTCAGACCAAAGAAGTGATGAAGCAGTAGGCTGTGTCATTTTTTAGTGAGGGAGAAAATTTTTTTCATCAATAGCAAAGGCAGATCCAGGATAGAGGATTCCCTAGAGTCTTTGTCCCTCCTTTATTTTTTTCTTTTGTGGCATTATTTTCCTGCAAATATTGTACACAATTAATGAATGAAAAAGAATAATAAATATAGTAGTTGAAGATTTTTAATAACAGAATTTGGCCTTTATGTTGAACCTGCAATGTATGGTATGCGTACAGTATAAAATTACAGAGATTATATAGTCAATATATAACACTTTATCAATATATATATATATATATATATATATATATATATATATATATATGTTATTGTCATCAGTAGAAAAGGGAGCAAATTCTTGACTTCTCTTTTAACACATGCTGGATACGCCCCTAAAATGATCTGCAGGAACAAAGGGCCAAATCTCAATAGCTGCATATATCGTGCCGCATCCAATATTCCTGAGTGCTGTGCGGGTGTGCCAGCTTTATGTGATGCAGGATCTTTGGCAGGTTCTGTATTGCCTACTATACCCATTCTTTTAGCCTTTCGTGTCATTTTCGTTTTTCGCAGATCACCAGAGGAATGCTGGAATGGAATTTAATGTCAACGCAGATTTTTACAGAATGTGTGTGTGTGTGTGTGTGTGTGTGTGTGTGTGTGTGTGTGTGTGTGTGTGTGTGTGTGTGTGTGTGTGCACGCACGCAATTCACGACACTTGATCTCCCATTAGAAATTCTTCTTTTTCCTCTCTCTCTCTCTCTCTCTCTCTCTCTCTCTCTCTCTCTCTCTCTCTCTCTTTCATTACCTCCACTTCTTATAGTCTAGATTTTCCTTGGAAACTTTCCCCACTGGGATCGTCTGCACTGCCACTGTCTCCCCTTTTATTCTTCTTCCTTTATCCAGCCACTCTGATTCCCTCCACATGTTTTTCCCAGTAGTCTTTCTCCAGGCTCCCCCGCCCACAATCTCGCTTGTTCATCCCCTTTTTTACGTTTGTTTCTGGCAGAGCAAACTTTTCACAGCCCTTTTTGATGTCTTTTGCATATTTGTCTCGTGCGGCTCCCTATCTCTCCCCTTTGCTATTCTCTTGCCTCGCAGTATTATTTAAGCGTGTTGGTTTCCCCTTCCTAGAGCTTTACTTAGAGCTTCACACTTCTCTCTACGCTTTTCCTTTTCTTATTTTAACATTTTTCCCTTTCCATATTGATGGATAGATAGGTAGATAGACAAATGGATGGATGAATGGATGAATAGACAGATAAAGAGGTAGATAGATAGACATAGATAGATAAATAGATAGATGGATGGATGGATAAATAGATAAACAGATAGATAGGTAGACAGTCAGATAGATGGATGGATGGATAGATAGATAAAATCACTAGAAAGATAGATAGACACATATAGATAGATAGATGGATGGATGGATAGATAGATAAAATCACTAGAAAGATAGATAGACACAGATAGATAGATAGATGGATGGATGGATAGATAGATAAAATCACTAGAAAGATAGATAGACACAGATAGATAGATATAGATATATATTATTTTGCTTTGTCACTGTTTGTTGCTTTTGACTACTGTATTCTGTTAGTATTTATGCTTATCTTATCATAACCTATCCTTTTTTCATCCATCATCAAATCCTTTATTAGCCCATCCTGAGCATAGGGGACCCTGGGCTAGGCTACTTAGATCAGGTATTTAAGGTTAATGACCATTCCCCAGCCCCTGAACACCATTATGTGAGCAACAAATCCAAATACGTTTGGACTTAAATCCTCATGAGTTATATCTTGTTGGAGCACCCTAACCCACCAGACCACGTCACCCATTTACCCATTTCCTGGCAATATGATGTACAACCAAATGTAGTAAAATTGGATGGTATGCGTCCTGACCTACCACACCATCCCCAGACACTTGAGGATGGAGCTGAGGGAGTTGTGAAGGGAAGGGGATATGGGATGGGAATCTGGAAATACTAATGTGAGATGTCGGAGTGATGGAGGGAAGGGATGAGAGACAGGGTGTTCTTGTTGTGGCACAAGCCCCATTTGAACTTAAACCCAGTGGACTGCAGGCTGAAACTTTCCTTCTCGTGTAGTTCACCATCATCTTTCGGGGGATAGGAAGGGAGTTAAATGGGCATCTTCATAACCGAGCAGCAGAGCTATTTATTTATACTGGTTCCATCACGTGACTGCGTCCCTTTCCAGCAACTCCGAAAATTGGAAAAATTCAAGGCAGGTATTTAGTAAGTGATGGTGGTATAGGTATAGGTTATGATTAATGCAAGTATGAGAATGAACATACGGCCAACGAAGAAAATTTAATGTACACAACGACGAGTGGTATGGACAGGAGCTAACGCTGAATAAACATGTCTGGATTAGTTGGAATACAGTACCAGTGAAACTTCGATCCTGGGAGGGTTAACGAAACACATATTGCCTTAGAAAACTAGCACACAGTTAAAGAAGTATTCAGAATGTTGCCAGAACCAATAGATACACAACCATCACAATGGCTCCCACTCTCCTCTGTTCGTTCGGCTGGCAATGGAAACATTTATGTTTTAAGACTCGCACCTGTTCTCCATCCAATCAAAACAGCTCCTCGAGGACATTGCAGTCTGACTGGCGAGGTGCCCTGGGAATCGATGTTTGGTTTATACTTGAAGAACGATTGATCGGTAGCTCTCAGAAACCCCAGCGAATCTAAAATTAGACAGCCTGCAGATATAAAGTACAAGATCGGAAGCAGTCATCGGTAACTGTAGAACATGGCAATTCATACTGGATATGTCAGTGAAACGGGATATATTCGGGCGAGCAGGGAATGGCTGAAGGCAAAGCAAATGGGAGGTGAGTGTCTGGGAAAAATGGGGACGAGAATAGAGGTGTCGAGGAATGAAGGGGAAAGGGACGGAAGAGAGTGATAAAGAGGATAGGCAAAATGAGGAAAGGGGTCAGACGAAGTAGAGTTGGAAGAGCAGCGTATGAGTGAAGTGGGAACAGCAATCAGGGAATTGAGAAAAGAAGACAGAAGAAATGTGTGATTAGTTAGAAGGGGAAGTTAAGAGAGTGGAGCAGGATGTAAAGGGTGATTCAGATAGCTATTGAAGGAAACTGGACAATTACTTCTCTGGGAAAGCAGAGATGTAAGGTCGCATTCTTCAGTTATGGTACCTTATATTCAGTTGATTCTATCAAACAGACGAGATTATTAACGTTGAGACAGATGTTCTGAAGTGAAGTTAATTATAGTCTTCATTAATCCCTTCGAAACTACATGCCTGTCCTAAGTTAAACAAAATCGTTTGAGTACAGCAAGAATTTTTTAATACGTCACCGAATTCAGGGGGATAAGAAGCCTGCCACTGAAACCCTCACACCACTGTTTCCTGTTCCATAGCCGCTAAAATAGAGATAAACAGACACAAGGCAGTTACACATAACAATAATCTAGAGGACATGAGGCAAAATGATAGACAGTGAGACAACAAACTGAAGACAGTAGTGATAACATGTGGTAATAAAGACGGAATGAGCAGTAAAGGAAGAAGGAAGATATAATAGAGAGAATAACTGCACACAAGGAGAAAGAGAGAGAGAGAGAGAGTCATAAAATTTTATCATTAAGCGCGGGTCGTTTGAACTGAACAGTCTTATGCCAGTGTATTAGGCTGACAGTGTAGACATAGGATCAGAAGTAGAAATATGAAAACAGTATATATGTAACAGAATGTCGATTTGATGGAAGAATATTCTGTCTTGTAAACTTTTCCTCATTAGCTATTGAAATGGCTGAATTGTACTCGTAAGTCAATAAGTGGATTAATATGTACAAGAGAAAAATAAAGCAGGGATGAACTTGGGAGGAGGAGAAGTATACCGTATTATGTGGCTTGAGTATGGAGGTAGGAGATAAGGGATGAAGTATGGAGGACGACACTTGAGGCTGAGGAGACAAGTTTTCTCATCTGTCTCAGCTGGAGAGGGAGAGGCAGGAGAGAAAACTGAGGAGACGAAGAGAAAGAAAACATAATGCGTGGGGAAGTAAACAGGAGACCAGAATGATCGGAAAATTGGTATAGGTAAGAGTCGTTGTCTAGTGAGTTACAGAGCACACTATCGACTGAGAAATCGAATGTCCGATCCCACAGACGCAAAATTCTACACACTCCAACATATAGTCCTAAGAAAAGAATATGTTCGTAAAAGTCTTAAAGCTGACGGTGGCTTCCTCAGACCTCTGTCTTTCGCTTCTTTCTCAGACTTTTCCTCATTCTCCTATCGGCAATGCTTATATATTCTTTTTATATTGGAATTCATTCTGTTACAGATACTTTATGAACAGAGGACACCAGTAATCTTGTGTATGGATTAGTTTTTTTTTTATTCATTTGTTTTCCTTCCTCTGTTTTGTTATTTAAAAAAAAAAAAAATTCTCCATGCGTTCCAACTAATCATATCACATCTCTACACACACACACACACACACACACACACACACACACACACACACACACACACACACACACACACACACACACACACACACACACACACACACACACACACACACACACACACACACACGTTCATTTGTACACCAAGTCATTTTCTCTTTCCTGTATAACTACCAATAAAGAATGAAAGGGTAATCAAGTCGATATGTAATCCCTCTAGTTCGAAAAGTGTCGCTAAGCTGGACTGAAAATATTGCAAGAAAAAATGCACAGAGTGTTATCTAAGAATATGTCAACAAATAATTAATATTTGTGCGTTTCATACAGTAAAATCCCCTTTAATATAGGCAAATCCCCTTATTATGCTCCTCATTCTTACACCAATTATGTCTGTATCTTACTCTGTGCCTACATGCCCGTCCATTTGTGCACCTAATCTCCTCCCCTTGTACATCAGCCACCGCGGATTGGTAATTGCAGGAGGGAATATGAGGCCAGGGATTGCGGTGCGGTGTATTGCATGAGAAGAAAATGGAAGATGCAATTTTGCCTGGAATACCTCGTTAGTTGTGAGGGAACAAGGGAGGGTAATGGCTTGGCTGGCCTGTTATCTCCACTCCCGTCCCTTCCTACTATGTCGTCTGTGTCATTAGTGGGTGATCTCTCTTATTTAGGTTTTCCTCTTCGGTTCCACTCTTTTTCCCTGTGTCTTCTGTGTCATTGCTTGGTGTTGTACTTAGTTTTGTACAATTTTCGTCTGATATATCCACTATGTCTTTACTATATCGTGTTCGCATTAACCAGAGATAAATTCGTAAGATGAGATTAATACTTGAATATGATGCTAGTCACGTAGAAGTGCTGTAAGAATGATGTAATACCATAACATTGTATTTTTCTGCGGCTGACTTGCATGAAATGAACTACAAATGGACAAAAATTTCTGCCTAATTAAAGTGAATGAGCTGTGGGTATTTTTCCATATTTTCCCTCTCCTGTTCCTTGTGTGTCTTTCTTGTTGCGTCTTATACTCTTTCTGCTTTATTTATCGTCTTTTGCATTTAAATCTTCCTCAGGTTTCGTGGGAGTTTTCAGTCTCTCTGGAAACTAAAGTCTGGCTTGTTTCTAGGCCAAATTCTGCCTCTCTGTTGGACGTCTACGCCACTGTCTGTCTGTGTGTGGTAATATATGCATAATTAGTCGTACAGTTATTTTATTTTCTTCTAATTCTAACCTCTTAATTAATGTTTCATTCTGCTCATTAAGATAAATTTACAGTACAGCAGTTGCACCGTGATTTGCCTTCTTTCAGTTCTACACATACGAGTAGATTTTTAGATCACCTTCCTTATGAGTTATTTGGGAGGAGCATGTGAAGTCACGTGGAGAGACAGATTGACAAATGAGGATGTGAAGGAGCGTTGTGGTATGGATGTGGATCTGATAGGAAGCGTTAGGAGAAACACACTGAGGTGGTTTGGCCATGTGGAGAGGGTGGAGAGTGAGAGACTGACGAGGAGAGTGTATGTGAGTGAGGTGGAGAGGGAGAGGGGGAGGGGGAGGCCAAGGATGAGATGGAGGGATGGAGTAGAGAGGTATATGAGAGAGGGGGTTGTGAGTTGGGAGCAGGGCAGTGAAATGGCGGGGGATAGGGCGACGTGGGGGCGATTTGTTTGTGGCCACCCCGTATGGGAATGAGGTGTCTGGCAATAGAGAGATAGATAGATAGACCTTCCATAACTATTTCTCGTATTTTATCTACATCGTATCTGTTTTACGTTTTAACTACATGCTGACCGCTTTTGATCATGTTATGACAGCCGGCTCGACTTTTCGTATTACCGGTATGCAATTGAAAAATTTATACACTTTTCATCAGATACTCTCATCTGCTGTCTTGATATTTGTTATATAATAATTTGCCGCTGGTTTGTATGATTCTGCAGATTGTACATATTATCCTTTCACTCCTTCCTTCTTTTTCCATATTCCTTCCGTCTTTTGTTTCCTGGTGAGATAATTATTCTGTAATAATCCTCATCCATTGCCATCATATTCATTTCCTTTCCCCCTACGGTTATTGCTGTAAGCTGTGCTTACGTTTTATTACTGTTTTCTTCCTTTTAATTTTAGATCTTCTGCTCGACATGTACGTACACTCTTTCCTGCAGGCCGGTGTCTCCTGGTGAAGTCTTTCTTAATCAAGCAACGTAATTCAGAATCTCATATTTTCCATGTGCTATTTTTTCTTGTTACTGAATATTTTTTTGCACTCCTTCCTACGTTTACTTTTTCCTTCCCTCCTATGTTTCTCCTGGCATCATCATTCCCCTTTTTTACATTCTTTTCCCTCT